>NW_027491107.1:0-447500 GCF_021521415.1 Bidens hawaiensis
TGGATTTAAGTTTCTAAAATTCATTTATACAAGTTCTTGGTTATTTGGGCATGTGGAGACCATCAAGGAACGTATTGTGAGATGGAAACCGAACCGATCCGATTTTCACTCGCTTAAGACACACAAGTGTGTTTTTGGCTATTAGGACTTGTATATTTCTTTAAAAATAGTTTACAAACTGATTTTAATTATCTTCTTAAGTACTTGGAAATGTTGGATCCAACTTGATCTCATAACATAGTTTGGATCGACAAAACCGAACACTCTCTTAACGTACGTTGTTAGTTCTAAAACAATAGATCTACATATTTGGTTAAGTCTTGTAAAGTTTTATTGAGTTATCTCATAACATTCATTGTTTTGGAAAGTTGACTTTGAGTTTGACCAATTATCAAGACCCGAACCAAGAACCCGAAAAACTCGTTAAAGACCTGTTTTAGTATCTGTATCCCAAAGGAACTTGCATCTTTGTATTTTTCCCACCTTATTACTTAGCATAGGTTAAGTAAATATTAAGGTTAGATACTTTAACCCGGTTTCGAGCAAACTTACATTTTAAAGGGGTTGTTATTATAAATTCTTAAATAGTTACATTTTAAACCCTGAACTTTAATTGTTTACTTTTCGCAACAATTGTTTTATTTAAAGATCTTCAAGACAACCTTTCTAAATCCAAAAATTTCTTTTATTTAGGCTTCATACGTTAAACTCGTCGTTCCGACAAAACTTCAAATTACCAACCTTTCAGTTTTACTACTTGAATATGAGTACTTTCATACCCCTTTTTCTATTTTTCGTTTTGGGGTGACATTTCATACTTGTTCAAATAAATGCTTTATACATGAATCTTAAACCCACAAACGTGATTGTATACTTTACTTAAATAATTGCTCGATTTGGTGTTCTATGTTTACATGCTTATGTGTTTATCGCTTTTGGATGGTGGAACTATAAATACTATACCATTTGGCAACCCCTTATGGCAAGGTGTCGTTAACGTAATGAAATTAACGATAACTATGAAATCCTAGACTATTTGGCATCCCCTTATAGCTAGGTGTCGCGATCATAATTCTATTAGCGATATCTATTTATCTAAGTTGTTGTTTTTATCTATTGTTTCGTATACAAGTTTTGTGGCTTTTTCTTGTTATATACTTATATGCTCAAACTTATGAATTGCTCACCAACCTTTGTGTTGACAAACTTTATTTTATGAAATGTTACAGGTTTGACTTTTGTTGACTTGAGGACTTGACGTAAAACGTTACCAAGACTATTAGGATATTAGTAAAACGAACAATATATTTGTTTACTTGTATTCAATTTGTTTGTATGAATGAGATGTGTTGTTTATTGATTTATGAAATAAAATGAGTTGTTTAAATATTGTCACTTTAAATAGTGCCTTGTGTATTTGTCCAATCACGTTGCACCCCGGCATGTTCCGCCGCCTTTGGTCGGGGTGTGACAGGTTGGTATCACGTTGCACCCCGACCTAGTATAGTTTTTACTTTAGGGTCCTTATACGTGTTTACCCTACTTGATTGTTCAATACACTTGTTTATTTATATACTTATTTATTTCATCAAATTGTGTATATACACAAACACTCGAAACATACTAAGGTATCATTACCTTCCTTTGATAAATTTTATATATACACATACATATACTTTCATAATAATCTAAGGTATCCTTACCTTACTTTTGTTTAATTTTATATATACACATACATGCATTTTCATAATAATGTAAGGTATCCTTATCTTACCGCGAAAACATTAGTTTTATTGTGTTTTATGGAGCACAAGTGTTTGACTTGGATCCCGTTGTTTCAAATCTTCTTAAAGATTGTCTCATATGAGATGACCACTTTAAGTTGTCGAATGCGAGCGTTCCGGTCACCATCCTAATTTTTCGGTGTTAAAACAATAGAAACACGGTGGTTCATGGACTAGTTTTTTGACATGACGTTGTATTCCGATTTATTATATTTATTGCAATCGTTATTTGAGTCGAAAACATGAAAAAGACGCGGTGGTACGAGCACATGTTTAGACTCCAACAAGGTATATTTAAAAAAAAAAGGTTTTTAGTGTCGGAATATCAAGTCATGGTGGTTCATGCGCGATTTTTCCGCCTTTAAATCTTAAGACATTATTTACAAATTTCAAGGATTTAAACAATTTTTCTTTTACTTCGCCGTATTAATTCACATCACAACCTCTCATTTATAAATGTTATTTTTATCATGAACAATTATTTTATATCTCGATTTTATAAGGTAAAGTTTTACACTAATTTTCTCATTTTGATTTTGCAATGATTTTTATTACAAATTTCGTTCATTATGATCTATTCGATATAAGTTAAAACTATATGTATATATATAGTTTGATCTATTCATAATGATTTTTAATATGCCATTAATTTTCATTAAGACTATTTACAAACAAAATTCTTGTTATATGAATTTCATCATATTAAGAAAGTTTTATGATAAATTTCACCTCAAATTTTCAAGTAAATTTCCTATTGTATAAACTTTAAATTGTCTTTAAAGTCCTTGTACAAAAATTTTATAAAATTTTATTTTCCGTTTATTTTGAACGATCATTTCAAAATATCGATTATTTTAATTTTCTCACGACATTTTAAATTACACTATATTATATATTACACATGGTAGAATTTTCATTACCTACATCTATTCTCATAACAACTTTCATTATGCACTTTTGGTTCATTATAAATTTTCACAAATAAAATTTGCATCATACGATTTTCCTCGTTTTAAAATTCTTATGATAGTTTTGCCATGATTTTTCAAGAAATGCACAAAGTTATGGCTTGTAATTTCCTTGAAATGTTCATGCAAAACTTCATGGGAATTCAATTTTAAAGACAAAAATCGTTTACTTGTGATTTCTTGATTTACAATGACGATCATTTTAACTTACAATGATATTCTTCGTTACATGATATTATATTCCCAGAACGACACTCATCATTCAATGTTGATACCTCATAACAAATTTTGACATTCAATTTACTTATTTTAAATTTCCTCATAAGCAAAATTTATTTTATCTTTATAAAAATTTGTTTTTCTTCCTCATGACAATCTACTTTTATTTTACAATAAACTTCAAATTTAGCAAACCTTATGTTATAGTTTCTCATGATATCTCCCACAACTTGATTTTAAGCATTTTGAAAATGAATTACGTTATGCTGATTGGTTTATTTCAATTTTTCTCAAAAATTATCTTGCAACTTAGGCCGACCCGACTTATCGTAACAACTCTCGTTTTAGTGTAAGAAAATTTAAGTAATTTTTCAATATTTTTCCTGTTATATAAACTTGAATCTTAATTTTTTTTATAAAACTTTACGTTCCAAACAATTGTGGGAATCTCCTAAATGATTTTCTCTAACTATTATAACAACCTTTTCGCAAATATGAGTTTGCTAAACGCGAACAATCCATGATGTTTCGCGAAAGTTCCGTTTTCTCGCCAAACATATTAATTTGTGATTTTATCATTAAAAGTTTCGTGAATGTTTCAAACATTATTTACAATTTATGAATTTTCAATTTAAAACTTATTATTAGTCAAAACTCACCTAAGCACAACCCCAAGTTTCCAAACACACGTATTCCAACTCAACCTACTATCTTAAACCAACCATCTTTACACTTCAAAAGTTTCCGCGCACTCAAATCTTTCCTCAATATGAATGAAACCTAACATATCAACGTTATATCCTCACCTACCCAAACCCCATGCAAGTCCAAGATATACAAAAAAGTCAACCCAACAAAAGACCCTAACTACCGACACACCTACGCCACGAAAACCTATCAAACTCACCATCCTAATACTTCAAAGACACCGACAAACACACTCACGAATACTTTGAACATATACAAACCAAAGTTTACCCAACTATGACTCAAAACCCTTCGACCTATGCTACGTTAAATCACAAACCATGTCGCCACACCGTTCCGATCCAACCATAGAGTTTGATATCAAAATAGCAACCCAAACACTCCTTACAAAATACATGTATAAACCGAATCTCAACCTAATCTAGTCAAGATCAAATTATCCAACCCATCAACTTAACCCGAGCTCAAATAAGCAAAACCTCACCTATTAGCCCAACCACTACTCACACAAATAATCTAAGCCTAACCCACTCAAACGACCTAAACTCAACAAACCTTATCAATCCAACTCAAGAAAACCCAACTACGCAAGCCAACCGAAACACACTCACTCTTCACCAAATTCCAAACCATTCACCATTCAAAGCCTAAAACCCCTCCATACACACACAAGCTTCATTTTTCCTTAAATGTTTTTTTATGTATGTATATACAACTAGTGTATTTATAACAACCTCATGTGCTCAAATAATCACTTATAAATTATGAGCTCTTTCAATATTAACGATTCACATATTGTCCAAATCTTATAAATCATCTTTCAAAAATCTAAAATATTGTAATGACAACGAAATTCTATTCTGGGGATTTATTTTCAAGGGTTATTAAACGATTAGATGTATGATTTCAAGATTTTGAATATTGTCACCTAAGGTGATAAATCTCTTAATAACTTTATAAATACGAGGTTTCATTTTGAATGTTGAATGCGGGATTTATTTAGTAATAAATTACAACTTTCCTTATTTTGCATAAACGCAATGATCATGGCTTCATAAATATTTTTGGGACGCATTTATAAATACCATATATACTAGACTTTGTGTCATGAATTTTGTTCAATAACGATTTACACGAACTATTACCTCTTATTATCGCAAACATCATTTCATAAATATTTTTCATCACAACCGATTTATGTATGCAAATTCCTTTAACAACTTGGCTTATAATATTTACAATTGATAATGATCAAAATGTTTCTCTAGCTACGCGTTACCGCGATGCTTGTTATTATATACATTTTATTGGAAATGATTGAACGGCTTTATTTAAGACTTCATTTTCAATTTCTTTCTAATATTTTCAAAAGAGTATATAATTAGTGACTTACATATTTCATCGTTTATATGAGTCTCACTAATTTTTTTGATTTCTTTTCAATTGATGAGATGTTTCGATGGTAATATTATGCACATAAGATTTCATTTCGTGTTTCGATTATTCATGATCGAATTCAAGTTATTCAATAACAATTTGTGCAATACTTTCAAAGCCTCAATTTCGCTACAAATTTTGTTTATCTTTTGAACGATATTTTCATTACTATGTTATTCATATTGAGCATCTATGTTTTTCAAGCGCGATTTTACGCATTATTCTACATCATTTCATCTAGTCTATTAAGCAGCCTATGTGTGGTTGTCCGCAAGTTTTGGCGCTATTAGAAACCGTTATTATGATGACGATTATATAAATGGTTTCACAATAGTGGTCGTATTCACGTTCTATCACATTTCATCGATTATTTTGGTTGTTAATCAAATGCTATTTTGTTTATGTTGATACACGTATGCGTCACCCCAAGAAACTCACATCATTCTCATGTTATTACATTCGACGCAATCGTATTCTCAATTACTTATAACCTCAAGTTTGTTCAGGTATGAAACTCATTGTACGCTATTATTAATTGTAACGCCGTTTAACCCGACCTCATGTACTCACTTATTGGATTTTCTCATTTACACCTATCGGATTTTTTTCATTTTCACTCTTTGGATTCTCGTTTTCATTTATTAGATTTCTCACTTCCTTTTATCGGAGTCTCATTATTAAAATTTCACTCATCGGATTTTATACTAATTTAGTGACCCGACTTTCAACCACCGATTCAAATTTTTTATTTATGATGACATTTGACTTCAAATCTCGTTTTCGTAATTGTTTGCCCTAAATTTATATTATTCGATCGTCTTTATTTATTTAAACCAAAATTGTTATTTTCACCTTGGTTATATTTTAAGATTTAATTGTTTCAATTATTTATTCCATTTTCCTACTTATTTAAAAAGTCAACCCAAAAAAAAATAAAAATAAAAAATAAAATAAAAAAATTTCCAACTGCTGGTATTGTTTTAGCAATATGTGTAAAATTCAACAGATTTATGTACTGTTCTAGTGTTTAAGATTTCAAAATAAATATGTCTTTTAAACCACACAATGGGACGAACCATGTGGACCATACGACGATCTAAATAATTTTGGGTGCACACTTAATTATCGAAATCCCCGTATGGAAGCCATAGTAAGTGCGGTTGTGTGTGATAACTCTGACCCATGAATGGTGACATAAAAGAGATAAAAGTGCGAATCATGATAAGGGCATGGTGAATACGCTGCCGGTACATCCTATATATAAGTGCCTTTATTATGTTCTTCATTTATAGCGTTTTTCAAATTATGTAAAGATTTGACGTTATTCTTTTACTACAAAAAAAAATATTTCATGCAATTGTTTTTACTAAAAGAAACATTCGTTACTAATTATCTTTTTTTGAGTTTATTTTAATTTCGGGACGAACTTTCTAAAAAGTTGGGGATACTGTGACATTCGTCAATTTCGGGTTCTATTTATATTCGTTTATAATGTAAACCGACCCGTTTTTGTAAACCGAAACCTTCGATATGATCAAAATGATGGATTTTATGTTACAATATTGTTTTACATTTGTTGGGTTTTGAAAACACCCTTTTCAGTCCATAAAATGGCCTTAAAACGCTTAAAAACAACTCTGGGGGCCAAAACTGCCAATTTTGAAAGTTCAAAATTTCCACTAGGTGACCTTAGCGCCGCGCTAAAGTCCAGGGGCAGAGACCTTAGCGCCGCACTAAGGGAGGTTTGCACAGCTACGTATTTTTGTTTATGCCTTGTTTTGATCCATTTTTCATGCAAATACTTGATATAAAAACCCATCTTTGACCAAACTCCTTCCCCTATATATACACCACTATTCTCATCCATAATTCCCTGCTACATCTCTCATTTCTCTCTCAAAACATCAAAGATTCATAGATTGTTCATTATTGTTCTTGATTGTTTGACTTCTAAAAGTCAAACTGAGTTTAATCTTTCATTTTAATTTGTTTATCTAACCTTATTAATACTTGTTTATAGTGGTACAACATAACTTATTGCACATATTAATCTTGTTTAACTTATGCTCTTTTTAGTTTGTTTGTCATATTTATGAAGTTCCATGGTGGGGGTTTGTAGAGACTAACCTCGGTTTAACCGTAAATAGTCCAAACCGTGAACCGAACTTGTTACTAGTTTTGTTAAATAATTGTTTTAAACATGCTTTATGTTGGATTTAAGTTTCTAAAATTCATTTATACAATTTCTTGGTTATTTGGGCATGTGGAGACCATCAAGGAACGTATTGTGAGATGGAAACCGAACCGATCCGATTTTCACTCGCTTAAGACACACAAGTGTGTTTTTGGCTATCAAGACTTGTATATTTATTTAAAAATAGTTTACAAACTGATTTTAATTATCTTCTTAAGTACTTGGAAATGTTGGATCCAACTTGATCTCATAACATAGTTTGGACCGACAAAACCGAAAACTCGCTTAACGTACGTTGTTAGTTCTAAAACAATAGATCTACATACTTGGTTAAGTCTTGTAAAGTTTTATTGAGTTATCTTATAACATTCATTGTTTTGGAAAGTTGACTTTGAGTTTGACCAATTATCAAGACCCGAACCAAGAACCCGAAAACTCGTTAAAGACCCGTTTTATATCTGTATCGCAAAGGAACTTGCATCTTTGTATTTTTCCCACCTTATTACTTAGCATAGGTTAAGTAATAAGGTTAGATACTTTAACCCGGTTTCGAGCAAACTTACATTTTAAAGGGGTTGTTATTATAAATTCTTAAATAGTTACATTTTAAACCCTGAACTTTAATTGTTTACTTTTCGCAACAGTTGTTTTATTTAAAGATCTTCAAGACAACATTTCTAAATCCAAGACTTTCTTTTATTTAGGCTTCATACGTTAAACCCGTCGTTCCGGCAAATCTTCAAATTACCAACCTTTCAAGTTTACTACTTGAATGTGAGTACTTTCATACCCCTTTTTCTATTTTTCGTTTTAGGGTGACATTTCATACTTATTCAACTAAATGCTTTATACATGAATCTTAAACCCACAAACGTGATTATATACTTTACTTAAATAATTGCTCGATTTGGTGTTCTATGCTTACATTCTTATGTGTTTATCGCTTTTGGATGGTGGAACTATAAATCCTATACCATTTGGCAACCCCTCATGGCAAGGTGTCGTTAACGTAATGCAATTAACTATAACTATAAAATCCTAGACTATTTGGCATCCCATTATAGCTAGGTGTCGCTAACGTAATTCTATTAGCGATATCTATTTATCCAAGTTGTTGCTTTTATCTATTGTTTCGTATACAAGTTTGTGGCTTTTTTTTGTTATATACTTATATGCTTAAACTTATGAATTGCTCACCAACCTTTGTGTTGACAAACTTTATTTTATGAAATGTTACAGGTTTGACTTTTGTTGACTCTAGGACTTGACGTAAAACGTTACCAAGACTAATAGGATATTAGTAAAACGAACAATATTTCTGTTTACTTGTATTCAATTTGTTTATATGAACGAGATGTGTTGTTTATTGATTTATGAAATAAAATGAGTTGTTTAAATATTGTCACTTTAAATAGTGCCTTGTGTATTTGTCCAATAACGTTGCACCCCAGCATGTTCCTCCGCCTTTGGTAGGGGTGTGACAGTATGCTTTTGCCAAAACATCAAACACATCAGATCCACTAGATAAAGTTAAACAAGTCTTAAAAAATGCTAAGAAAGTTTAGTTTGTAAAATCTACTTGAACCGACACTTTGCAAAACTTTTCAAACTGCTCAAATCTTGATTTCTATTTGAAAAAGAAATCAGTGTCGTCTGATGATTTGGCTAAGAGTTTTACTAAGAACGTGAGTCATAAACCTTCTGTGGCATCTGTTTTTGGTAAATCACAAACTGATCGTGTGGACATGCGAAGCTGCTTTCTTTGCGGTCAACAAGGTCATGTTGTATGAAACTGTGGGCAGAAGAAATCTCAGAATCTTCATCCATTTGTCAAGGACCAATCGAAACCGGTTCCTTTAATAAAGGAGATTTTGAAGCGACCATTGTCGTGTGATGATGATACTCACATCATGTTCTCAAATGTGAATCCAAGAAAGGTAGTTCATGTGAATGAAACTTAACGTCAAGTTAAACCAAAGTTTGTTCCAACTGAACCGATATACAAGAACGTGAACTCAAATGCCGTTCAAGCTGCTTATCTGAGATGAAAGTCTAAGAAGCCTGTAACTTATTCTCAAGTTGTTAAACAACAGTTGAATTCAACCAAGTTTAATGTTACTCATGGAAACCAAAAGGTGCCCAAGACTGAGGCCTGGGCTGCCTTTTTGAACTAATCATTTTATTTTGTGTGTAAGGTACATCCAAGACCATTTCTGGTGAAAACTGGATTATGGATAGCGGATGTTCTCGTCATAGTACTGGAAATCTCGACCTCTTAACAAACGTAGGAAATATTCAAGGGGGTTATGTGGCTTTTGCTGGGATTTTTGGGGGTATGATTACACAGGAAGGTGAAGTTTCAAATGGGCACATTACTTTTGAGAAAGTCAATTACTATGACAAGGTGGACCATAATTTATTAAGCGTGTCGCAGATTTGTGACAAAAATTACACTACAATATTTACCGATAAAAGAATGTTGGATTCTAAAACCGGGATACGTAATTCCCGAGGACATTGTTGTCATGCGATCACCTCGATCGAATGATATTTATGTCTTAAATATGAGTTCTAAAGTATCAACTTCTATCGAAACATGTTTTGTGTCAAAAGCATCCAAGAAGGACTCTATTCTATTTCATCGTAGAATAGGTCACATTCATGTCCGTAAGATGAACTATTTAATGGCAAATGACTTAGTTGAAGGGGGTGTATTTGAAGAACTTTAAGTTATCCGACCACTGTATTGCTTGCAAAAAGAGCAAACAGAAGAAAAAGTCACATCCGTCTAAGTTATTTAATTCCATTGATACACATTTAGAACGACTTCATATGGATCTTTTTGGTCCTGTGAATCGTGCTAGTATATCTGGAGACTGGTATTGTCTTGTGGTTACCGATGATTACTCAAGATACTCATGGGTCTTATTTATGAGCTCGAAAGATCAAGCACCTGTTCTTGTTCAAAACTTAATCACTAAGATCGAATCACTATACAAACAAAAAGTGAGGAGAATTCGAAGTGACAATGGTACTGAATTTAAAAATACTATGTTGGATTTCTTTTGTGTACAAAAGGGAATTCATCGAGAGTACAGTGTCCCATGTGTACCACAACAAAACGGTGTTGCTGAGCGGAAAAAACAGAACTTTGATTGAAGCTGCTAGAACTATGCTTGCCGATTCTAAGCTGTAGGTTCCCAGCCGGATCTACACAGGAGTATCTCGTAACACGAGGGTGCGGAATCCCCACGTATACGATACAAGTGTCGAGATGATTAATACGTTGAATATATATGTAAATACACGAGAGTATAAGATAATGTTTGATATATTTCTAGGACCAACACGTGATTCAAAGAATCACAAAAACCAATCGTTCAAACTTTTTTTGAAAATGGCGAAGTTATGAGTTTATATAACTCGACAACTTCGCCTAACTTACTAGGCGAAGTTGTCATAACTTCGTTGTCCTTCAAGTTCGCCCAACACATGGCGAACATATAAGAAACAATATCCAACACAAAACAAACAATCTAAACGATTACAGACACAAACAAACACAAGATACTGAACTACTGACATCATGCACCAACAGACTCCCCCTTGGCAGTAGCTTCATATCTCTATCTTCTTTCTCGTGTCTTGTAATCCAAAAATCTCGTACCACTCGTCTTCAAGCATGAACGCCCTGTCTTACACAGACAGAGACCACCCTCTGGTACTTCTTAGCTTCATCCTTCCACGCAGGAATGTAGAAAATCTTCTTATCGCTGAGTACCTGCAAATCAGCTTGAGACAAATTAACCAAGTGCATGGGATCATACACTCTCAGAATCTCCTGTTCATCCTCATCTTCCATAACAGCTTCAGCAGTCTGGCAATCAACGTACCACCACTTGAGATCCTTCAACACATTCTTGGGCATCATCTTCATCGGAACCTCTTTCAAGCATCGAATCGGCTTGTTTTTCATCACCATCCAAGGCTTACCATTAGCCCTCATTCCTCTTTCCTTGTCTTCGACCAACTTCCCTTTCTGTGGCTTCAACAACTCAAACCTTTTCTCTTTCACACTTTCTTTCCACACAATCCTTCCAACCCATCTTGCAAAGTTGTCATCACTTTGATTAATCAATCTCAAATGAGCCAAATCTTTCACCTCACACCCAGGCAAGGTGTTAAGCGATCTCAAAGCCTTCTTAAAATACTGAATCCCATCATAACGCTTTATCACAAACAACTTCAACTGTTCGACATACAACCAGCAAATGATACCTTTCTTTGACTCAGCGTAGCCCATGATATTGTAACTCTTCTTAAACATTGTTGGTACCGCAGGCTTCTTTGTCTTGAAGAACCACTGAGCACAACCTTCTTTCCATCTTGGATGTTATTCCCACTCAGATTCATCCGACACATTTTCATCTTGACTCAGCTTCACCTCATCAATACTTGGAATATCATTCTCTATACCATCATCAATTATCTCCCCTTCTTCCAACTCACTATAAATCTCTATCTGTTCCCCAATCTTTTCAATCTCATCAACCGTTAACACATTATCAACTAACTCATCATCATCATTTCCCAACACCCTTTCATCGTCTACAACCACCACTGTATCATCACCTGTACTGCTTGACGGACCAGCAGACTTCCCATGAGATGTGGAAGTCCCAAGATTTTGTCCAGTTCTTGGCAACTCACCACCTGCATCTTTCGATGCATTGGGATCATCGCCTTTGTCTTGCCTCTTCTTTGTTCTCAATTCATCACCCTTGCAGCTCGTCTCCCCCTGAGATGCAAAGAACTGTTTAAGAGCATCAAAGAGTTTACCATGTTCAACGAGGAGTGATGATTGTATCTGATTTTCTACCACCAGCCTCTGAATAGCTTGTGTCTGGATGAGGTTGATCCGTGATTACTCAGCAACTACCCGTTCAAGAGCCGCAATTCTCTTGGAGTCAGACAGAGTAGAATCAAAATCAAACTGCATGTGAGAAATATCTTGAGCATACGGCGGTGGAATTCCCAAACTAGCTGGAATGTCAGAGGTAGGCTGAAAAGTAACTGTGGGCGTTATTGAGACAGGTAACCCCGCAGTAGCAACCAATGTCGACTCAACAAATCTAGCAACAACCTTCGATGGAGTAAGAGTCAAAGGCGGTAATGAAACAATCTCTGGAGCTATAAACTGAAACGTGGTTGGAGGAACACCAAATGATGACGACGTGGTTACCAAAGGAACACTTGAGGTTATTGGCGGTGTGACAGTTGAAGCAGCAGGTAACATAGTCATGCCGGATAACGATGGTGGGGAAAAACGAACAACCCTCGAACTCTCACCAACTCTTGAACTTTCACCAACCCTTGCCTTCTTTGATCTTCGTACCATCCGATATAAAACCTCCTCATAATCAGATTCACTATCATCTGAGTCTTTCTTTCGTTTTCCATGGATTCTTTCTTGACTAGCAAGTATTTGCTGTGCTTCAGCTATATCGTCAGTGGAGGAATCAGAGTCAGTTCTCTCAGAATCCGCCACAGATGTAGCGACCACGGAAACATTTACACCAGACACCTCATCTACTGAGGCTTGAACTTCAGCAGCTGGATCAACTCGTTCCATATCAAAGAATCCTTGCCCTCCAAAGGCAACTTCAAGATCAACCTGTTCTTCTAGAGCTGCAACAGGATCAGCAGGCGGTGCTTGCTGTACCACGGGTGGTGGTTGAACCACAGGAGGTGGTTGAGGGATATTAGCCTGTGGCGATGGAGGATCCATAAACTCATCTTCCTAAGGAGAAACATATGCAGGGTTCACTAAATAACCAAACAAGGCAGTGTGCCTCGGACAAAATTCAGGTCTGCTACGAGCATTTGATGACTTACATTGCGCAAAGATTCTCTTAGACAGACTTTCCACATACGAAATAGGACGTCGTTGTGGCAGATTAGGAGCTACATGATTCAGAATCATCTGTAGGAATCTCGGATACATCAAAAATCTTTCCTACACAACAGCACGTCTCTGCCGATCAATCTCGTAAAGAATCATCTAGCTGAAACTATAGGGCTTGTTGTAGGTTAAAGCAGTCATAGCCGATTGCATCATGGCACCTATACCATCCGTACCAGCTGTGCGACCGGACATGCACACGATCATCACATGCATCAGAAACCTCCACTGATCTAACAGAAACCCCTTTCGTCTCTGAGAATCTTCCGAAGGACCCGAGTACCCCATACGAACAAAAGCACCATTTCGGAAAGTGGCCGAAAAGTTAGTGGGGTCATTTGTAGTTTCAAACCCAAAATGTAAAGCTACCCTTATTTGATCGGTCGAGAACTGTACCACTTGATTATTAACAGTGGCACGCATAACCGGAGGTTCAACCCTAGAATCATATTTAACGGTTCTCCAAAAGTCTTCAATATTTGGTAGTGAAATGGGAAGAGTAGTAGTAATGGTGTGAAAAATACGTGAGCGAATGAGAAAAGAAATGATTTCACGATAATCGTCTATTCCACGAGCATCCGGATCCAAAGTAATATAGATGTTGTGACCCGGAAAGAACTATCTGTTATTATCTCCACCTTCATCACCACCAGCGCCACCAGCACCTGCTACAGCAGCTATCTCTGCAAAACAACCAAGCCAAGTTAGATCTGTGCATCAGCAGGCTACAACTTCACCCTGCATGGTACAGGCGAAGTTATAGCTTCAGCGATGTTAATTGACAGGCGAAGTTACTTTAACTTCGCCTAAGACCCTAACTTCGTCATATACAGCGGCGCAAGATTTACTAACCTTCATGTCCAATTCTGGAAGGAGGCGGTGAATAATGCTTGTTATACACTCAATCGGGTTCTAACTGTTAAGAGACTCAATAACACGAGTTATGAGCTTTTAAACAATCGAAAACCTAACTTAAAGTAATTGGAACCATTCGGGTGTTCATGTAGGATCTTGAAAAAGGATGTGGGTAAATTTGAAGAGAATGCCATTGAGGGGTATTTCTTTGGTTATGATTCTACAAAGAAACGAGTATTTAATTTCACTTCCGGTTGTGTTGAGGAATGGTACCATGTGGATTGTCAAAAGTACACCACACCTCCTCAAGGGAAAGGTCCTGACTGGATGTTTGACTATGATGATTTGTTTAATTCATTTACTCCAACAACTGATCAACCTGATGAAGATCTGGTTGGTGCGTATTTTGAAGATCATTTGGCAATTCCTAGTTTTTCAAGTTTTAATGATGTTGAAGCTCCAATCGTAGCTCCAACTGAAGATCCAAGTATTGACACTCCAGGTTCATTTGATAATATTTTCGCTTCTTCTGATGATATTCAAGTCATTGATCCAGTTAATAAGCTTGATACAGTTGACAATGATGATTCATATCATGAGCTTGGAGAACACTACACTAACTTATTCGAGAATGTTGTTGTTCATGAGAATCCTATGCTTTGGATTCTTAATTATCATCCAAAGGAAAACATCATTGGAGAACTTGATGCGGGCGTTCAAACACGTCATCAAGTTGCTTCTTCGAGTTAGAATAATGTATTGTGTGCTTATGCAGATTTACATTCTTCTGGAATTGTAAATGTTGCTAAATTTACTTGCTTTCTATCCCAATTTGAGCCTACGACGCCTCGTATGGCACTTCAAGATCCTTCTTGGGTAGAAGCGATGCAAGAGGAACTGCAACAATTTTCACGATTGGGTGTATGGGATCTTATCGACAAACCCGCGCGAGTTACGAAGCCTATTCCAACTAAGTGGGTATTTAAATGTAAAAAAGACGATCATGGGGTGATCGTGAGAAACACGGCATGATTAGTGGTGCAAGGTTTCCATCAGCAAGAGGGTATAAACTACACTGAGGTATACGCTTCGGTTGCAATATTGGAAGCTATACGTATTTTTTTTGGCTTATGCGGCTTACAAGAATATTAAAGTCTATCAAATGGATGTTAAAAGTGCTTTTCTCAATGGTGAGCTACACGAGGAAGTGTTTGTATTACAGCCTCCTGGCTTTGAGGACCCTGATTATCCTGACCGAGTTTATCGTTTAAACAAGGCTTTATATGGTCTACATCAAGCCCCGAGAGCTTGGTATGGCACGCTTGCCGACCATCTGACGGATAATGGCTTCAAGCGAGGGACTGTTGACTGCACTTTATTTTATAAAAACATTGGTGATGATCTTCTCCTCGTTCAGATTTATGTCGACGACATTATCTTTGGGTCAACAAATGACGCATTATGTAAGGAATTCGAAAAGTCAATGCAAACCAAGTTCGAGATGAGTTCTATGGGAGAGATGAACTTCTTTCTAGGGTTGCAGACCAGACTAAGTATGTGAACGATGTCTTGAGCCGATTCAAGATTACTGCCGGAAAAATCCCTTCTACTCCTCTCCCCGTGGGTCACAATTTATCACCGGATGAATTAGAGGATACTGTCGATCATACCCTCTATCTAGCTATGATTGGTTCTTTGATGTATCTTACTACTTCTCGACCCAACATAATGTTTGCTGTTTGTTTATGTACTAGGTACCAAGCTAGTCCCCGAGTGTCTCACCTAGAAGCGGTCAAGCGTATTCTTCAATATCTGAGGGGCAATCCAAACATCAGGTTATAGTACCCCAAGGACGATAACTTTGATCTTAGTGCTTATTCTGACTCAGACTATAGAGGATGCAAGATTAATTTTAAATCGACTACAGCAGCGTGTCAATTCTTAGGAAACCGGCTTGTTTCCTGGCAGTGTAAGAAGCAGACAACGGTCTCCACTTCAACCGGCGAAGCTGAGTATGTAGCAGCCTCGAGTTGCTGTTCCCAGGTTTTGTGGATACAACAAAATCTTCGCGACTACGGTTTGAAGTTTCTTACTACTCCCATTTTAATTGATAACTCTGCTGCCATTAGCATTACCAAAAATCCCATACAAAACTCTAAAACGAAACATATCGAAATTCGATATCATTTCATACGGGATTTTTTTGAAAAGAAATTGATTGACATTGAGAAAGTACATACCGATTTTCAAAAAGCGAATCTATTTACCAAAGCATTTGACAAAACGCGTTTTCAATTTTTGCTTGGTTTAAATGGATTAAAAACCCTTACTGATATCCTGAAACAAGGATGATTATCTTTATTTTCGATTTCTTTTTCTTTTAAATTTATTTTGGTTTTGGTTTTAGGGGGTGAAAAATAGAAAATACAAAATTATCGTGCTTTTCGTTTGTAAAGATAAAACCCAAAAAAAATGAAAAAAAATTTGAAAAATCAGAAATAGTGTGATTTCATGTCTTTAATGTTTTTCGTTAAAACTTTTCAAAAATCAAAAACATTTTAAAATCTTAAAAAATCAAAAAGATTGTGTTTTCTAGTTTGTATAGGAAAAACCCGAAAATCCAAAAAGATTGTGAAATTTTTTATGTTATATATAAGAAAATTTGAAAATTCAAAAAGATTGAGAATTTCTTGTTTGTAAAGAAAAATCCGAAAACGACAAAAAAGATTGTGTTTTATGTGTGTATAGAGAAAAACCAAAATGATTTTTGCTTACGTTCGCTGAAAAGTATGTCAATTACTCATATTTGTAGTACATATACTTGTATATGTTTGGTCCTGATATTTACTCTTAAATGTTCGGGATAGCCATTTACCTGACAATGGAAAGTAATTGGGGCGTTAGTTATGTGTTTTTACTTAATTTTCTCGCTGAAAATTATGTCAGTTATTTAATCTATAGACTGAAAGTGACCGGGGCGATTAAATTCATTTTGTTTTATGCTCCTAAAAATTTTGAGTTTTTGAAGCAAAAAGAGAAAAATGATAGTACATTGATTGTTTGACTCTAAATCTAGTAAGAAATAAGCTTAAAAGACTGAGTGCTTAATCATTGTGTGTTGGTAGGTCTTAAACAAGCTGTTAGAGTAACGTATGTGATATAAACATAAAGAAAAGCCAAATTGAAAGAGGTGTTAGTCTTTAGCAAAAATCTCGGTGAGGATGGAAAAATTGTAATAACTTGTCATACTCAAGCCTTATAAATGTTTGATCACCCAAAAATATAATAAAGCAAATAACAAACATTAGGACTCTGGACACTGTGAGTATTTATGCGGTTAATCATCTTGGTATTCATAAGCACGATATTTCACTCGCTTTTAGAGTAAACCCAAAGTCATTAAACTTGATCACTGTTGTACTTCGTACAATCCAAATTACTGACTTGATCAAAATCCGATGTTAGTCATACATCTGTACCTCCCTTGCGCGTGTCTCATTACCAATAAAAAACGGACCCCAGGGGATACAATGTATGTAAGCCGACAGATGGACTCGTGCATACTCACTCACAGTAAAGGAAACCTGATGCATTGCTCAAAAATTCTTTAAATTCAAATTTTGATCAACACTATAATGGTTTAAGTCAAGTTGGAGTGATATGACAAAAATCAAATTAAGCTTGAACCGAGATTAGAGGCTGATAGTATCTGATATTTTGTGCGTTAATTGAACCACTAATCATATCACAGAAATGCTTGAAAGCTTGTTATAAGATTTAAGTGGACAACAATATAAATGACTGACTTAACGCCAGTCACAATATCGATGAAATATAAAACTGTGATGGAAGGACAATCTGGTCAATATGATTCTCTGCTCAAACTTAGAAAAATCCAAAAATATGTACTGCTTTTGAAAAACCATACAAAAACACAAAAACATTTTATTTTTCTACATTTTATTTTCGGATATTTTTCTTGTATATATTTTTCAGACTAGACACTCAATAACTTATTCGATCGCTACGGACAACAAAACCGTGCTTAATAAAAGATCAAAATACCAAAAAGATTTTACTTTTTCTTTACATATTATTTAATTCTTCTAAGTTATGTGTTTCAAAACGTAAAACACGATAAGGTATTCGTTCATCGAGATATGGGCTCTCGGTGATTCATTTAATTTAATTGATTTATTTAATTTATTTATTGAATTTAAAATTAAATAAAAGTAATTCGTTAATTTATGTATAACGAATTAGGTCATTCCTAACTAATTGCATTCTAATTCGTTACCCTAATTTGCTTCCGCCACTCTGTAACGAATGAATTTTAATTCATTATGCATATCTACACGAACTAGATACGAACTAAGGCTAATTCGTCATTTTTATGTCTTAAAGTTAACGAATTGATTCTAATTCGTTAAGCCACGTGTTAATTTAAGTTAACGAAGCACCTGATTCGTTATTTCAAATTTCAAACAAATCAGATGATTCATTACATTGAAAAACGTGCCGTGTGAGACTATACAGGGGTTCGTGAAGGTGTTTCGTCTCACTATTCACATTTCATCTTCCCCATACATATTGGTTACTCTGGCCAAATTTTTCAAGAATCTTTGATCATCGTTTTTCTGTGTTTTGATTATATCTTTGTATTCCTAAGGTATAGACGATTATACTGTGATGATTATCGTCAAAATTGATGAGGGTTTGATGGCTTAATTTGTTGATTAAGTTATCGGGTTTTAGAGGTTTTCTTAAACCTTAATTTAACCACTTTACACCATGTTTTGAGACAACAAATTAATGTCATTATAATCGCGATATGATACCGAGATCCATTGTGATCATTGATTTGGTCTTATGTTGTTGATTATAGTTGTATCGATTTTTGACCTTGACCGTATTAGTCAAACATTTAGCTTAATTGGCCATTCGGTGTTGTTTAATGAATTGGAACTCATTCGTGTCCAATTCGTTATACATTTCACATGAATCAGGATAACGAATCGTACATTATTACGAATCAGTTTCTCCTTCGTTATTTATAACGAATTAGACCATAATTTGTTAAATTTTTTAGTGATTCGTTAAACCTAATTCGTTAACTATTTACTTGATAGCGAAGTAGCTTATTCGCTATAGCGAATTACCAATTCGTTATAACGAATTAGAATATTTAACGAATGACATATTAATTATTTTAAAATTAAAAGTTTTATAAATTGGTTTAATTTTAAAACTTTTAATAAGTATTTTATTATTCATTATCACTTTCTTGGTTTTTTTTATATAGTGCAATGGCTGATAACATTAATCAAGATCCTCCCGTTGATGCACCACAACAACAACAACCAGATCACGATATTCCCATGCTTCCATATGACAAAAGACACAACGTTTGTGCCTTCGTTGGTACAAACTTTGCTGACGAGAACGTATTTGGTGGGATGTTGGATTTGTTACGTCACTCGCGTATTCATAATTCCTTCACTGCTAATCCTGATGTTCGATTCAGTATCGTTCGTCAATTTTGGAATACGGTGAGATATGTGGAGACTGAGAACCACATTACAGCTGAGGTGAATATGAGACAAGTTGTGGTATCACCTGAGTCTGTTCAAAGGGTGCTGAGGTTCGATGATACCATTGATGACCCGAGTGAGTACCACAAAGAGCTGATCCGAGGGTTGTTTGGACGATTATTTTATTCTAGTGAACTTGATGATTCCATGTATAACAAGGCATACTTGTGTCCCATATACAAGTATTTATTGCATGTACTTATACATTGCCTTGGTGGACGTAAAGGGGTTTTCGACGAATGCCGCATTAGTCTTCAATTGGCATTCGTTGTTTTAGTTCTGAACAAACCCTTCAACTTCTCTGAAATGATTTTCGATCATCTCAAAGAAAATTGTACTGTTGTGAAGTGTCGTTCAAATTATTTGATGTATCCTCGCTTCATTCAATTGTTCGTTCAAGATGCTATAAGTGATTTGGTACTCGATCCAACACGTCTCGATGATAAATTGAAGTTGGAACACATGACAACAGATACAATACGAAGGATGAAGTCATATCGTCAGACTCCTCATCCCGTACCAAAAGATTGATTGGTCATCTAGTGAACCCAGATTATGTATGTCTTCCTAATGATCGCTGGATCCATGATGACTCAGATTCTGAGCGTGTGGAATGAGCAGGTGGGAACGAGGTTGATGGTGATGATAATGATGGTGGTAATGGTGGTGCTGGTGGTGTTCCTGTCTTACAACCAGCTAAGGTTGAAGCTGCTCTAGCTGGTGCTATAGCAGCCCATCATAAAAGGAAAGGGAAAGAGCGGGTCGATCAATGATCGTCTAAGCGTCGAGTGTCGGCTGGTGCTGGCATCTCTTTTGGAGTTCAACCTCCAAGGCTGTCTATTCCTCAACGACCGGTGGTGCCGCTTACTACTAGCACCCCGGAGCTTACATTGACGACCACGCTCACATCAGATCCTAGGCTTGGCATGATCCCACAGTCAGTTTTATCTACTCTGCCAAGGCCTACTACAGTTACTTCAGTGGTTTCTCCAACACCGATGATGATGCCTCCGCCTCCATTGGATATCTCATTTCTGAGGCTTAGTCGTCCTCAAGGTCCAGTTCAACCTATCCCTGCTTCTTTTCATGCTATGCCTTCGGATCAGCAGACTAATTTGCTTTTAAGTCTACTTCATCTTTATGAAAATCAAATGTTTGCTGATCGTCTGAATCAAGAGCGCTTAATGGAGAAGAAGTTGATGGACTATGTTTCTTACTGCCAAAAGGAAAGAAAGGCCCTTCGTGAGATTGTTACCTCTTAGGGGTGAAGATTAAAGAGCAGAAGGAACTTATATTTCAACTAACTTGCAAGGACGAAGCACTTAAGAAGCTTAAAAATGATGATGAAGATCCTGATGCGTCGGGTGCTGGAGGATGTGAGCCGAAACAAGCTCACGGCTCGTCCTCTAGTGCTGGTACAAGTGCTACTGATGATTCAAGGAAGCAGATTATTGTTTATCATGATTATACGGCTGCTAAACCCATTGAGATGATCAAGGCTGACACGGTCATCTTTATTGATGGATCGGGGGTGGTTAGAACTATAGTCAATGCTGATGAGATTGAGGTGGGACAATTTGTTGAGAGGTCACTAACACGAGAGCAGATTTCTATACTGCTTGGCTTAAATGATGATGATTGACCATGTTAGAAGCTGAGCCTGATGTGGAGGTTGAAAACGATGAAGAGATCTTAAATGATCCAACTATTCAGATCAACACGACTTTATTTATGAAGACGAGGAGGTGGATATAGAGGACATGACTGCTGATGAGTATCCTGATTTGTTTCAACACACCAATGTTCATCAAGGTGCTCCTGTATTTTCTGTTTTCTGAGGAAACAGTCAAAGCAGCTGAGGATCATTTGGAAAGGGTGTCAAAGGGAAAGAATGTTGTTGATACACGATTCAACTTGATTCGTGATCCTTCACTGGCTGACACTCAAAAATGGTTCGCCTACCGGAGCAAAAGGGTGCATAAGATTATTGATGCTTATAGGTATGTGGACAAAGAGCAGAAGGTTGAAGCTGTCGCTAGCGCTCAAGCAAGTCAAATGACATCCTTCAAAGTTGTATCTAAAGTTCAAGGTGATATCATTTCATGGCTTTTTGATCCTGATTTGAGTGTTTGTATTGTTAAATGGGAGAAAGGCATCCAATATTATGAAAAGATCATTGATGTTATCTCATTACCGCGTTGGGACGCTCGAACCCTCGAGTGTCGACCGTTCATAAACCGTGGGGGAAATCGACATGCAGATTGGTTTCATCAACATCTACTGTTCGAGGTCAACCATGGGTTCAAAATTTTCAAGCCACAAGTTCCAACTCGCAAACGTATCAATGAGATTGATTCAAGGACGGGTTGGAGGAAGTTGGTTCTTAAGCCGCCAAAGACATTGATGTGTGTACCGGTGAAGACGATGAATCAACATATGTATTTATCATTCAACCGCTGGTACTACGACACGAGGCCGTTATTGTCTTCGGTAAAGGATTAAAGACCGAGCTGATAAAGATCATCGATCTGATGTGGCTCGTGAACCTGACTGAGACCGAGAAAAACGTGCTATTCAATAATAAGATTTTATTTGAGTGCCGTGAAGACTATGACCGAGCAATGCAGTTTCAACGTGTTGTTCATGTGTGTCATGAACATTGTATTCACAGCTGCAGAGATTGGCAAAGCAAGCGCTTCAAGTAAATTAAAGACAAAGAGCTCAAGACGAGGGGGTGTCTGTTAGTACACGGTTTTGCATCTCGAGTCTTTGTATTTATCGTTTTGTATTTATCTTTTAATTAATGTAATAATTATTGAGATATTAAACTAGTTCGTTAAGGTAACCGTCTAGTTCGTTAAGGATGTTTAACGAACTAGATTATAAGTTATGTTCCCTCTTGTTTCGTTAAGGATGTTTAACGAATCAGGGGTGATTCGTTATGTTTGTTTACTTAATGTAATATAACGGAGTGGGTGGCTAGTTCGTTACAGAATGTGTAACGAACTAGACCCATCTTCCTATTTATAGAGGTTCAGCCTCTGCATAATTTAAGTTTGGATATTTATATATCGAACCTCTATCTAGATCCTTTCTCAAGCTTCATCTTAATATTATACATACACATATATACAATTAATACTATAACTTATACATATAACATATAATCAATAGTAAATATGAACTATATCCATTTATAGTTATTAGACCTTATATCTGAGATCGATATAGGGTTTCACAATCACCATCACCATCATCATCATCACCATCATCATGTAACATCCCGAAATTTCAATAATAATATTTCAATATATTATTTGTTTTAACGGAAGAGAATTTGCCCGAGTTAGTAAATAATAATAATGATAGAAAGATAAATAGGCTATTTAGATGGGTTAATCATGGACTAAAAAGGAAAGATGGGCCTTAGGTCCATGGGCTTAAGGGAGTATAAATAAACCCTTAAACCCTAAATCTTTCCATTTCCATCCATCTTATCCATCTTATTCTCCCTAAACCTCCATAGCAAACAGAAAATTTCCATTTTCGGCCGCAAGGGAGGGAGAGGAGATCCAAGATCAAACAAGCATAAGCCTTTGATTATCTTCATTACTCAAGCTAAGACATACGATCCAAGTTCTTAATCAAGCTAACCGTGACCTACCAAACATCTAAAGGTATGTTCTTTACGTTTAAAGGTTACGTTTTTATGAACGGTTAGCCATGAAAATTGAACATAGACTAGATCGGGTCTAGATAAATCATAAAGTTTCAAAATTGATGATTAATATGGACGTAAAGGACTCATGGTTAGATACGGTCCATGAATGAAACCCTAGATCTAGCTTAACGAACGTTTTTAGGATTAAAGTTTAAATCTTCATGACTAGGATGGGTTAGACCTTGAAGCCGTGATAGTCATGGGTGTAAAACAGGTATGAATGATGATGATAAAGGGTTAAAAGTTCATGATTGGAACCATGGAACAAGTAATCTGGGTAAAGTAGAAACATAAGATAGAAAATGAGCTGAACTGGGGTTCTCAGCCAAATTTGGGAATCCTTGGTTGTTGGTACATGATGTCAGCAGTTCAGTGTCAAGTGTCTGTAATCGAGTTTGTTAGATTTGTGTTTTTGTATGTAAACGAAGTTAGCTCACAAGTTCGCTGATATAGGCGAACTTGTGAACTAAGCGAAGTTAGGGACAACTTCGCCTGAACATGCCAGGTGAAGTTGTTGTGATATATATGTCCTAGGTTACGGCTTAGAGAAAAAAAATTTCAATCAATGTATTCAGTTTACGTGTAACAAGTCCAGTATTAGTGATAGATATCACGTGTTTTCCGGTTGCAATATAAAGTGTTTGTGTTTATTGTAACGTGTGTTTAATCGTATCGTCTTCTACGCTCGTAACGTCTTACGTAGGGATTCCGCACCTACGTAGAACGAGATATCTCGTGTAGATCCGGCTGGGAACCTACAATTGGTATTAGAGCTTTTGCTCGACTGTGTGGTTCGGGATTATCACGCGGGTGTAGAAATCGTTCCGTTCGAATATTCGCGGGACGAGTTTTCTGAGTTTTTGTGTCCTACTCACCTCCTACAATCATAAACAACCCATAACACCTTCACAAACCTCGTAAAATCCAGAAATCAAACCTGCATATTCATCGTGTTCATCAGGCGAAGTTGCCGTCACTGTTTGTAGGGTTTCAGCGAAGATATAAGGTTAAGCGAAGTTATCCACAACTTCGCCTACCTTCTCAAGTTCGCTTATCTCAAGCGAAGTTACCACAACTTCGCCTACTTCACAAGTTCGCTTATCTCAAGCGAAGTTTAACTACAACTTAGCCGAATCAGGCGAATTTATAAAGGAAGCGAAGTTCAGAATCAGCGAAGTTCAGACTTAAGCGAAGTTATCCACAACTTCGCCTACAGTACTGTTAAAAATAAAATTTTTATTTTTCGGGTTTCTTTGTGTTTCGTGAAAGATGTCTTCAATAAACATTACGGAACTGGTGAAGATGGAAGTGGAAGCGGGTTCGGCTACAAAGGCACCGAAGATGCTTAAGAAAACCGATTATGTAGTGTGGAAAGATCGGTTTGAACAATATGTCAAGTACCAGGATGCTAAAATGTGGGTGTGCATACAAGATGGTTACATTCCACCAACTGCTGAGTATGAGGGTCGTGATCAGATCAAGAAATACAAAGAGATGGAAGAAGAAGAAAAGAAAATGTATGAGGCTGAAAGCAAAGCTCATGCTGCGATTACTATGGCTCTTCCACAAGAGATTCTTCACACCTTCAGAAAGTATAAAACTGCTAGAGAGCTTTGGGAAGCGCTTGAAAACCGTTTTGAGGGTAATGTGGGAATTCGTGCTTCAAAGATTAAACTACTTAAAACCCAGTTCTCGGTCTTCAAGTATTTGAAAAATGAATCACTTGATGATATCATCAATAGATATTATCATCTGATGACCGAACTCAACAACTACTCCATTACTTACAAAGAAGATGAAATTGTTGAAAAGCTTCTTGATGCTCTCCCACCAAAATGGGAGATGTACACTGTGTTGATGAGAGAAGACAAAGACTTTGCCGACTATGACCTGGAAACAGCAGTTAATAAGCTACGAACTTTTGAACTAAACATGGTTCGAAAACAGACACCTACTGATCAGGTTCAAGATCCAGGAATGTATGGTGCAAAGGTTAATACAAGTTCAAGTTCGAAGTCTGATTCGTCTGCTTACTACTCGAAGGGAGAGTCGGGTGCTAACTCAACACATGAAGGTCATGTATCTCTCAACATGAATGATGATGTTTGCTTTGTAGCTGGAGGATCAAATGCTTCTAACCCTCAAGCAACCAAGAGTAGTTTTACCCCAAGTGTTTCGAACAACAACTACTCAAGGATGCCCATGAGTGTTAAATCTGCTGAACAGCAGTTTGCTCTCTATGCATCCTTCATTGCTTCGTATGAAAATTACATTCAGGGTAAGATTGTTGATCCTGCGACTTTGGATGAAGATTATGATCAGATCGATGCTAATGATCTGGAAGAGATGGATCTGCAGTGGCAGATGGCGATGATTGTGAGAAGGGTTAAGAGGTTTATGAAGAAGACAGGTAGGAAGTTTGTTGGTGAAAGACCAGGGTTCGATAAGTCGAAGGTCAGGTGCTACAACTGTCAACAGAATGGCCATTTTGCGAAGGAGTGCACAAATGAACGTGTAGAACGCAGTCAAAACAGGTCTACACAACAAAATGGGGGTGGTAATGAGAATAGTGCCATGATTTCCAGACAGAATGGGGAGTATAACTGGAATCTGCATGTTGAAGATGTGTTCGAACAGGCTAATTTGGCGGACATCGAAACTGCAGATACTGAGAAAGTGACTGGCGAAAGTGAAGCTTACATGGCAGAAGCTCAAAATGAAGCTTACATGGCAGATGTGAAAGATCAGCTCACCGAGGTAAGTACTAAACTCGCTTGTACTAAGTGTTAAAATCTGTCTGAACAATTGACAACTATAACTGATCAGTATGTTAGTTTGGATGCTCAATTTAAAACCTTAAAAGAAGATCATCATTTCACTAAAGCTAAAGAAAACAGTTATAAAGTGAAAATAAAAGCTAGTGAGAAAGATATTAGGAGTCTTAAAGCAAATCTAGCTGAAAAAATTAAAGTAATTGATCTTAGCTATGAAGTATTAGAAGAGAAAACCAAACTAATAGCTGAAAGGGATAAACAGATAGCTGATTACCAGGTGAAAGTGGTGGAACTAAACAGGAAACTTGAGAAATTCAGAAATTCCACCGCTATACTTGATCACCTCGTTAGTGATCAAGGTTCCCCAGTTAAAAGGGGAGGAATTGGTTATCATGAAGTTCCACCACCTTACAATCATAATTACACTTATGATCCTAGTAATCAGAAATCTGTTGATGTTGATTATAGTCAGACAGTTCCGGTTAAGGTAACTATTAAAGAACCAGAAGTTAGTAAAGGCGAAACGAGTAAGCCTGTGTCTAATGTGAAGATTTCTGTTCCTAGTCCTGTCTCATCAAACTCGGACAAGTCATCCGAGTCGAGTGAGACAAAAGCAAAGGCAGTGTTACCAAAAAGTGGAGATAAACATAAAACAACTGAAAAGAAATCTCCACTAAACCCGTATGTCCCACCATATGTGAGACAAACGGGCAGTAATGCAGCCTCATCATCTAAAACAACTATTGAAAAGAAAGTTGAACACAAGAGTTGTTTCATATGTAATCAATTAGGACACCTAATTGCTGATTGTCACACCCGGCCCTGAGCGGCGGAAACAGCCGGGCGCGCGCGAGTGGGGATTGATAATTAAGCACGGGCCATTGCAAACATTCAAAGATTTTCATTGCATAAGAAATGTTTAATACATTACATTGTTTAAAAGTTACATAAAAACATCCAAGTAAAAACTGAAGATTTCCTCGCCATATCCCCTTGCGCGGCGGGTAACCGTGCGCATCGAGGGGATAAAACCAAAATCTTCTAAAAAGCTTGTTTTTAGATGTTCAGCGTGTGGTGCTCTAAGTGTGACTCCATGCGCTACTTAGTTATCTCCTGAAAGACACGTAAAAACATTTGAATCAGTATAAACTGAGTGAGTTCACAAGTTTTAGTAACTTGATAAATCGTAATGCATCATAATCATTCTGAAACATAATTCTGTTAGCATCATTAAAACACATACTTGGTAAAACATAGTTCTATCAATATATTCTGATAAAATCGTTCCTCGGGTTACGCGCGAACATTTCTGGGAACTGTGCTCGTCTATGCAAAGTGGCGCTGCCACTACGAGCTAAAAATAAGTAATACCGTCCCGCGGGTTACGCGCGAACGTTTCAGGAAAAATGTGCTCGTCCATGCAAAGAGGCGCTGCCACTACGAGCTAAAACAATGTATTATCGTCCCGCGGTGTACGCGTGGACATTTCTGGAAAACCGTGCTCGTCTATGTAAGTGGCGCTGCCACTACGAGCTAAAATAACGTATTACCGTCCCGCGGGTTACGCGCAGACGTTGTGCCGGAAAACAAGGCGCTCATCCATGCAAAGAGGCGCGACCCCTACGAGCGGGCTCAAACCCATAGTACTGCCCCATGACCATACTAGGCACTCGTCCATGCAAAGAGGTGCGACCCCTACGAGTGGGTGGATCAAACCAGCAGTCCCTACCCTTAGAGTTCCAATGGTAAAGTGATCACTTACTCGAGTTCTAGCGCACATACATCGAAAACCTTAGATAACCATTCGCATTGCTCATCATGAAACATAACTTAAACACAAAATCGCTTGCATAACTTATAAGTATACCATGATAAATCATTATTTTAGGTACGTGTCCCTCGCCCCGAAAACAGTTTAAAAAGTAGTGAAAACAGTGAAAATAGGGGCTGTGAGACTCACCTGTGGTTCTTGTTAAGGGATTAATCGAGATTCGGGTTTTCTTGGTGTTGGCCTCGGAATCGAAGGTCTAGAATACGATTTAAATAACAAATATATATATTAAGATCAAGATATAAGGGTTGGAAAGTAGATCTCAAGGTTATAATCTCGGCTTACCTAGTAACAGGATCGGAATTGAAAATCAAATAGATGCTTAGGAGATGATTCAGAGCAAATTTGCAGTTTTTAAGAGAGAAGTTTGAAGTGTGTTGAGTGATAATTTTAGGTTACATATTTATAGGCAAATTCAATAGAACACAATTCCTTGATTTAGGGGATTGTAATCTTTTCATATCTAGATGTGATGATGATAAAGTATGGAAAGTATTATTATTTATTCAAAAGTGGAGGAGTGGGTAAAAGATTCTGATTTGATATGGACAGGACATGCAGGGCTGGAGTTGGTGAGAGTGGGTGGCTGGCAGTTGACTTTTACAGCTTGCTTTTTCAGTGCTTTAGACAGTGTACAGTAAAAAGTAGAAGTTTTCTGAAACACGCTACCGCCCTCTTTTGGGCGAGGACAATTTCCTTAAATCTGATCATTTTGACTAAGTGTTCTGCGCGTATAACTTGGTGCGCATAGCTTTCTGCGTGTAGAACATTTCTTTGCTGCGGGTAGGTGCGTAACCTTCTCGCAGTTAGGGACATTTGAGTTTCATTTGTAGATTCTCCAGGTGGTCTTGGTATTTCAACATAGTGATCAGTCATGTTGAAGTCAATTCCATCCTGGAGCTTCAGACAAACTAGCTCTCAACGTTCCCGCCATGCGGGTAGGTTAGTTCCCTTCCGCACGCGCATAAACGATGTAGGATGCACCCGCCTTAGCATCATGCGGGATGGTCAACCCATAGACAACATAACGTTTAAGTTACATGAAAACATAAAGCCAAATCATTCACGCATGGCGCATATAACATACGCTCACGCTGGTTCTTAACATGGTGCGCTCGCGCATGGCGTATATAACATGCACGCGCTGACCAACATGGCGCGCTCGCGCAGGGCGCACATAAATGCCCGCGCTGATTCTAACATATGCTCGCGCTGGGCGCACATAATGTGCCCGCGCTGATTCTTAACATAGCTCGCTCGCGCAGGGCGCACATAACAAATGCACGCGCTGACTAACATGGCGCTCATAATATTTACAATCACCTAATTATTAGGTTGATTACTTAGTTTTAAGGGGTTGGGAATTTACCGGGTGTCACATTCTCCCCTCGTTAAACGAATTTCGTCCCGAAATTTAGGAGACGTTGCTGGCAGAAGCCATATTCTGAAAGAGGTGTGGGTATTTCATGCGCATCTGATCTTCTCTTTCCCAAGTGAATTCAGGCCCACGCCTTGAGTTCCATTGAACTTTTACCAACTTGATTCTGCTTCTGCGCAACCTTTGTTCTTTCCAATCGGTTACTGCTATAGGCTCTTCTACGAAGTGCAGCTGCTTGTCAATATGAATTTCTTCCACCGGTAAAATCAACGTTTCGTCAGATAAACATTTCTTGAGGTTGGATACATGAAACGTACCATGAACTCCACTGAGTTCGGCGGGTAGACGGAGTTTATAAGCAACTGGACCGATCCTTTCCAGGATCTCAAAAGGTCCAATGTAGCGCGGATTTAGCTTTCCTCGCTTACCGAAACGGGGGACTCCTTTCCATGGAGAGACTTTCAAAAGTACTTTATCCCCTACTTGAAACTCCAACGGTTTCCTTCTCATATCAGCATAACTCTTCTGTCTGTCGCGTGCTGCCTTAAGGCGATCCCTTATCTGAAAAAATCTTGTCTGTTGTTTCTTGGATCACTTCTGGACCAGTCATTTGCTTGTCGCCCACTTCAGCCCAACACAGTGGGGATCTACACTTGCGCCCATACAAAGCTTCGAACGGCGCAGCCTTAATGCTTGTGTGATAACTGTTATTGTAAGAAAATTCAACCAACGGGAGGTGGGTATCCCAACTACCTCCAAAATCGATCGCGCACGCGCGCAGCATATCTTCCAATGTCTGGATCGTTCGCTCGCTTTGCCCATCCGTTTGGGGGTGATAAGCCGTACTCATGTCCAGTCGAGTACCTAACCCCTCTTGTAATGATCTCCAAAACCTTGATGTGAACCGACTATCTCTATCAGAAATGATGGACACTGGGATTCCATGCTTTGAAACTACTTCTCGAATATATAGTCGGGCTAACTTTTCCATTTTATCAGTTTCTTTAATCGGCAGGAAATGCGCTGACTTAGTTAGCCGATCTACAATAACCCATATCGTGTCATAACCCCCAGGTGTCCTTGGTAGTTTGGTGATGAAGTCCATAGAGATTTGTTCCCACTTCCACATGGGAATTTCTGGCTGCTGAAGCAACCCCGATGGTTTCTGGTATTCAGCCTTTACCTTCGAACATGTCAGGCACTTACTGACATACGTCGCGATGGCGCCTTTAAGATTTGGCCACCAATACAGCGTTTTAACATCTTGGTACATCTTGTCTGCGCCAGGATGTACGGAATACCGCGTCTTGTGAGCTTCGTTTAAAACTTGCTCGCGCAATCCTCCCTTGAGAGGGACCCATATGCGGTTAGCGAAATATAGATTGCCGTTCTCTTTAAGTTCCAAACTTTTAACCATACCCCCAAGGCATTCGTTTTTAACAAACTCTGGTTTCAATGCTTCTTGCTGAGCGTCTCGGATGCGCGTAGAGAGCTCTGCGTGAATGGTCAACCTTAGAGCCTTGACTCGTAGCGTTTTTATTCGCTCCTTTCTGCTTAGCGCGTCTGCTACCACATTTGCTTTCCCCGGATGATACTTGATCTCGCAATCATAATCGTTCAATAATTCAACCCATCTTCGTTGCCTCATGTTTAAATCCTTCTGATCGAATATATGTTGGAGGCTCTTATGATCCGTAAAGATTACACATTTCGTACCGTAGAGGTAATGGCGCCAAATTTTTAGCGCGAAGACAACAGCTCCAAGTTCTAAATCATGCGTTGTGTAGTTCTTCTCATTGGTCTTAAGTTGGCGCGAGGCATACGCTATAACTTTGTCTCGCTGCATAAGGACACATCCAAGTCCTTGATGTGAAGCGTCGCAGTAAACAACGATGTCATCTGTCCCCTCGGGCAGAGATAGAATTGGCGCACTACATAACTTCTGCTTCAACATTTGAAACGCTGCTTCCTGGTTTTCGCCCCAAACAAACATCCTGTCTTTCTGAGTTAGCGCGGTCAGAGGTAGAGCTATCTTGGAGAAGTTCTCAATGAAGCGTCGATAGTAGCCAGCTAGCCCAAGGAATTGCCTCACCTCCGTTGGGGTTTTTGGCGCTTCCCAGTTTTCGATGGCTTTAACCTTAGAGGGATCGACGTGTATTCCTTTCTCGTTTACAACGTGACCGAGAAAATGAACTTCTCTAAGCCAAAACTCGCACTTGGAAAACTTCGCATACAACTTTTCTTTCCTTAACAATTCCAAAATCATTCTCAGGTGTTGCTCATGCTCGGCCTTGGTTCGAGAGTAAATCAAAATATCATCTATAAACACAATCACAAACTTGTCCAAATATGGTTTGCACACACGGTTCATCAGATCCATGAATATAGCCGGCGCATTAGTTAGCCCGAAAGGCATCACTAAGAACTCATAATGGCCATATCTGGTTCGGAAGGCTGTCTTTGGCGCGTCTTCCTCATGGACCCTAAGTTGGTGGTATCCTGACCGTAGATCTATCTTCGAATAATAACTGGATCCCTGCAACTGGTCAAATAAGTCGTCAATCCTCGGTAAGGGGTACCGATTTTTGACTGTCAGCTTGTTCAGCTCCCTGTAGTCAATACACATTCTGAACGAACCATCTTTCTTCTTTACGAACAGTACTGGAGCTCCCCAAGGTGAAAAGCTTGGGCGTATGAAACCCTTATCCAATAGTTCCTGTAACTGATTGGATAGCTCTTGCATCTCAGATGGAGCTAAGCGATAAGGCGCTCGAGCTACTGGCGCAGCTCCTGGGACCAAATCAATACGAAACTCGACTTGTCGCGGCGGCGGCAACCCGGGCAGATCTTCAGGAAAAACTTCTGGAAATTCGCGCACTACCGGTAAGTCTTCAATTCTTCGCTCATCTCCTTTCTCTACTACATGCGCCAGGAAGGCGTAGCACCCTTTCCTTAGGCACTTACGCGCCTTTAGGCACGAAATCAGTTTCGTCGCAACTCCCCTCCTTTCCCCTTGAATCATCAAAATTTCTCCGTTCAACAGTGGAATTCGAACCTGCTTCTCATGACAAACAATCTCCGCGAGATTCTCGACCAACCAATCCATACCTACCACAATATCGAAACTTCCCAAATCTATTGACAACAAGTTTATATTGAACTCATGACCTCCCATGACTAATACACATTGTTCAGTCCTTTCATTCGCGCAAAACTGCCTACCATTGGCTAGTTCTATAGTATAAGGTATGTCTAGCCTACTGGTCGCTAAGCCCAGGGAGTTTTTAAACTCATGGGATATAAAACTTAGGTCAGCGCCAGTATCAAATAAGACAGATGCATAATGACCGTTAAGCAAAAACGTACCGGTTACCACATTCGGCTCTTCCTTTGCTTCACCCGCGCCAATCACAAAAGCTCTCCCGCGAGCTTGGTTTCCTTTCTGTGGGCAATCCCGACTGAAGTGTCCAGGCTTCCCGCATGCGTAGCAGTTGTCATTGGCTCCAGCTTCTCTGATGCGACAATTCATCGCCTTGTGTCCTGGTCTGCCACATTTGGCGCATTCGATTTTTGTGCACTCACCATCGTGGTGGTACTTGCATTTGTTGCACCATGGGCGAGGCCCGCTGTATCCTTTCCTTGATGGTTCCGCGGCTTGAATCGCGTAAACCCTTGCGCTTTCCTGCTTCTTGGGCGGTGGCTGCTTGAAGTCTGATCCTCGGTGGGAGTTCCATTTCCTCTTGGAGTCAGAGGTTCGCTGCTCGTTCAAGCGAGCAGTCAACATACCCGCACGAACCGTATCCCTTGTAAGGGTGATGGCTCGCGCAACCGCCTCGTCAAAGGTCGGAGGTGCGGCGGCGTTGAGCGGGACTCTAACGACAGGAGGTAACCCAAAGATGTACCTCTCGATTTTCTTTTCTTCTGTGTTTGCCATGTCTGGCACCAGCTGGCAAAGCTCGTTGAAACGATTGGTGTAGGCATCGATATCCGTTCCTACCATGGTGTGGTTCCAGAATTCTTGTTGCAAGCTCTGAATTTCGGCGCGAGAGCAGAACTTTCTCATCATCATTTCTTTCAATTCTTCCCAGGTCTTGTGGAGAGCAACTTCTCTCCCCAATGTTTTCACTTGAAGCTTCCACCAAGATGAAGCTGCTTCTTGGAACATGCAGGTCGCGTAAAGGACCTTCTGGTTTTCACTACATCCGCTGATGGAGAGAACTGTCTCCATCTTGTCAATCCAATTGTAGAGCCCAATGGCTCCTTCGGTGCCTTTGAACGGCCAAGGCCTACAGGCCATGAATGTCTTGTAGGAGCATCCTTTGTCCAAGGCTCCTGATTCGGGTTCTGGGGTCTCATTCTCTTGGCGACCCTGACTAGATTCGGCCTTGCTGGCCTCATGCGTTGCAATCGCCTGCGCGATTATTTCTGCGAGCTCCTCGGGTGTCATGGTAATTCCCTTGGCTCGGGTTGGAGGCATTCTTTTCGTAAAAAGAAAATACAACAAACTTAGCGCATGTACTCAGAGCACATAATGTTCTTATCTCTAGACACTGTGACCCGTGTTCCTAAGTGCGTGTGTGATTTTCTTTTGAAAATATTCTTTGAAAAATATTTCATGCGATTCCCCAAAGGTTATAGTCTAGGTTAAAAACTTCTTTTCCTAGTTCGCTATAACCAGTGCTCTGATACCAATCTGTCACACCCGGCCCTGAGCGGCGGAAACAGCCGGGCGCGCGCGAGTGGGGATTGATAATTAAGCACGGGCCATTGCAAACATTCAAAGATTTTCATTGCATAAGAAATGTTTAATACATTACATTGTTTAAAAGTTACATAAAAACATCCAAGTAAAAACTGAAGATTTCCTCGCCATATCCCCTTGCGCGGCGGGTAACCGTGCGCATCGAGGGGATAAAACCAAAATCTTCCAAAAAGCTTGTTTTTAGATGTTCAGCGTGTGGTGCTCTAAGTGTGACTCCATGCGCTACTTAGTTATCTCCTGAAAGACACGTAAAAACATTTGAATCAGTATAAACTGAGTGAGTTCACAAGTTTTAGTAACTTGATAAATCGTAATGCATCATAATCATTCTGAAACATAATTCTGTTAGCATCATTAAAACACATACTTGGTAAAACATAGTTCTATCAATATATTCTGATAAAATCGTTCCGCGGGTTACGCGCGAACATTTCTGGGAACTGTGCTCGTCTATGCAAAGTGGCGCTGCCACTACGAGCTAAAAATAAGTAATACCGTCCCGCGGGTTACGCGCGAACGTTTCAGGAAAAATGTGCTCGTCCATGCAAAGAGGCGCTGCCACTACGAGCTAAAACAATGTATTATCGTCCCGCGGAGTACGCGTGGACATTTCTGGAAAACCGTGCTCGTCTATGTAAGTGGCGCTGCCACTACGAGCTAAAATAACGTATTACCGTCCCGCGGGTTACGCGCAGACGTTGTGCCGGAAAACAAGGCGCTCATCCATGCAAAGAGGCGCGACCCCTACGAGCGGGCTCAAACCCATAGTACTGCCCCATGACCATACTAGGCACTCGTCCATGCAAAGAGGTGCGACCCCTACGAGTGGGTGGATCAAACCAGCAGTCCCTACCCTTAGAGTTCCAATGGTAAAGTGATCACTTACTCGAGTTCTAGCGCACATACATCGAAAACCTTAGATAACCATTCGCATTGCTCATCATGAAACATAACTTAAACACAAAATCGCTTGCATAACTTATAAGTATACCATGATAAATCATTATTTTAGGTACGTGTCCCTCGCCCCGAAAACAGTTTAAAAAGTAGTGAAAACAGTGAAAATAGGGGCTGTGAGACTCACCTGTGGTTCTTGTTAAGGGATTAATCGAGATTCGGGTTTTCTTGGTGTTGGCCTCGGAATCGAAGGTCTAGAATACGATTTAAATAACAAATATATATATTAAGATCAAGATATAAGGGTTGGAAAGTAGATCTCAAGGTTATAATCTCGGCTTACCTAGTAACAGGATCGGAATTGAAAATCAAATAGATGCTTAGGAGATGATTCAGAGCAAATTTGCAGTTTTTAAGAGAGAAGTTTGAAGTGTGTTGAGTGATAATTTTAGGTTACATATTTATAGGCAAATTCAATAGAACACAATTCCTTGATTTAGGGGATTGTAATCTTTTCATATCTAGATGTGATGATGATAAAGTATGGAAAGTATTATTATTTATTCAAAAGTGGAGGAGTGGGTAAAAGATTCTGATTTGATATGGACAGGACATGCAGGGCTGGAGTTGGTGAGAGTGGGTGGCTGGCAGTTGACTTTTACAGCTTGCTTTTTCAGTGCTTTAGACAGTGTACAGTAAAAAGTAGAAGTTTTCTGAAACACGCTACCGCCCTCTTTTGGGCGAGGACAATTTCCTTAAATCTGATCATTTTGACTAAGTGTTCTGCGCGTATAACTTGGTGCGCATAGCTTTCTGCGTGTAGAACATTTCTTTGCTGCGGGTAGGTGCGTAACCTTCTCGCAGTTAGGGACATTTGAGTTTCATTTGTAGATTCTCCAGGTGGTCTTGGTATTTCAACATAGTGATCAGTCATGTTGAAGTCAATTCCATCCTGGAGCTTCAGACAAACTAGCTCTCAACGTTCCCGCCATGCGGGTAGGTTAGTTCCCTTCCGCACGCGCATAAACGATGTAGGATGCACCCGCCTTAGCATCATGCGGGATGGTCAACCCATAGACAACATAACGTTTAAGTTACATGAAAACATAAAGCCAAATCATTCACGCATGGCGCATATAACATACGCTCACGCTGGTTCTTAACATGGTGCGCTCGCGCATGGCGTATATAACATGCACGCGCTGACCAACATGGCGCGCTCGCGCAGGGCGCACATAAATGCCCGCGCTGATTCTAACATATGCTCGCGCTGGGCGCACATAATGTGCCCGCGCTGATTCTTAACATAGCTCGCTCGCGCAGGGCGCACATAACAAATGCACGCGCTGACTAACATGGCGCTCATAATATTTACAATCACCTAATTATTAGGTTGATTACTTAGTTTTAAGGGGTTGGGAATTTACCGGGTGTCACACTGATTGCCCTCTCAAGCAGAGATTCAGAGGTATGAGGCCTTCAAAAACTGAAAACAGAACTAACAGTAACTACAATAGTGGTAAAACTGAAAACTCATCAAAGTTCAGAAATTGGACTAATTCAGGTTTTCAAAGAAAAAGATCTCAGTTTTTCACTGCTAACAACCAAACCTTAAGTAATAATTCATTTAATTCCCGAAGGTTTGGATGGCCTCATAGTCAATCTCCAAGTAGGTATCCTTTTAGGACTTACATAAATTATTCTGATACTAACTTTGGACAGCCAAGGTGCGGGATGTATCGACCCAAGACCAATAGGTCTTAGGTCCCTAGATTTTAATCATCTACTTTAATCGTGCAGGAACAGTTGAACAGGGCTGCAAACAATCTATGGGTTGTGGATAGCGGCTGTTCCCGGCACATGACGGGTAACAAGAACTTGTTACACGAATGGAAACCTGTTCAGGGAGGAAGAGTGAGTTTCGCTGGTGAGAGCGGTGGTAGGATCACAGGAATTGGTATGGTGACTAACGGAAAGACGACGTTAGAAAAAGTAAATTTTGTTGAAGAACTGAAGCACAATCTGCTGAGTGTTTCGCAGATCTGTGACAAAGACTACACCGTACCTTTTACCAAGAATGAAGGAATTGTGCTATATCCTGGTTTCAAGATACCAAAGGATTGGATAGTTATGAGGGCTCCAAGAGAAAAGAATACGTATATAATGGACATGAGGTCGACTGAAATGACAACAGAAGAATCTTGTCTTCTGTCGAAAGCAACTGAATCGGAGTCCGAATTATGGCATAGGAGAATGGGGCATATTCATCTTCGGAAAATGAACTACATTGTCAAGAATGGGCTTGTGCTGGGTGTTCCCTTGAAGAATTTCAACTTTGAAGATCAATGCTTATCGTGCAAAAAGGGAAAGCAACACAAGAAATCCCATCGCACCAAGAAGGTTAACTCAATAGTCAGTACCCTAGACCTACTTCACATGGATCTCTTTGGTCCCGTGAATGTAAAAAGTCTAGGGGGAACATCGTACTACTTGGTGATTACTGATGATTTCTCTCGATACTCTTGGGTATATTTCCTGAAGTCAAAGGATGAAACTGTTTAGATGGTAATAAATTTGATTACCAAAGTTGAGAACATTATGGGAAAAGAGTTAAATACATCAGGAGTGACAATGGGACTGAGTTCAAGAACTATCAGATGGAGCTCTTCTGCTTACAGAAAGGAATCGAACACCAGTACAGCGCTCCGTATACTCCGCAACAAAATGGAGTGGCTGAGAGGAAGAACAGAACGTTAATTGAAGGAGCCAGAACCATGCTGGCTGATTCGAAACTTCCTGTGGTATTCTGGGCTGTTGCTGTTGCAACAGCCTGTTATATCCTTAATCGAGTGTTAACCGTTAAAAGATTAAATAAAACATGTTATGAACTTATGCATGGGATAAAGCCCAACTTGAGTGGTCTTGAACCATTCGGGTCCCCGTGTTCGATATTAAAGACAAATTCTAAATTTGGTGAAGTAGCCGACGAAGGAATTTTAGTCGGATACGTTGTTGGGACTCCCAATAGACGAGTCTTTAATACATCGACCAGCAAGGTTGAGGTGGTGTGTAACACTGATATCACAAGTTACAAATCACCAAAACCAAGCACGGGACCCGCTGGGGTTTTTGACTATGATAGACTTTTCAAATCTTTTAACATACCTTACTTGGATTGTGCAGAAGTAGATGAAAGAATTGCTTCGAAGATGATTTATGATGAGGAAGACAGTTATGTGCAACGACCAAAGTATGATGAATGTCAGCCTTCCTCATCAAATGCTGTCAATACCCCTGCTGCCTCTACAGAAGAGGAATTCTTCAATCCGTTTCACTCTCAACAACAATCACCCACTGATGAGCTATCTTCGAATTTGGAAGACAATCTACAAGTCAGTGCGGTTCCGACTACGAGAGTTCACAAAAATCACCCATTGGAGAATGTGATTGGTGATCTGTCCGATGGTGTACAAACAAGACAAAGCTTGAATGAGCACACTTGTGTTTATACAAGCATTAAAGATTCAGGCATAATCAACGAATGCTTGTACACATGCTTCATCAGCCAGATTGAACCAAAGATCTATCAAATGGCTCTCAAGGACAACTCGTGGGTCGAAGCCATGCAAGAAGAATTAGCCCAGTTTAAGAAGATGGAGGTATGGAACTTGGTTGCAAAACCAAAGAATGTGCATGCGATTGGCACAAAATGGGTCTTCAAATGCAAGAGAGATGAGAAAGCGATTATTATCAGGAACAAGGCGAGGCTGGTTGTAAAAGGTTTTAATCAGCAAGAGGGGATCAATTACAATGAGGTGTTTGCTCCTGTGGCATGATTGGAAGCCATTCGTTTGTTTTTGGCATTTGCTGCACATAAGAAGATGAAGGTATTTTAGTTAGACGTAAAGAGTGTGTTTCTTAACGGTAAAGTCGATGAGGTTGTGTACGTTGAGAAACCTCCGGGTTTTCCTGACCCAGACTTTCCCGATCACGAGTACAAGCTAAGTAAAGTGCTGTATGGATTACATCAGGCACCTCGTGCCTGGTACTCAACTTTATCTGATTACTTGCTTGAGAATGAGTTTGAAAGAGGAAAGATTGATAGCACATTGTTCTTCAAGAGAAAAGGGAGCGACTTTCTACTGGTGCAAGTCTACGTGGACGACATCATCTTTGCTGCATCAAAAGTCGCCATGTGTCAAGAGTTTGAGGCCGTCATGAAGAAGAGATTCGAAATGAGTGCTATGGGTGAACTAACTTTCTTTTTAGGACTGCAGGTTGATCAGAAGAAAGATGGGATGTTCATTCATCAGACTAAGTATGTCCATGATGTTCTCAAACGCTTCAAGATGGAGGACAGCACTCCATACGATACTCCAGTCTGCGTCAACCACAAATTGGGTGCTGATTCAGACAACGATGCAGACGTGGACCCAACCCAATATCGGGCAATAATAGGTTCTTTAATGTACTTAACTGCTTCTAGGCCTGATATAATGTTTGCAGTTTGTCTTTGTGCTCGCTTTCAGGCAAACCCAAAGGAATCTCACTTGAAGGGTGCGAAGAGGATTCTACGGTATCTCAAAGGCAAGCCTAAGCTGGGGTTGTGGTACACGAGAGGAGGAGACTTGGAGTTGGTCGCCTACACGGATTCTGATTATGAGGGTGCAATCAGAGTCGGAAGTCAACTACAGGTGGTTGTCAGTTTCTTGGTGGCAGATTAGTGTCATGGCAATGCAAGAAGCAGACCTCAGTCGCCATTTCAACCTGTGAAGCAGAATACATGGCAGCGTCCAACTGCTACTCCCAGGTTCTTTGGATTCAACAACAGTTGCGCGATTATGGTCTGAATTTCACTCATACTCCTATTTGCATTGATAATACTGCTGCTATCTCAGTAACTAACAATCCCGTAAAACACAGTAAAACTAAACATATTGACATCCGTCATCATTTTATACGGGATTGTGCTGAGAAGAAACTGATTGTGCTCGAAAAGGTTGATACGCTAGATAATTTCGCTGACATGTTTACAAAAGCGTTTGACAAAACTAGATTTCAAAACCTTGTTGAGCTGAATGGGATGATCAATCCCGAGTAACCCTGCTTTTTGTTTTATCGCTTAGAATTATGTCATTATCGCTTAAAAAAAAAAACGTCATTATCGCTTAGAATTATGTCGGTTGCCTCAGTTTGAAGGACATATCTTCGGATATGTTTGGTCCTCATTTCTACTTGTAGAATATGAGGATAGCCATTAACCAGATGACTGAAAGTGACCGGGCGGTTTATGATGTGTTTTTATTCTTTCGCTGAAAATTAGTCGATCATACTTAGTTAGAAGGACACATACTCGTATGTGGTCGGTCCAGCTGATCCATTGGATCTTCAGGATAGCCGTTTACCTGAAGACTTTGACTTGATCAGGGCGATAGAAGTTAAAAATTTTTGTGGGAGATGAAATTATTTTTCAGGTCTACTACTTCGTAAGAAGTTCCTTTACTATGTTTAACAGAAAATTGATCCAACCTTGGAAAGTGATAGATAAACTGATTATGTATGCTTAACTAGTGAAGTTATTAGGCCTAAAAGACTTGAGAACAGTCATTGTATGTCATGGTAGCTTTTTATGGTGCGTAAAAGTAGAAGTGATACTAACTAAATCTACTCGATTTTACGTGGAAACTTCTTAACAGTTGTGCATGTCTCCATATATATCTTTCCGAATGATAGGCAGAAAAGCAATTACCCAGTCATACACGAGCCCGTGAGTGTTATGATTCCCGTGAAGATAGCGTGTCAAGATACTGCAGTGATCCAGATTCGGGACTTGCAGTAGTTTATCTGAAGTTGTGTAAATATTTAAAAAAAAAAATGTGTGAGTTATTGAGACATTATAGAGTTCATAATGATAAGACTTCTCAATCAAGATGCAAGATAGAGAACGGGAAGAAGAGTTCAAAGATTGAAGAATACCTACTATTTAATCAGACACTACGGGTCGAGGTCAACTCGGGGTGACATGGGGAAAGCCAAATATGCTTCGAGAATAGATAGAAGGCATCATAATCTATGAGTTGTTGCCCATTTAAATTTTGAGCTTAATTGAACCTAACCCGTATCACAGAAACGATGAAAACCATTCTAAGTCATTTACCTGCTTACAACCTGTTTCTTTATGTCATAATAAAGCTGAACACGGAACTGTGTGACAGTCACGTAGTTAGTATGATTCCTGTTCGGATCTTTTCTAAAACATGGTAGTCCCTATCGAGACTGAAATTTGATCCCGTGTACTTTAATTTTAAAATTATTTCTACTTATGTAGTTGTATGATTTTATACCTGGTTACTTGGTCTTGATCGTGTCATTTAACACTTTAAAGGTTGTTTTAAAACTTAATTGCAAATTGTTCAAATTATAAGTCATTTACCCGTATCATAGAAACGATGAAAACCATTCTAAGTCATTTACCCCTATAAAATTATTTCTTTATAGGGGTTTGTTTTGAAAATTTTAATACCGGCGAAGTTGTCCATAACTTCGCCTGCAATAGGCGAAGTTATCCACAACTTCGCCTGTATAATTTTGACCCTATATAAAGGAAATTAAAGGTCAAACTGGTTCATTATTTTCAAAACCCAGCGAATTATCCAGCGAACTTAACCTCTAAACCCTCAGCGAACTTATCGTTTAATTTCGATCTGTGTTCTTATTCCAGTTTCTAATCCGTGTTTAAAGGTGTGTAGGGTAATCGAATCGATTAATCATGTTCATTAACGTTTATCATTAGTCGATTCGACCCGTTTCACGTCCTCGTTTTTCGAACCTTAACAACCGATTTTCAAACGTATCTTTTCGTGTTCATAATCAAATTAATCGTATAGATCATCTTAAAACCTGGTTTTCCGAAATCCGCAAGCTCAAAATTGACCAAATCACGTCGTTCGATAAACCTAACTGATGCCGTTTCATATTCGGCGAAGTTACAGTTTAGGCGAAGTTATCCGTAACTTCGCCTGAGGTTTAACTTCGCCTGATAATCATTTTTGAAACAGTTTATGAGGCGATGTTGTGGTTAGGCGAAGTTACTTTAATGGACCTTTTTACTTAACATTTAACAGACGAAGTTAAAGTTGAAGCGAAGTTGTTTCCCAACTTCGCCCCACCTTTAACTTCGCCTATACAGAATAGATCACAACTTCGCTCATGGTAACAGGCGAACTTGTGATTTGCGTTGACGTGTATCTAACTTAGTCTGTTTGATGCAGATATGGCTGCTGTAGGTGGTGCAGGAGGAGATGACGGTGGTGATAACCAGAGACAGTTCTTCCCGGGTCACAACATGTATATAACATTAGACCCGGAGGCGAGCGGAGTTGATGATTTCCGCGAAATCATCACATTCCTACTACGCTCGCGTATATTCCACGCGATTACGACAACATTGCCAATATCCTTGCCAAACATTGAGGATTTTTGGCAGATCGTGGAATATGATTGTAGGGTCGAGCCCCCGGTGATGCGAGCAACAGTCAACAATCATATTGTTCAGTTATCATCTGAACAAATCCGGGCGGCTTTACGTTTTGGAGATGAGACAAGGGATGACCCGATAGATTTTGTGGCTCCTTTCCGTGATGGAGCGTTTCTAAGGATGGGATACTCTGGTCCCTTGGGAGATACGCAGAGAAGGAAGGGGTTCTTACTTGATCAGTGGCGCTTTCTCATGCATGTCATGATTATATGCATGTCATGGAGAAAGGCGGGCACTAATGGCATGTGCGCGACCATGCAGTCGGCGATGACTGCTCTGACTTATAATAAGCGTTACAGCTTTAGTCAGATGGTCTTCTACGAGATAGATCGACAACGAAGAGCAGTGGCGCGTGAGAGATTTATCATGTATCCAAGATTTCTCCAAATGATCTTGAATCATGTTACTCCAACGCTACCTCAGCGCCGCCCAATCCGATACGTAGAAAGTGTGAGCAAAAGGATCTTTGCCCAATGCAGATCCTCTAGTGCGAGGAGCAAACCTGAGCTCCGTCCTCGGCATACTCCACTATTCGGGTACTTGATCAACCCGGGGTATGTGCCTGCTCGTGGGGACGAGTTTAGGGACCCGGCACCACAACAGGCAGGAGCACCTCAAGCTATACCTGCTGCTCCTGTTGTGTCACCGGAGGAGAACATAGATCTTGACGCAGAATTTGGCGGTCAGGGATTTTTTTACATGGAGAGGATTGATCCAGAGGAGAATATACAGGTCTCGGTTGAACGAGCTTCGGGTGTGAATGTTACTAGGGCAGCTACAACGGTGGCTGACTCAGATTCTGATGATGAATTGGCCGAAGCAAGACGGATTTTGGTAACACATGAACGGACTCATGGGAAAAGAAAGAGAACTGATGATGATAGCGAGTCAGATTACGAGGAAGAGGTACAACAATTGATTCGGAGATCAAGAAGGGAACGGACAAGTGCAGGATCGGGAGCCGGTGAGAGCTCGAGGGTAGTACGTTTCACCCCACCCGCACTGTCCGGTATGACAATGGTTCCCTCAACATTACAAGTTACAAGGCCAAGCGCCACGGACGTTCCCGTGGTGGCTACCTCATCATCTTTTGGCCTCCCACCAACTACTTTCCAACTTTCGGCTAAGGAAATCGTATCGCTGCCACCTCCAACTCTTACTCCAACGGAGGTCGTGGCACATTTTATTGAGTCGACGGTTGTGGCCACTGCAGGGTTATCGGTGACGATACCACCTGCGGTTATGTCTTTGTCTACTTCTGAGGTCCCGGTTACATCGGAAATCCCTCCTCAGTACACTCAAGATATATCACATCTGAGGTTTGATTTCGATGCAACCCTATCAGACTCTGAACGAATAGCAGCACTTGAACGGGTCGTGGCAGAGCAGTCAAGGATTAATCTTATCCAGACCCAGGCTATTCAACGCCTCGTTGCAGAGAATCAGATGCAGTCGTCCCTGCTGGTAGAACATGGCAAAATCATAGATGCTTTGAAGGAGTTCTTGGCATCTCAGGGGGAGACGAGCTGTAAAGGCGATGAGTTGAGGACGAAGAAGCGCAATGATAGAGACGATGATCCCAATGCATCGAAAGGTGCAGGTGGTGAGTTGCCAAGAAATGTACAAGCTCTTGGGACTTCCACAACTCAGGGGGAGTCGACAACTGCAGCTGGTGGTGATGATGTGGTGGTGGTGGAGGTTGAGGAGATGGATGATGACTTTATGTGTGATGATGATGTATTACCAAGTGATGAGATAGAGAAGATTGGGGAACAAATTGTGATTGATGATGAGATAGAAGAGGGAGAGATAGTAGAAGAGAATGTAGAGCATGAGATTCCAGAAGTTGATAACGCAGATATGAGTAAAGAGATGGGAAATGATGAGACTGAATGGGAAGAGCAGCCTAGATGGAAAGAAGGCTATGCTCAGTGGTTCGTCAAAACGAAGAAACCAGCGGTCCCTACAATGTTTAAGAAGAGTTACAACATTAGAGGCTATGTTGAAGCGAGAAAGGGGATTATTTGCTGGATATACGATGAGCAGTTGAGGCTCTTCGTGATTAAAAGGTATGATGGCGTTCAGTACTTCAAAAGAATGTTGAGATCGTTGAACACATTGCCAGAATGTGAAGTGAAAGACTTAGCCAGATTGGGATTGATAAATCGAAGTGATGATAATATGGCTAGAGTCATCGGGAAGATAGTTTGGAAGGAGAGTATAAAGGAAAAGAAGTTCGAACTGTTGAAACCACAGAAGGGTAAACTTATCGAAGACAAAGATAGAGGGTTGAGAGCAGATGGCAAGCCTTGGATGATTATGAAGTATAAACCGATCCGGTGTTTGAAAGAAGTGCCGATGAAACAAATGCCCAAGGATGTGCTCAAAGAGTTGAAGTGGTGGTATGTAGATTGTGAGACAGCTGAAGCAGTGATGGAAGACGAAGATGAATAAGAGCTGCTGAGAGTCTATGATCCGATGCATCTAGTGAACCTGTCTCGAGCTGATCTGCAGGTGCTGAATGAGAAGAAAATCTTTTATATTCCTGCTTGGAAATACGAAGCGAGGAAATATCAAAGAGTTGTTTCGGTATGTGTACGAGAAGGAGTGAATGCTTAAAGATGAAATTGCAAGATTGTTGAAGTTTACAAGACACGTGTTTGAAGATAAAGAGATGAAGCTACTGCCAAGGGGGAGTCTGTTGGTACATGATGTCAGTAGTTCAGTGTCAAGTGTCTGTAATCGAGTTTGTTAGATTTGTGTTTTTGTATGTAAGCGAAGTTAGCTCAAAAGTTCGCTGATATAGGCGAACTTGTGAACTAAGCGAAGTTAGGGACAACTTCGCCTGAACATGCCAGGCGAAGTTGTCGTGATATATGTGTCCTAGGTTACGGCTTAGAGAAAAAAAATTTCAATCAGTGTATTCAGTTTACGTGTAACGAGCCAGTATTAGTGATAGATATCACGTGTTTTCCGGTTGCAATATAAACTGTTTGTGTTTATTGTAACGTGTGTTTAATCGTATCGTCTTCTACGCTCGTAACGTCTTACGTAGGGATTCCGCACCTACGTAGAACGAGATATCTCGTGTAGATCCGGCTAGGAACCTACATTGGTCAAACCATGTGGTTCTCGGTCAAACATGCAGTCACCAAGAGTTCTCGGTCAGAGTTCTCGGTGGCCATGTGTTCTCGTTCAGGGTTCTCGGCCGAATACAAGAGTTCTCAGTTAAGTATGGATCTCGGCCAAGTATGTGTTCTCGGTCAAGACATGTTCTCTACCAAAGAGTTCTCGGCTGAATTCAGTTGGGCCCAGATGGACAATTGGGCCTAGATGGACAATTGGGCCCATATAGTGATCAGCTGGACCTGAAACAACTAAGCCCATTATCTTAGGCTTAGCAAATAAGCCCAACTTAGGAAATGATTTAAAATGTTAATGGAAAATGTGTTAAGACAGCTTAGCCCTAGCCAGGGGCTCTGCCCCTTGGACCCCGCTAGGGGCTGCCGCCCCTAGAAACCCGCTGCCAGGGGCACTTCCCCCGGACCCCATTCGTTGAGGGCAATAATTAAACTAGAAACGCGATATGAATAGTGATAGTTAGATTGATACGTGTACTTGTTATACAGTTAGCCGTGCACAATTAGAGAAGGGGATAACGATTAACGGTGAACGCAACAGGATCCAGGTGAGTTTCTAGCCCCACTTCTTTGTTATGTTTTCGGGTCTGTGTGCATACTCAATATGTGAACGGTATGAATGATCTCTTGACGACACGTGAACGATCTTCGGATATTGCGCGTACTGTCAAGTTATAATTATGACTATGAATGTTATGTAAAATGTATGAATGATCTGTATGTATGTTATAAATGAATGTAAGAGATATAAAAGTAGAAAAGGGATCAGACCCTAATAATGTCTGTGATGGCAAGGACAAGACCCTAATAATATCTGTGATGGTAGGGACCAAACCCTAATAATATCTGTGATGGTAGGGACCAGACCCTAATAATATATGTGATGTTAGGGCCAGACTCTTTATAATATCTGTGATGTTAGGGACCAGACCCTTATAATATCTGTGAGGTTATAGGGTGGAAGGCTCTTTAAATAGGATGGATAGTTATGCATGAAAGGTAAGTATGAATAATGTACACCCCTTCGGGCAGGTGTGCAAGTATGTGAACCGATTGTATGTTGTATGATTACCTAGAACTCACTCAGCGTAGCTGACTTTTAGTATGCACGCAGGTGAGTAGAATGAGACAGCTGGCTTGAGTGGGGACACATCGCGGAAGAATAAAGAAGTTGGCATCTGAAGTTTTATTGTTAATATTTAAACTAAAAGACATGTTTTAAGTTATGTTTTAAGAAAAGTTATGGATGTTTGTAATGACTGCTGATGTTTTATGTTATTCTGCGAAAGTTTTAATTAACTCTGATATTTAGAACTGTGTTTATGAGTAAATCGAGCGCTAAGGTAGGGCACCGGGATCGGGGCCTTACACATCATCATCATCATCATCATCATCATCATCATCATCATCATCATCATCATTGTCATCGCCTCCTTCGCTGTCAGTCTCTTGAATTCTATCCTCGACGTTATTTGTTATTGGCCGTGACAAGTACGGTTGCTCTTCTAAAGGTAACTGGTAAGAATTTTGGGTTTCGTAATACGGACCGTCTACATGTAACTGCTTTGAAGACTGACCATAAGGCTGTTGTGGCGATCTAACTTCGTATGTATTCAGCGACGTCTTATTTTGCCCTGGTCACGAAGGGTGACTACCACCGTATATGATATACCCCTGAAAAATATAATGGAAACGTATCATATTTACAAAATAACTAGCGCTATTGTATTATATTAATATACTAACAAACTTGGTAAGGATTTGGTAAGTCGGACTGCTCGATATATGCATAGCCCGACTCATTGTTCAAGTCTGGAAGTTCGTTGGAATCTGGTAAGTCCAACTGCTCCGGCTGATCGTTATATGCGTAGCCCGACTGCTCGTCGTCACCAAACAAATGATCATACCACCACATTTTCTTTGTATGTTTTGTGAATATATTCTTCATGAGGGGGATTATGTTATATATATAGATAAAAGTGGGACACGGGAGCCTTAAAATTCAATTATTGAAACAATCAGGGACGGATAGGGTACGAGGAATGACTGATTTGATTGTCCTAGATTGTTGAGTACCTTATCCGCCACGGATATGGTATATATAGCATAAGGCAAAAACATCCTATCCGCCACAGATAGGGCTATTAGCCACGGATAGGGTGTGTGTTTTTAAATTTCCCTTGGGTTTCTCTAGCAGGACTTTTTTTTTTTGCGACACCCCGTCCCCCCCCCCCCCTCCCCTAAATCCACTCCTAAAATCCAGCTTTAGCTAATTAGCTAATTGTCACGACCCTTAAATTCATAATACAATGGACAAGATTCCTTATATTTCTATTAAGATTAAAAGCCCAAGATACTTAGAATCTGGATATTTTCTAAGGCAAACTCTAGAAAAATCTTAGATATTTGGCTAGAATCTTTCATGTAATATCATAGATATTTTATAATTGGATCATTCTATAAAAAAATGATCTAGAATCTAGACCACGCTGTAACAAGTATATATATATATATATATATATATATATATATATATATATATATATATATGTATATATGTGTATATATATATATGATCTTGGATCATTTGCAAATCACCTCAAAAAGTTATAACAAAACTTCCTTGTAAAGAATTCTCCAAGCAATCAAAGTGTTCTTTAGTACTTGCAATCATCTGTCCCCTTTTCGTGTTAAAAGAATCTTCGTTGCGTTTGGTGAAAAAGACTGATCTCAGTAGGAGGCTAAGCACCACACGAGAGTTTGGAATTTACTTCGTGATATCATGCCCCTTTATAGAAATTGACCCTATACCACTTTGGCAAGGATAAACATCTGATGCCACTTGGCCAATATGCCATCGACAAATATCTCCCATAGACTTTATAAATTTTCATATACTTCTTACTAAAATATAAAAAGGTTTATTAATGATTAATATCATTACAAACTAACACAATTTCTTATTTTCATGAAAAACTCACTTAGAGCATTCCCAAACGGTTCTTCATCTCCAATTCTAAAATTACATTTAAAATTTCTACTTTTTTTCTCTTTTTTTAATTAAATAATACTTTTATATACCTTTATTATTACATTTTCTCTTTAAGTGATTCACAATCACTTTCAAAAAATAAAAAAATTTAGGTTTATTGAATTATGATAATCCCAACTTTCACCTATTGGTCGTTCAACTTCAAAAATAATTTATGGCAATCCCAACGTTAGACATATTTTCCTACAACAATTCCCCATTAACAAAACTTTAACACCGTTTGTTTTTTATGAGCTGGACTGCTGATGTGCAAATATATTAAAAAATGTTATTGTATTTAAGATCCATCCTTTTTAACATCTCAACCTTAACAATTAAACCACTTACACAACTGCCCATCTTGAAGTGAGCCCTAAGCACACATATTCAAAAAACCCTAAGACTCTGAAACAATCCAACTGAAGAAACACGGTCAAAGATGGAAGACATCAACAACATCAAGCTTTGGCATGGCGGGACATTCAAAGATTCTCTAAAATTTTGGTTCGTTGGGGGTGAATCGAAAGTGATTAGGTTGGACATTGATCATGCTTCTTACTTTGAACTAATAGACTGTGTAATGAAAACCAGTTGCTACAAGTCTAAAGATTTCACATGCATTACTTGATTCCTGGTGTTGGAGGCTTGAAGTTGTTAGTTTGTAATTCTGATATCATTTAGATGACGAAGATGGTTAGTCTTAATTCCACTCAAGTTTTTCATATATACAATCAACGGGAGACAATCACCACACCTCAAGTCCAGCGTGGTACACAACCCAATACACAACACATTAAAACTCACGCCCATTCCGTTAAAACTCAAGCCCAACCCATTAAAACTCAAGCCCAGCCTGTTGCTTTTCAAGCTCAAACATAAGCTTGCTTAAGCCCTATTTCACATGATCTGAAGTACACCAAGTCCTCAACCAAAAGAGGCATGCCAGTAGAAAAAAAGACATATGAATTAATCATGTCTAGTGATGAGGGTGGTTCTGATGATGAAGTTAATTTTTATGACTCTGGATCTGAAGTAAATATTTCTGGTGAGGAGGATTCTAAAGATGACGACTATGATGCTGAGCTTGAAGATGAAGAGTGGGTGGATTTAGTTGTTGCCACACAATAAGTAAATAAGGAAGATGTTGTATCAAAGAATAGTTTTCTTGAGCATTATTTAAATGGATCGAAGGATGAAAAATGTAATTTGTTGAATCTTCTTTGAAAGAATGTTTTAAGGTGGGGGGAGGGGGTAACATTTAGAAGCATACAACCGTTAGAGGATTGAGACGATGATGTTAACTCACATGGAGAAAGTGAGGATGATGACATAAGAGGGAAAAAGTACAAGCAAAAGGTTCTAGTAGTAGGTGAGCAAACTAACTGGAATAATTTTATTTGTGTTGTCGGAACAAGGTTCCCTATGAGGAATGCTTTTAAAGAAGCTGTTAGAAAGTACCCTGTTAATAACGGTAGGAATGTTTACATTTCTGTTAGTGATATGAAAAGACAAGGTCGTCTAGGTGTTAATTGTGTTCAGGGGTGTCCTTTCAATCTTTTTTATTCTTTTCATAAGGGTAAGGCTTGTTATATGGTTAAAAAAGCAAATAACAAACACACTTGCCAAAGGAATGTCTAAGAATAGACAGTTGACTACTGATTTTTGTAGATAATGACTTCTTTCTGGTTTTTCAAACTAAATCTCTCTCTTCCACCTAGGATTCAAACCACACAAAAACTCACAATTGGAGATGCCCTATAGGTACACGGTTTGCTTATAAAACAAATATTTTTGCACACAGAAAGCTTCGTGTATCGATGAAGGATCACTACAGGAAAACTGGTTCATACTTGGAAACTTTAAGAGATGCAAATCCAAGTTCTAATTTTGAGCTCTTAACTATCCCACGAGGGTTGATTAATGCAGATCCAAATTCATCAATTGAAACTTTTTGTAGAATTTTTGTGTGTTTTGATGGAATGAAAAAGGCATTTCTAGCTGGTTGTAGGAAGGTTGTGTCTTGATGGATGTTTTCTGAAAACATTCCTTGGAGGTATCTTACTAGCTGCCATAGGAAAAGATGCCAATGATCAAATGTACCCTCTAGCTTGGGCAGTAGTTGAGGGTGAAAATAATGATAGATGGGAATGGTTTATAGATAAACTAAGAAGATGTTTAGAGATAAATGATGAAAGGAGGGGTTGAACACTAACACCTGGCCAACAAAAGATATGCCAATAAAAAATCTTTAACCTTTATTTTAATAATGCTTTTGTCACTAAACCTTGTTTCAATAGTAAATGTTTCACTAATGTTTGTCACAAATGTGCTATGGATTATTAAATGTCATTTCACTAGTGTGGAAGAATGCAAAGCATAGAAATTGTGCAAGGCACATTTATGCCAATTGGCATAAAAAGCACAAGGGTGAAAATCTAAAGGATGTATTCTGGAAGCTGTTAGGTATGGCTAACTAGAATCAAGCTATTAAGGAGATGAAAGAACCGTCATATGATGCAACATAGGATTTCTTGAAACAAAATCCTATGGGTTTTACTAGGTGCTTTCTAAACAATCACACAAAATGTGATGTCATAGTAAATAACATGACATAGACTTTTAATGGATACATCATACATTCTGGATCAAAACATATTATCAATATGTTAGAGGATATCAAGGTCTTGATAATGATTTGGCTCACCAAAATAAAGATACAAATGTTAGATAAAGATATGCATGTGTGTTCTAGGATACAATTGAATTTAGATAAAGAGAAACAATATTCATATCATCAGTATGTGTGTTCCAAGACAGGCATCATAATGATATTTCTGTGGATTTGATTAACAAGACACGCACCTATAAAAAATGGGATCTAACAGGCATACCATGAAAACATGTGTGTGTAGTGGCTAGGTTTTTAAATAGGAACGTTGAGGAGTTTGTTGTTGAATGTTACCACATGAACAAATATAAGAAATCCTATGATTACACAATTCCTTCTTAAGCTGGTCAAAAATATTGGTCTTGTGTTGATTACCCTATGGACCCACCTTCAATCGAAAGTGCCCAGGGCAGATCAAAGAAAGACAGAAAGAGAGATCCACATGAGGATTTGAAGAGACTAGAAAAACTTACTAAACATGGCGGCAAGATGACATGTGGTAATTGTGGGAAAACATGCCATAATAAAAAAATTTGCATCGGAAAGGGTAAAAGACGGCAGAACCGGCTCCAAGAAAACAAGGGGTAGGCCAGGGAAGACAGTTTAACAAGCAACCCATGAGTCCACTGGTCAAGCAACCCAGGCAAGTCAAGTGTTTCCATCAAGTCAAGTGTTGATAAATGATTTATCGTATCGGTCTTTGTTTAGATGATTTTGGTCTTTTGTTGATGAATAGGGACTAGATGTCATTTATGTAAAGCTCATTCGCTAAGAAATGTTTATCGAATGAGACAATTTTGGTTTGCCCATACACTAGGGAATATTAGCATATATGAAGTTAAGATTATAAGGCCATTCATTAGGGACTATCTAGCTAATGGCATAATGAAAGGGTCCCATTCGCTAAGCATGATTAGCGATTGGGACAGGTCCTATAAATGCTTGTAATCTTATTAAGTAATTAACAATGTTGGTATTTTATGAACGTCTGTCTTGTTATTATTCTCAAAACACAAACAAACACTGTGTCCTACTCTACCCTGATTGACTATAATCATAAGACTAGATTCGATTAAGCTCGAATCATGATAATCTCATGCGTTTTCAAGTGGTATCAGAGCTAAAAGATGATCTGATTAGTCAATTTAAGGACTGAATTAGGTTTAAAAGATGTTTTTAATCAAATTTGTTATACAGACAAGTACGAACTGTTTTCAGATTGATTCGTTCAATTTAAGTTGATAATTGACTGAATTATGGATCAATTCGGTTTGATGTTAATTGTGATGAGATTGATTCAGTTGAGTTGAATCGTTTGATTTGGATCGTATTGGATTGAATTGGTTGAGGTGGGAGTTAACAGTGGTTTAAAACAGATTGTTTTGACTTTTGTCAGTCAAAACTGGACGAGTTTTGCTGATTTTGGTCCGGGTTTGACAATGACTTGTGTTCGGAATTGGTATTGACGTGTTGTGTATGATTTGTGGATGTATTTGGAATATGTTTTGGTTTTTGGGTTTGGACTTGAAGGTTTGAGTTCATTCGTTAGTTTCTTGAGCTCATTCGCTAGTTCTGTTGGAGATTGTTATAACCATTTTTAACAATCCATTCGCTAAAAGAATTTCATTCACTAAAATAATTTCATTTTTAAGAACCCGTTCTTCATAAACTCATTCGTCAAACTCATTCGTCATATTCCCATTCTTCAAATTGTTTCATTGGTTCATCTCCATTCGCTTTAAATAGTGCCATTCACTATTGTTGTTCATTCGCTAAAACAAATTCATTCGTACTTTATCCATTCGTAAAAGAACCCACTCATTCGCTACACTATTTATCTCATTCATTATCAATTTGTCAAACATTCTTTTCAGAATTATTTGGTTTTATCCGTACACTTTCTTTCTTAACTGTTTAAACATATTTTTTTCAGACATGACCAACTATTACGCGCTTACTTCTCAGAATGCCCAAATGCAGACGATGCTCCATTATGATAATGAGATCGAGTCTCATGCCAAAACTCCTAAACTGAATAGTCTTGATGATTTCTAGAGATGGAGTCAAAGATTTAGATCTCATCTTGGACTGGTTGATCCAGACTGTTTATCTTTGTTGGATACTAAGTATGTTAGGTCAACTCTAGATGTTGATGGTATTGGTCCTGTAGAGAAGACTACTAATCAAATAAATGTAGTTGAAAAGAACAAATATGATATGGAAGTCAAGACCTACTCTACATTGACCATGGCTTTGTGAGAAAACATTTTTCATCAATTTAGCCATATAAATATTTCAGCTACTTTATATGCAACTTTACAAGAAATGAGTTTGCGGAATACCCAAGAAATCAAGAATTCCATGTTGAAGTTTCAATATAAGAACTTTAATATCTTGCCAAATGAGTCTGTTGGTGAAATGCTAACAAGATACCGTCAATTATTAGCTGAGTTAAATCATTATGAGCTCTACAACGATGAGACCGAAAGAGTGGACACTTTGAAAGATGCTTCACCTAATTCTTACTCGACATTTGTAATGATCTTAATTGAAAATGGTTTTTTCATGATCCAACTCTCACATGTATGGATTTTATAGAAAAATTGGAGAAAATGGAGTATGAGTTGAAGTGTCAAAGTTCTTCAAAGACTAATTAAGATCCATCTTTATACGGTGGGGAAAATCCAATGAAAAAGAGTACATCTACCCCAATCACTGAATTTTACACTCAAAACTGGTCATGTGGTTCCTCCACATAAGCATTTTCTGAACCATAATTCTTTTCAAGCTCAAGTCCTGCTAGCTCTAGCTCAATTCCTCCTCAATCTCCACCAAATGTAAACTTGAAGGAAACATAACAACATCTTGCTTTTATGGGAGCATTCATATCTTCCTATGAACAGTTGGTGGGGAGTAGTTGCAACGTATGACTTAACTGATGAGGACTATGACCAAATCAATCCAGATGATTTGGAATTGGTGGAATTGAAATGGAGTATGGTAATGATTGTCGGGAAGATCAAAAAGTTAAAGGACTGGAAATGATCTCCCGACCATAAGCAAGAGAATTGGGTTTGATAATCTAAAAGTCAAGTGGTATAACTGTGATGAGTTCGGTCAATTTTATAAGGAATGTGATAAACCAAGGCGAGAGTATTCTCCAAGCAACAAGACTCAAGATAGAAACTCAACAAATAAGTATAACACAAATGAGTAAAAGGAAATGCCTAAGAAATCCTTGGAGTGGCCTAAGCAGAATGAAACGAAGGCAATGGTACTTCAAGAAGGGATAGATTGGTTGAGAAGATTGTTGGGAGAATCATCAAGTGAGCCACGATTGTGGTAATACAAAAAACCATCGTGCTTATTTTCAAGTTAATTCTCAGCCCCACAAGACATTTCATCATACATACTACCCTTGGTGACAGAGACATGTTGAGCTTTAAAGATACAAAGTTGAAGATCGGTTTGAACGGTCACGCTATGAAGAAAAATGGATTTCACATGGGTCTTTTGACAAAAGGTTGGCTACAACGTTCGCTTTACCAGGGGGTAAGGAATTTCACAGTTGTAGTCACTAAGTAATTCGGCCCATCGTCGTTGCCGCATGTTTAGACCCTTTTGGTCAAAGATATGTTGAAAACTCTTGTGGTCGGTGAATACCACACATTTAGTGCCATAGAGGTAATGTCTCCGAATATTCAATGCAAATACAACGACACTGAGTTAGAGATTGTGCGTCGTAAAATTCCTTTCATTAATCTTAAGTTGTCGGGAAGCGTAAACGATAACTTTACCTCGTTGCATAAGGACACAACCGAGGCCTTGATTAGAAGCATTACAATAGACAACAAAATTTTCATTTCCCTTGGGGAGTGCAAGGATCGATGCATCGCAAAGCATAAGCTTAAGAGTTTGAAAAGCTTCATCTTGCTTTGGCCCCCAAATTATAAGGTTTATCCTTGTGAGTTAAAGTGATTAGGGGTAAAGCGATCTTGAAAAAAATAAGAATGAAGCGAAGATAGTAACCCGCAAGACCAAGAAATGAACGAACTTTAGTAGGAGAGGTTGGATTTTTCCAATTCTTAATGGCTTTAATTTTGGCCGAGTCAACGTGGATACCCTTTTCGTTTACTATGTTCCATAAGAATGTAATATCATTCAACTAGAACTTGCACTTTGAAAACTTAGAATAAAGTTATTCCTTCCTTAAGAGATCAAGGATGGAATGAATATGTTTCTTGTGCTCAGTTTTGGTCTTAGAATAAATGAGAATGTTGTCAATACAAACAATTACGAACTTAACTAAGTATGGTTTGTATACGCGGTTCATGAGATCCATAAACACTGCGGGTGCATTGGTTTGCTCGAAAGGCATAACCCTAAATTCGTAATGTCCGTATCAAGTCTGAAAATCAGTTTTGGGTATGTAATTTTCATGCACGCTTAGTTGATGATAACCCAAACGAAGATCAATATTTGAGAAGCATGAAACTCCTTGGAGTTGATCGAAAAAATCATCAATATGAGGAAAAGGATAACGATTCTTGATTGTGAGCTTGTTGAGCTCGCGGTAACGAAGCACATATGAAAGGATCCATATTTCTGCATGACATAAAGAACGGGTTTGCCCCATGGAGATGAAGTATGATGAACCCTTTGTTCGAAAGTTATTGGATCTAATTAGACAACTCTTGCATCTTGAAGGGTGCAAAACGATAAGGATCTTTAGCAATCGGTGTTGCACCAGGCACGAGATCGTTTCGAAATTCAACTTCATGAATAGGAGGAAGACCAGTAACATCATCGGGAAACACTTCAGGATCATCGCAAACAACTGAAATGTCTTCGATTTTTCGTTCTTTCTTTTCCACCACATGAGCTACAGATGCCACATACTTCTTGCGTAATTACGTTCGGGCTTGGGAACAAGTTATAAGATTAAGGCTCGAGGGACACGACTTTTAACCACATACACAAAGAAGTTGACCATTGGCAAGCGGGATATGAATGAACTTCTCAAAGCAAACGATTTCAGTATGATGAAAGGATAACCAGTCCATGCCTACTATGATGTCAAAGCTTCCCATATGCATAAGAATAAGATCAATCAATAACTTGTGGCCATTTAGGTTTAACTCGCAATTTCTAATGACATAGTCGATTGATACATAGTTAGCATTAGATACCTCAACAGAATACGAGTTTCTAAGCTTAGATCGGGGTTTAGCAAGCAAAGGTTCAAATTCAAAAGACACAAAGCTCATATCGGCACCAGTATCAAATAAAATAGATGCAAAGTGATCGTTTACGAGGAATGTACCATTCACCACGTTGCCGATTTGCTGAGCTTGGTTGGCGTTAATCATGAAAGCACGCCCACGAGCATCATGAGAAGCTTGAACGGCTTGACCATCTTGTGGTGTAGGAGCTAGAATGGCTGGATGTGGCTGAACTTGACCATCTTGTTAGCCAACAATTTGGAACTTGTGGCTAGTAAGCTTGATGGGTTTGATACGTTTGGACTTGATACAACGCAGTTGGAGCAAGCTGAAGCGAGTTCAAAGTTATGAGTCATGGACACGTATTGCGAAAGTGATCGGGGTCACCACAGTTATAGCAAGCTCGCATCTGATTCACAAGCTGAGCATATTACACGGGACGAGGATTCAGTTGGGCAAACCATTGAGGAAAAATTGGCACAATAGCGGTCTCACGACAAATGGTGCTAAGGTGCCCAAAATGGTTGCAACGAGTGAATTGATGGCAAGCGGAATTAGCGGGGTTATGGCGTTGACAAATGTTACAAAACAAATGAGGTCCGTTTTAGGGTTTCCTGAGAGGTGGTGCAAGTTTAGGTTGGGGTTGAGGTGCAGCTTGTTGGGTTAGCACGTAATTCTTGTGCTTCCTGTTACGGTGGTTTGGGACAGGTGCATGCTTGGATGATTCGTGCTTGGTTTCTTTGGGTTCAGAGGATGGTTTTTAATAGGCTTCTTTTATCCTTTCAATGTCAAAGTACCGGCTTTAACATGATTTTTGGTCAAAGTTGCAGCAAGGTTAATTGCGTCACCAAGTTATTTGGGAGCACTACTCAAAACAATGTGTCGAATTTGTCTTGGTAATCACCGAATATACTTTTCGATGGCACACAATGACGGGGTAACGAGATGAGGCACCAACACACTGAGTTCATTGAAACGAGAAATGTAAGCTGAGAGCGCACCACCTTCTTGTTTAAGGTTCTAGAACTCGGTCTCCAAATTCATGAGCTCACTTAGAGCGCATAATTTCTTAGTCATCATATCCTTCAATTCATTCCACGGCAAGGCCATGGCAGTTTTAGCACCTCGGGTTGACTTTTCCTTAAACCACCAGATAAGTGCCCCTTTTGCAAAGACACTTGAAGCAAAACGGTTTCGCTTATCATCAGGACATTCAATGTGGAGGAATATGCTTTCCAATTTTTGTACCACTGAAGTAGGGCAGTGGAACCTTGTGTCCCTTCAAACTCTAGGGGTTTGGCACTGGTGAAGTTCTTGAACGAGTAGACAGGAGCCTTAGGCTCGGAAGAAGCTGAGTTGATGCTAACAGTGAATTTACGATGAATTTGGGTCATCAAGGGCCGGAGTCACACGTCGCATGAACCACCATGACTTGCATGACATCCTTAGGAGTTTAACCATATTATTTTCACAAAGAGAACAAGGTCATGTTTGAAATCTTTAAAGTTGTGATGCATATGCCGTTGGGGTGGTATGTTTTGGCCTAATAAGTTTCATGCCCTTTCTGAACTCTCTAGGTAAGGAATCGGGTCCCGTTTCTAATTGAGATTTATGCGCATTGCTTATCCTTAGGTTTCAATAACCTTGGTATCAAGAGTTTCGACAACAAGCACGATCTCTTTCCTGTTACTGCATATCCGCCACGTAGAACCATCTTTAAGAAGACGAAATATCAGAAAACTAAAAAAAACGATTGTTGAAAATGTTTGAAAATCTTTAGTTTTAGGCATAAGCCTTGGATTTGTGTGTGTATGTGATTGTGTATATGAGGCGTAATCGAATTGATAATAAAATACTAAGCAAGTGCATTGAACAATCACATAAGGTCCACATAATTTCTAATCATACAACCCTAAACAAATAAGCTATAACTAACAAGAATGCTACGTCTAATTTCCTATCTTATAGTCACATGTTTGATACCAGTCTGTAACACCCCAATTTAAGCGAAAACTCCCGAGTGTGACGTACAGATTGCTCAAAATACATATGACACTATTAAGTGACAAGATTATCATTAATTCATTGAAGGCATCAAATACACAAGTTTGAAAATAAAGAAATACAATAAAAGTAATAACAATTCAACAACTTGTCCATTTATTTAAAATAACCTAGTTTCTAATGTCTTCTCCCAAGTTCATCCTCTAATAAGCGTTTCTGTAACATATATATAAAATAAAGTCAACTAAATGAATAGTTTGTGAGTTCACACAAGTTTGATATAATACGTAAAAACCATACAATTACATGAAACTTTGAAATAAAAGCGCCAGTAAACCTTTCCGGTTAGTAACAACCTACGTACTCGGATCGTGAGTCCCTTTTCCTCTCGAAACAAATGGTCCCTGAGTGCAAAAGGCGGCGTATGGTCATACTTATTGAGAAAACCACGTGCAACTAATTTTGAGCAGGTAACAAGTAACACACAAGTCCATGATGTGAAATGTAGTTTGATAATAATATCAAGCAACTGATTTGGAATAGGATATATATTTATGTTACCCCCAAAGTGTTAAAAAAATGGGGTGTGATTTGAAATAGATGATAAACTTGAGATAACGACATAAAGCGTGTTAAGGAAATTGAAACGATCGAACCTCACGAACTATAAACTAAAGAAAATACAAAATCAAAGACTAGCTAACGGGATTATAAAAGTTAAATATTTTGATTTTAGGGTTTATATATTTATTATAATATATATTTTATTGCTTTATGGCGTTATAATATTTAAGCTTTAAGGGAATTTTAACGGTTTGAGTAATGTTGTAATATTATTTAATTACTAGATCAACACTAAATTGTGAATGATATCGATTTTAACGGTATAATCTTAGTTTAGTGTATTATAAAGTTGACGAAATGTTGAGAATAATATAATATTATGGAAACAAAAGTTGAGTTTTAGGTGAAAATTGATAAAGCTTAATTTATAACCATTCATCTTTTAATTTAAATAAAATTATTAAATTTACAATGATTTTTTAATATATTGATTTGATTTATATAATAAATAAATAAAAGAATAAAGGTTTAAAAATAAAACATTTAAAACTGGTCTGACCCGGGTTCAAACCCAGGTCTTCACGTCCACACCCATGTGAATTAACCACTGGACCAGCTTGTGAGTTTTTACAAAACCAGAAACAGAAATATAAATACTAACTTACAAGTTCATTTTTTTTCAAATAAACCATAGATTTCAATTATGCTAATTCGATCCATGTTTGATTAATCTTTGTTAGGGGTTTTGTTTTGCGGCTTAAAATAATCAAAATACATATATTACTTACTTGATTTGGTTACGGATTGATAGCGAACGGAGCTTCTCCATAGACGAACTTTGACGAACAAATTAGAGATTTTTGAGAGTATAGTAGTTTGATCTGATGATTGTAACAGGTTTTGTTGATGGTTTACGTCCTACTTAAAGGCTCATTTGGAGCGTATAAGCATTAATGATCATTATTGTGATTTTGATTAATTCCCTGTGGTTTCTGATGGTTTCGCAGATTGATTCGCATCTAATATGTTGTTATAACAAGTTATGGATGAACATTATCATTTTCCATTATAGACTATAGGTTCTACGAGTCTTAATTGATTTTAATTCACGAGTTTGAACAGGTTTTTGGGTTCGTTGGAGCCGTCGGCCTCGCCGGCGGCGGGGGTCACCGGAAAACCGCAGGAAGGGGGGCTGGATTGGGATATTTCATTATTATATCTTAAACATATTTACTTTTTTGGCCCCTATATTTTCAAGTTCTTTTAAAACAGAATTTAAACTATAATTACATAATGAACCTTGTACTTTCAAGTGTTATATAAATTAAATAAGAAGTTATAAATTATATATTTAACATATTATACCCCATAGTTTGTGAATTTATTTTATAAACTTTAAACTTCGGTGTTTCGATATTTGAACAACATGAATAGAAAATGAACGTATAATAACTTAGATCATCGAGAATATTATATAAATGATGAGTGACAAATACGAATACATTGAAATGACAAAACGGGTCGGTTTAATGAATACAAATACAAATAAAAATTGACGAATGTCACATCTTATGAACAACCAGTGGGAATTAAAGTTGCTACATGTGACTTGATAGATGAGGATTGTGATCATATAAATCCTGATGATCTTGAGTTAATGGATCTAAAATGGAACATGTCTATGATAGTCTGGAAGATAAAAAAGTACATGGGAAGAACTGAGCATGATTTGCCAACCATGAGCAAAAGAATTGGGTTTGAAAAGTTGAAGGTGAAATGCTACAGTTGTCAAGAATTTAACCACTTTTCCAAAAAAATGTGATAAGCCAAGGAAAGAGTATTCTCCTGGTCACAAGGCTCAAGATAGAAACTACAATGGGAATTATAATACCAATGAGTCAAAATAGAAACCAAAGGTTGACAAGGTTTTCATGCTATAGTCCATAATCAAGAGATTGCTTTCTCAGCTGATGATATTAGGGCTGCTCTGCAACTTGGGACAATTGAAGAAGATGGTGGTCCTATAGAATACCCGTAGCTGTTTAGAAATGGAAATTTTTTGCGAATGGGTTACTTCGGTGATTTAATTGACTCATAGAGACAGAAGAGTTTTCTACTAGGTCAGTGGAGGTTTTTAATGCATGTGTTGATTGTTTGTGTGTCTGGGAGAAAGGCAAGTTCTGATGGTATGGGGGCACAATGCAGCTTGCTATAGCTACCTTAACTTATAACAAGCCTTACAGTTTTAGTCATATGATTTTGTATGAGACGAAGAAGTAGAGGAGAGAAACTGGGAGGGAAAGTTTCTTTTTGTACCCTAGTTCTTGCAGGTGGTATTGAACCATGTTGCTCCAAATCTACCTCAACGTTGACTAATCAACAATGTCGATAACATCTCTAAAAGGATTTTCCCACAGTGCCGTATGTCAAGTGCAAGAAGCAGACCAGAGTGGAGACCACAGCTTACTGCTCTTTTTGGTTCTATCATGAATCCATTTTATGTGGCACATTCAAATGATGAGTACTTAGATGCTCATGCTCCTACTTCGGCTGATGTTCCAGAACCAGAGGTTGCTCCACCACACCAACCTCGGGAACCTGTGGTTCCACCTCTACCTGAGGAGGTTGTATAACATGATGACATTCTTCCTCGAGAGGCTGAGGGCATTAACTTGGATGTTGAGTTCAGTGGTCAATGAGCGATTGACTTGATTTGGATATGGCTGCTTCTCATCTGGCTTTTGCGATTCCTCCTTCTAAGGCTACTGAGTCCGATAGTTCATCTGAGGAGATAGATGAGACTCGTCGTTACTTGGCATTACAAGAACGTATTCAGGGTAAGAGAGAGAAAAAGTCGGCAGGAGATGATTCCGATTTTGAGTTGGATAGTGAAGATGATGTTTCGGGAGGGTTCAAGTTATGTACCTACTACTACTCTACCTCAATCAACAGTAAGTGCTTTTGTTTCTTTGGTTGTTGGGTTATCTACTAAGCCTCCTACGTGTGGTATTTCTACGGTGGCATTGGATGCACCGGCTATTGTTTCGCTACCACCGGTTTCTTTGGCACCTACAGAGGTAGTGTCGTTGTTTGTTGATTCTACGGTGATTTCTACTACCGATGTGCCTATGTCTCTACCACCACCATCTACCGCATTACCAATTCCATCTACAACTATTTCTTTCCCACCGCCTTATACTCAAGAAATTCCGTATGTCCATGTTTCTGTTAATTCCACTCTTAGTGATAGTGAGAAATTACTGAGTTGGAAAGGTATGTTGCTGAACAAGCCTGTATAAATCTACTGGAATATCAAACCAATCATCGGCTTATATCTGAGAGTCAGCTCCACACCTCCCTCCTTATTGCATAAGGTAAGATTATTGATGTTGTGAAGAAGTTCTTAGCATCTTGGGGGAGAGCAGTTGAAGAGAAGATGTGTTGAAAAATTAGAATAGATGTGATGATACTGACGATGATCCCAATGCATCGAAAGGTATATGTGGTGAGATGCCAAGTACTTCACAAGTTCTTGGTACTCAAGCTACCACTCAGGAGGGGTCAAGTTAATGGGGTTTAGGCAATGGAGGTGATAAGACTGTGATGGTTAATGAAGAGATTGGTCTCTTCAAGATCCGGATGATTATGATGTGATGTCAGATTAAGGAGAACATTTGGAAGAGGGAGAGATAAGAGAAATTGGAGAAAGAATTGCGATTGTTGACACCTTGGAAGAAGGTGAGATTGTCGACGAGGGGGTAGAGCATGTGTCGCCCTCTCTTGTTAATAAACAAGTTTGGATGAATACTGATGATATTGAGTCTGTGGATACGAATGAGGTTTACAAACAAGTTAATGAGGAAGCTGGCGACTCATAGTGGGAAGAACATTCAAAGTGGAAAGAAGGTTGTGCTAATTGGTTTGATAGATAAAAGAAACATGTTGTTCCACCTCCATACAAGAAAATTTACAACATCAAGAGTGTGAGTGAGTCGAAGAAAGGAATAATTTGTGGGATGTATGATGAAAATTTGAAGATATTCGTGTTGAGAAGGTTTAATGGAATTCAGTACTTTTACAGGTATTTTAAGTCATTTAACACTTTACTGGGATATGAGGCAAAGAACTTGGCGAGATTGAGGTTGATATATTGAAGTAAAGATTTGTTTGTTGATTGGGTCAGGAAGATTATTTGGAAAGAGGCAAAGGATAAAAAGTTTACCATGTTAAAGCCACAAAAGGGTATATTTATTGAGGATACTAAGAGGGGTGTGAGATCTAACGGGAGACCATGGATAATGAAAAATACAAACCTATTAGATGTTTAAACAAGGTATCGATGAAGCCGATGCCACAAAATATGGTGAAAAATTTCAAGTTTTGGTATGTTGATTGTGAAACAGCTAAGGTGGTGATGGAGGATGAGGATGAACAAGAGTTGTTGAGAGTGTATGATATGATGAACTTGGTAAATCTTTCAAAATCTGATTAGCAGGTACTCCATAAAATCAAGATCTTTTATATACGTGTGTGGAAGTCAGAAGGGAAGAGTACCAGAGGGTAGTCTTGGTTTGTGTGAGAATCGGAATGCATGCAGGATGTTGTGCATGAGGGAAGATGGTTTGCTTTTCATTGCAGACTGAAAAAAAAACAAGAAACGGATGGAGCTACTGCCAAGGGGGTGTCTGTTGGTTCATTTTGTGTCAATAGTTCATAAGTTTAATGTTTACCTTTTCAGTAATGAATGATTGTGTTTAGTTTACGTTTATGTTTAATATGGTTGTTTAGAAACAGATTTAAGGTAGAGGCGAAGTTGTGATAACTTCTCCTAGTCTGTATCAGGAGAAGATATGTGTTATATAAGCATATCTTCGGCTAGGGTTTAGAAGTTGAACTTCTAAGCCATGAGTCTTGTTTTGTGCCTTACAGATTGATACAGAGTTATTATTCAATACAAGTAACCTTTTGATTTTAATCCTAGTTTCTATTGATTCGTGTTTATATTAATACTCGTAAACAAATACTAAGGGATTTCCGCGCCCTTAGAGTTTGTGATACATATGTCATTGATCCATTCCAGGGACCTACAAGATTCGAAATCTTGATTCCTAGGGTTATAACGTATTGAAATCTTAACCAGATCGATTGTTCTTGAATCCAAAGTGAAATCATTAAATCTATTTTCCATAAAGCTAAGGCTTGTATTTTTTTTTACGAGTTTTGAATAGATTTTATGATTTTAAGAGTTAAGGTGTCAAATCTGATTTTAAAGAGTAAAGTTGGGCATGTTACAAGAGTCATAACTCATTCCTTGTAGGGGTTTTACAACATCTTGTTTTTTTTCTTCCAGTACCGTAATGAAAATCGACTGAATGCCAAAATTTTTTTTTGTTTTAATTCCGGTATCGTAACGAACGTGAGGGATACCGACCAAACTCAGTCAAACATTGGTCTACGGTCAACTCGGTCGACCTTTTTTGTCAACGATAAACAAAGCTGGGTTAAAGGTCAACAAAAGTTGGCCCTTTTGATCCAAGGTCAACAAAAGTAAAACTTTGCTAAAAGTTCAACTTTAGTGAAAGTCAACAAAGTCAAACTTCGGTCAAACACTAATAAACAATGGGTTTTTTTTTATATAAGGGCTTCTAGGAACCATCACATATTTACTTGCGTACTTGTATACTTTAGAATACACATACAGAAAGTTTTGCATTAGCTGTTGACTTTACTTAATTAACACACATTCGAGGTGAGTGGGGCGGCCCCTCTCATTTGCTTACTTCTTTTTGGGGGAGAAAGCATGCACAAACATTTTGGATATTGTAAGACTGTTTTATCTCATGGATGTTAGTGCAATTACAACGGAAAATCCTCACACACATCGGACCGTTAACTAAGGTTAACTGGCGAGGCAATATTAAGTAGTACTGCTGGGTTTGACAAACCCCACATGCGCTACATCTCGATTGGAGGTCGGATGGGTGTAACATTTACCTAAAAACATTACTAAGTTTCGGTAAAGCTAGGCGGGAGGCACACAAACAAACACATGTGAGCTTCGGTCGCGATGGACCCCGCACTATTGTATCATGATATCTATAGTAATTAACTATTGATAAAACATTGTTTATTTTATCTGCATATTCAAAGAGCTTGTTTTAGATTATAACATGTGAACTCACCAACCGTTATGTTAACTCTTTTAGCATATCTTTCTCAGGTCACTAAGATGCACATAAGGAGTTAGGATTGCATCATGGTTGCATGGATTTCATCAAACAACTAAGCATGTTTTGTGCTTCATGAATTGTATTGTGTGGGTGTCTAAATTGCACTCCATTATTTTGGAACTATTGCTTTTTCTTACACTTCCGCAAAAGCAACATACGTTGCAACAATACTGTAACACCATAAATTAAAAATAATAATAAAGGATTATTATTATTATGGTTATTTAGGGATTATTGTTTAAATCAAAATAATTAACGATGAGCTTAATGGATATGGGCTTAGTTAAAATAAATATGGATTTAATGAAGCAATGGGCTTAAGGGTCCATGGGCCTAGGTTATATAACCCCTTAAAACCCAATATCTCATTAATTTCCATCCATTCCTCACCATAGTCTACACACTCAAAAACATACACTTAATCCAAACGCTCTCTACAACGTTCAATCTTCCGAACCGAGATCAAACCAAGGTAGAATATTATTTCAGCTGTCCTAACACCATAATACCCGACACCGCGGCCCCAGGGCGTCTTTTGAGCCATTTGAATCTAGATCTAGAACTAATTGATTGATTAAACGAGCTTAAAGGTCACCTTAGCTTGGATATAGATCAACCGAGGCTACCTGGGTCAAATACGATCAAATTTCGTCTAAAAGCGGCGGCCAACGGCGGCTGACGACGCCAGAAGCACGGAAAATCCCGAAAAACATGTTAAAAATAACAAGATCTAACGCTTTGAGCGGATATGTATATGCGGCGTATATGTTTATAACATATGCGGTGCATATGTTGGAGGAATATATGTGGTGCATATGTTACAAACATAGACGGAGCATATGTTATATAACATATAAGGCGCATATGTTATACATATGCGGCACATATGTTATATAACATATACGGCGCGTATGTAGACTTATACTTATACGCTAGAAACTTATACGCCAAAAACATATACAGGGCATAAGTGAAATTTCAGATAAAAGAAGGATATTCGGTGAATAAGTTCATAAACTTATTAACCCTAGCTTGGACCCTGCTAGGGTATGCCTCCCCTAGATCCCTGCTGCCAGGGGCGCTGCCCCCGACCCCCGTTAGCTAGGGGTTTCACTAACCTAGACGTACGATATAGTAGAAGTAGTTAATTAATACATATAATTATTACACGGTTAGCTATACGCAGCCAAGGAGAGGTATTTCCGTTAACTAAGAAAGTAACAGGACTTAGGTGAGTTTCTAGCCCTATTTCCTTATTATGTTTTCGAGGTTGTGTGCATACTCAATGTGATTAGTTAATACACTTACCTTAAGTTGTAATTGCATGATATGTGAATGTTTTTGAATGATATATGAAGGTATATATAAAATGTGTGTGTGTGTGTATATATATTATATATATTAAGAAATGTACGTATGTAAAGAAGGGACCCGACCCTAATAATATATGAGATAGAAGGAACTAGACCCTGCTAATATCTGAGATAGAAAAGAAAGGAACCAGACCCTCCAAATATATGAGACAGAAGGGACCGGACCCTACTAATATCTGATATAGAAGGGACCAGACCCTACTAATATCTGAGATGGTAAAAATAGCTATGCATATAGTATGAGAGTATGAAAGTAAGAGTGGTTGTGTGTATGTAAGAAGGAATGTATGAATGGATGTATGTACAAAAGAAAGGTAAACAAGTTATGTATATAATATGTATCATCGAATGCATATATGTAAGTAAGTGTATGAAATGTATGTTGTCTTATTAACTAGAACTCACTCAGCGTAGCTGACTTTTAGTATGCACGCATGTATATAGATTAAAGGAGTTGGCTTGAGGATGGCGTATGGTATGGACTGAGTGGCTGGCATCTAAAGACTGAAGACATGATGTTTTAATTATGTTGTTTTAATGTTAAGAAAATTTGAATATTTTAAACAAGAATGTTATGATTATGTAATATATGGTTGAAGTTTTAATGTTTCCGTGAAAGTTTTAATTCTCTCTGATAAATAGAACTATGTTTATGAGTAAATTCAACGCTAATGTAGGGCACTAGGACCGGGGCCTTACAAATATTTTCTCAAAAAGTAATGAATACCAATAAATGGAGTTTTAACATTAATAAATGGTTGTTTCGGTGTGACACGTGTCTAGATCCTAGTATGTCACACACCTCATGATAAAACCCCGTTAGCGGAAAATTGAGGGTGTGGCATCTAGTTTATATATGCCATTTTCAAAGTCAAATAGATGGTCACTTATGGTATCAAAGTTGATCCATAAGGGGGATAGTGCCATAGAGGCGCGTGAAGATCTACAAGTATATAGTATTATGAATAAATCTTAAAGAATAGATTATGGTTTGCAAATTTTGTGTAAAAATGGATCAATAGAAGGGGAGTAGATGCATGTTGCAAATTGGGTGCTCTTTGATTCATCTCGTCACTTACGGTGGGGGTGTTATGATAGACGTTGTTTTCTCTCAACCAAACAACTTCATACGCAACCATTCCTTGTAGAGTTTAGAAACCACCATCGCCACCCAGTCCTCGGTTGTAGTTGTCTTATGTAGCGGACAAGTGCATGTCCAATGCCCCCACTATAACACAGGGGGGGGGGGGGTTTGAGGGCGCTTAATACTAATTAAAAACAAAAACCATGCAACTGACATGGTTCCCACTTTGATTGATAATATCAGGATCAACATTATTTGGCCGCATTTCAAATTGAAGACTTAGATGTTTTTTATATTGAAACCCTAACCAAACCAATAGTTCACACAATTGATGATGAAGTTGGTAACCCTAATTGGTAAAAAATAAGGGAAATAACTAAGATTTTAAGAGATTACATATGCATACATGCATCAAATCGAGAAAAAAAAAAGACAAACCTTGCGACAGTATAAGGCATCGCAACGTCTCCCGTCACGCTCACTCGTTTATGTTGTCGCGCCCACCTAAACCACCACGTGTACCGCCTATCGCATCCATCTGAGCGAATATTAGACCCGGACTTTAGGCCTAGGAGTGTGACCAAGAGTTGGTACATATGTTGTATATATATCAAACTATTGGTTGCTTAGTGGAAGTCTTTGTAAAATATTAATATTTTGAAAATTTTTGGGATTAAATACCCAATAATCTTACATTAGAGTTAACTTAAAACATTAATTTACATCTATTTACAATATTAAAACTTCATCTGAACCCTCATATCATCTAATAGCTAAACCAACATCTTTTATTGTATATTCCTGATTACATGTAAATAGTTTATAAAATACGTCAACAACAAATGTTGGTGAACATGTTGACTCTAAAACCTTAATGTAATATTTTTATAAACTCAAGCTTAACTCAAAACCACCTAGCAGACAACGTCCATGAACTTGGCAACTACCCATATATACGAAATCATTCCCCTAATGGTTGCTTGTGACCCGGCCCAACATGGCTGGAGCAATGATAAGCATGGTGCGGTGCGCCTAATGACTGACCACATAGGAAAGAATCCAGACAAACATATACGATAGCCTGAGGTCCATCGACTACCTTTGTTTATAAAGTTTTAAGGATCCGTGCTCCCATGTAAACTTTTGTAAACGACTCGTTTAAAGAGTTGTAAAAGTTTTGAGTGCGTTCACCTTTGTTATGATCAGCACGTGGACGTGATGTTTGCATGTGTGTTACCTCAGACCTATAGTACAAGAATAACTTTGTAAATATCTAGACTTGTTTGTGATTCTAGTTTCAAACCTCGTTAAAATGTTTTAAGTTTGATTAATAGGTTCAAAACATAATTTGCATTAAAGTAATATTTTTGAGTTTGAGACATACCACGATACAGTCCGTCTAAGTGTGACAACACGTCTTATGCTTATGGCCTTGATCCTGTTTCAAAAAAAAAGTTTGTGATGGACTGTCACAAAGTTGAGATGGTTCGTCACATCGTCTGTGCATACCCGTTTGTATAAAATTTTGTTAAACTCATTTCCGACACTCGTTTATGATTTCAAAGCTTCCTACATGACTTATGAAAGATATTAGCATTTTGCCAACATGATTTTGACAATGTTTGATTCCCGAAGCCTTGTTTATGGGCTTTAATGAGTGAAACCGAACTTTAACGAAGGCTTAGAACATGTTTTCCTTTATGCTAAGAGACTTTAGAACCTAGTAACAATTTGGCAAGGCTTTTAACGCCGATGGAAAGGATTGAATAGAACCACTTTGCTATGGAAAACACCTTCTTGATTGCCTAACACTTGTCTAATAACACTAATGCTTCCTAAACAAAGGTTTAAGAGCTTGGGATTGATTATGTGTGTAATATAGAAGTTGGTAAGGATCTTGAACGTGCATTGGACTCATATTAATAGCCCAAATTTTTGGACATTGATCTATACGCTCTTGATACATAATGGAGTGTGCTGTCAATTTCATTGCTAACCCAGCTTTGTGACGGACCGTTTAATGATTAGACAATCCGTATCATCAATCTTTTACTGCGCCTTCCTTGCTTGACAGTTTTCTATCTTTGTAGAAGAAACAAAATATAGATAGATCTTTGAAGGGGTCGTACGATCGATTGCTTTTTCACTGCCGGGCAGGCATAACTAGTAACTTTACTCTTTCTAAACCCCACCCCCGACCCCTTAGATGAGACAAAGGCCGGATACGTTTGGTTTGAGACGGGGGCCATTTCAAATAGTAGGGAGGTTAGACGGTCTGTATCATTATAAATCTTAACCAGACAAGTCACGCTTGTGACCGATCTCGTTCAATTTTTTCCTGTTTACAGTTTAAACCCTGAACTTTAAGTTTGGTTTAATGACCAACGATTCCTTCAACGTTCAAAGTTCCAAAAATTGACCGAAAGTTTTAGGATGTTACAACTATCACCGCCTATACATCCCACACCTTCCTCCTCTCATCATCAGATGAAAGGAACTTGACGAAGTCAATGATATTTTTAATGTCATCCAAGTACCAGAAACAAACTCGGAGGGCGACAAAATTTAACTACAACTGATAAAGCAAGGGAACACGTGGAAAGTGAGTAACACCCATCTGCCAAATAACCTAGAGGCGCACGATACAAAAAATACAAAATGAGACACATACGATACAACATAGTTTGCAAGCACATAGTTGATAAAAAAAGAACTAATGCTAATACACAATGTATAACACATAAAGAAACAAAAATCCTACTCTACTAATAAAAGAAAATGCACGATGTTTGTTTCGTTTGTTTCGGTACTAATCGATGAACGAAAACGACCGGGCACGTGCACAAGATGTAAATATTAACTCGTTGGCGCTCGTTATAAATTTCGGCAGAGTTTCGTTACAATTCAGTCTCTCGTAAAATATAAACTCTTACAAAGTGAAACTAATTTTACCTATTTATACTACTCCTACACTCATTCACTAAGTGACATTGCTCATTCGTTACCATGCTTCCCATTCGCTACTGTCAGTCTCATTTACCTTCTATTCGTTATCCATACTTTACATTTGTTACAGTGCAGCCTCCTTGCATATATATATATTCTAACGAATGAGTCCTAAACAATGTACCAAGACCTAATTACAAAGACTAAATGCCATGACAACTTCCAGAACTTGTCACATTTCATGCACTAACAAACTCCCCTTTAACAATTGCTGGAGTTCGCTAAGCTTTAGTCTTTGTCGCTTTCATTTGGTATTCACGTGTGTCTTTCACTTGATTTTCACGTGTGTCTTTAAACAGGTAATGCCATGTAGAAAAATGCACCAACAAACTCTCCCCTTGGCATTATATGTACGTCTCTAATTTATCAGCATCAAGCTTGTACACACGATCAACATCTTCACTTCCCTTAACTCGTATACTATGCCATAACTTTAATTCACCATCTTGAGAAGATTCAAGGATTAAATAATCATCATGTTATCATCACTGCAGTCAATCAACACATTCCATCAATGAACCATAAAGTTTATCTCAATTTAGCATTTAAGTACAGAATTGTACGAATAAAAATGTGTAGTGGTGAAAACAATTCTTGAAACTCGGCAAAAACTATTTGAAAATGTGTATCGCTTGTTGGAATATTAAAAATAAATTGGAAAGAAAAATCTTATTGGCTTTTAAAAACTTTATACGAAAACACGCCCAAAATATATTTTCTTTTTCAAAGTGTATATCAAAACACACCTAAAATCTTTTTGTATTTTTCTCAAAAATTCAAACAAAAATCAAACTATAATCAAAATACGATGAACAATACATATTTTTGTGAGAAAGATCGCGACATGGGATCATATTAACTAGCAACGTCCTAGACTACACTTCAATTTCAACATTATTATGCATATAATCCAACGATGATTGCAGATATAATTGTCCACTTTAAACTTTATATAGATCCTTCAGTAACTTTACGATACGTATTATGATTCAATTAAGCACAAATTTTATGTGGACCCCATCTATCAGACACAATTTTAATATCTTTTATAAAGTGAATTTCACATGTACATATTTTTCTTTCTTGAAATGATTAGCTGTGACTCATGCAAAATTAAAAAAAGAAAAATAAAGCAGAAGGTTAAAATTTTCTCTTAAGATCGGTATTACTACACGCAGATAAGGTTTCATTTTAACAAAATTAAAAAGATAAGTTGAAATTATATAGGGCCTTAACCTCCGGTTCGATACATAACTTTCACACGTTTGTGCTTATAGTATATGCGGAGAAGGTCCAAGGCTTGTACGAAACACCAAGAAAATAAAGCAGAATACTTAGGTCTTAACCCTCAAATCGGTATTCCTACACGCAGAGGATCCAAGACTTAAGCAAAAATAAAGAAAAAACTAAGTTGAATTTCTTTGCAAAATGAAAAGAAAAATAAGTTGAATTTATTTGCAAATGAACGCATGTACACACAACAATCTTTAAACCTTTTGATACTTAAAAACAGATGTTAACTGAGCATCAAGAGGTAATACCACTAGATTTGGCAAACATTTAGGTTTATATCTTTTCAGCACTTATGTGATATGTTAAGCCTATAATACACATCATGTTGTTGAGCTTACGATAATTTTTAGTCTAATTTATTCACGTGTCAGGTCCGCTAAGTCAATGTACTATCATTTCCCATATATGTCAAATCACATTTCTCAAATTTGTTTTGTTGAAACAACACTGGTTTGAATTCCTTTTGGGGTTTTGATTCTAACTTTTTCCTTTCCCCAATAGGTATTACTAATTTATCACAATTAGCTAAAAATGAGTGATCACAATCATAAACTCTATCAACACACTCAGGTTCAACAAGAGCTATCGGAAAGAGCTCATCAACAAACATCTTCTCAAAACCTTTTAATTTTTAAACTTTCCAATTTTTACACTTAACACTCGGTTTTGAAAATGATTTTGATATCTTTTCATAAACAACCTTCTTCTCACATATCTTTGGTTTAACAACCGATTTTGGTTTACCAGTTATTGATTTTTCAGCACTTTGTGGTTCACAAAGAATATGATTTTCAACAGGTATATTTTCATTCTTGTGAACCACCACTGGTTCAACCACATCTTCTATAAGAACATCATTATAAGTCTGACAGAAAACCATATTGCTTTGAATATGAGATGTTTGAGTTAAACAATTTGTTTCACTCTTAACAGTCCTCTTTGGATCAACTAGTTTAACTTTCTCCTCATTGTTTATTTTTTAAAGAACATAATCCTCATCATGTAATGCATCATGTACGTGTAAACGATATGATTAGGATCGATAAAATTGTACTTGCTATACTAAACAATATTGCGTAATAATATCATAAAGTATTCACAACACAATCACTCATAAGCTCAAATATATTGATATAACAAAGTGAGTACAACTGATCAAAACTAATACAAATAATGACAATCATAGCCTATTATACTAACAATATATCCTATAAGCCTGATATATCAGCGTATAAGACTTAACATCTTTACAAAATTGATATTTTAAGCCCTTTACAATCTACATTTGACATATTTAGCCCACTAGACCTAGCATTAGACATCAATGCTCTAACAATTTTAACCTTACTAATAGTCACGGGAGGATCTACTGTCAGTGGATAGTGAATGTCCACTTCTTTTAGATCTACCATGTATGGTCGTATGGTGTAATCATTATGAAAAGGATGAGGGATTTCAACATACCCTAAGCCAGTTTTACCATCCTTTTGGTGATTGATGTTAACTTCAATAATTTTATTGAGTAGAAAATATGAATTTCTAAATTTACCCAATTTATTCTTTAACTCGAGCACCTCATTTTAAAGCGCAGTTATTTTGGTTCTGAGTCTCAAAATCTCTTGAAACTATTTTTCAATCATGATTAAATTAACTGAAACCTCATCTTTCAAATCATGATTACTATCAGACAAGACATTAAACTTATTTCAATCATGATTAAATTAACTGAAACCTCATCTTTCAAATCATGATTTCAACCACTTGTCGATAGTTATCACGAATACGTGTTAAATCAAATACTAATTGCTCATTGTGGTGACGAATTGATTCAAGTTTAGTCTTGTATTCACCACACTAAGAACAAACAATTTGTGATGAATGTGCAACACAAGTTTCACAAATAAATGAATCAGATGGTTTAGAAAATACCTCAAGACGTTGGCATGGAATCATAAGATTCATAAATATTATTAGGAAAAAGCACCTGGATAGACAAGATAATCTCCATTGCATTTGGATTTTCATTAACATTCATTGATGATTATTAGATAAATGGACAATTAGTTATTATTCGAGGGTGTGCTATGTAATTATGTTTTCTATTTATACCTCCTGTAATCATCTTTGTTAATTACAACATACACAATACAATTACTAAGTTTGACTTGGTATCAGAGCCTTGTCTTTGTAACCGTAATCTGCCGCCACCCACAACCCTAATCTACCGCCACCCTCAACCACACCACCTGTCCACTGATCAGCATTGCCCTTTTACGGACATTCTATGATGCTACCAAAACAACCCACAATTCTCACAAATTCTCATTCAAACTCTCTCCCACAAATTATGGATATTGGAAGGCTATACTTCAACCCTTTTTGGTTACAAACAATCTCTATATCTATGTGGATGGAACAATCCCATGTCCACCGGCCACTATTCAACCACCCTCCCCTTCTGCTGATCGACCACCACCTGAACCACAGCCAAACCCTAATCACACCACATGGCTATCAAACGATGCTCATATTCGTATACTCACCCTTTCAACTATCTCTGAATCTGCCTTCAGTCAGGTTCAACACACTAGCACATCACGTGAACTATGGTTGGCTCTTGAACGAGCCTATTCAATCAACACTATCTCCCGAGAATTTACTCTCAAACAACAACCACTGAAAATCGAGATGAAAAGTGATGAAGCACCATCCGCCTACCTTGAACGAGCACAAGAGTACGCGGACGCTTTAGCCAATATTGGTGAGCCGGTAAAAGAAAAGGATATGGTTATGTTGGTTGTTGCTGGATTACGGGACGAGTACCATGTACTTAAGAGTAACATTATCACTCGACAATTTCCTACTGCTTTTAATGAATTACATGCCCTGATTTCTGACAATGACTTTATGATCAAAAAATCTTTACCCACTGTCCCTCCTGTCCAGGCATTCACAGCCGCAACCAACAACCCTACCCACTATATCTCCTTTCGGCACTTACCACTCTCCCACTATCCAAGCCTTACAAGAACTTGTTAACCAACTTAGCATTCAGCACCAGTCCGTGCAACCAGCTTTACCTCAAGCTCAAGCTTATTACACCAACTATTCTGGAAATACTAAGGGTCGTGGTCAAAACAATAGACGGGGTAGAGGTTCTTACAACAACAATCCAAACTACAATTACCGTAATCAGAACAACAAAAACCGCAACCAGTTTTCATGGGCATCTACCCAGAACACAGTTTTTGGTACATGTATTCGATGTGGAATTGGCAACATCCCCTCTCAGTGCCCCAACCGAGACCCGTATACCATGCGTGGTCGTTCACCGTCTGCCAATTATGCTGATGCCCGCTCACAAGCTTCCATCTCTTGGTTTCTGTACACCGGTTCTACTCACCATGTGGCACCTGATCTTTCAAGCTTTGAGTATTCTGAACCATATCATGGTGGTGACAATCTTTTTGTTGGTGATGCTAAGGTTCTTCCAATCCTTCATATTGGTTCTTCTCGCTATTATTCTCCAAACCGAACTTTTTCCCTAAACAATATTCTTCATGTTCCAACAATTAAACGAAACCTCCTTTCCATTCAACAATTTTGTCATGATAATAACATGTTCTTTGAATTTCACTCTAAATTCTTTTATGTGGAGGACAGGCTTACACACACTACCCTCCTCACAAGTCCAGCAATGATGGACTTTACTCATTCTATCTTCCTCGGATTCAGGATGTTCCCAAAGTTGCTTTTTCCACAGCTCGTGCTTCGTACAAGACTTGGCATCAAAGGCTTGGTCATCCACATCAGCAAACTTTAAATTTTATGCTTTCAAAGTATCTTTTACCTGTTTCAGACAAAAATTCTGGTTTTGCTTGTGATTCTTGTTTTGTGGGAAGATCTTCCAAACTTTCATTACCTTTATCTGATTATAAAAGTTCACATGCCTTAGATTTGGTTATTTGTGATGTTTGGGGCCCTGCACAAGTTTCTTCGTATAATGGTCGCCATTATTTTTTATTATGTGTTGATCATTATTCTAAATTTATGTGGTTCTTTCCCTTAAAACTTAAATCTGATGTGTTTTTCACTTTCCAACACTTCATAACCATGGTTGAATGACAGTTTAAAACAAAACTTAAATCTATCCAAACCGATTGGGGAGGTGAGTTTAGAAAATTATCTCCTTTCTTTTTAGAACATGGCATTCACGGACTTTCCTGTCCGCATACAAGTGAACAGAATGGCGTCGTTGAGCATCGTCATCGCCATGCCGTCGAAACTGGGCTTACTTTACTCGCCCAGTCCCATGTTCCACAATAATTCTCACACTTTGCTTTTGGCACGGCAGTTTACTTAATTAACCGGATGCCCTCTCGCCACAACTCACATATGTCTCCATTTGAATATCTTTTTAATCGCAAACCCGATTACTCTTTTCTTCGGGTTTTTGAGTACCAGTGCAATCCACATCTTCGAGCCTACAATCCTCACAAAATGGATTTTCAATCTATTCAGTTTGTTTTTCTCGGATATAGTACCTCACATTACGGATACCGGTGCTTTGATCCCCACTCCCAGCTTTATATTGCTCGTCATGTTCGATTTAATGAACATGCCTTTCCTTTTCAGCCATCACCATATTCTCCCTAACCAACACTACAATCTCCTTATTATTCCTCTTATCCCACTCCAACAATATCATCAGACCATACACCAACCCATACATCTGCCCCATATCCAATTCAACTCCACCACCCCCTTCGGCATTCTCACCTACAAACACTACTTCCACTCCTCCATCTGTTTCATCCTCCATACTTGTTCCTCCTCCTCCACCGCCCCCCTCGAACCCGCCCACCTATTTTACGATCCAATCCGAAGCAACCTTCTCAGTACAATCCTTCATCTTACACTACAACCATATCCCCGGGTACTGAACCCACGTCCTTTGCTATTGCCAACAAAGATCCTCACTGGCGGAAAGCCATGGTTGAAGAATATTCAGCGCTTGTTCAAAACGGCACTTGGTCTTTAGTTGCACGTAGTCAAAATATGAATCTTGTGGATTGCAAATGGGTATACAAATTAAAATAGGATCAAACTAGAGCTGTTACGCGTTACAAAGCGCGTCTTGTAGCTAAAGGTTTTCGTCAACAACTGAGTGTGGATTATCATGATACATTTAGCCCGGTTGTCAAGGCTACTACCATTCCTGTTGTCTTGTCTATTGCGGTCACGAGAGGGTGGTCTCTTCGACAATTGGATATACAAAATGCCTTTTTGCATGGTGATCTCAAAGAAACTGTTTATCTCCAACAGCTACCTGGTTTTATTAATCCTCAAATACCAGATCATGTGTGTCTTCTTCATAAGTCTCTTTATGGGCTTAAACAGGCTCCATGAGCGTTGTTTTATCGGCTGTCATCTGTTCTAGTTGCCCTTGGATTTAGAGGATCCAAAACAGATCCCTCCTTGTTTATTTATTCAGCAAGTAACACTCTTTTATATATGTTTGTTTATGTGGATGATATTATCCTTACTGGCAATGATCTTGCTGCCATTAACATTGTTCATCGTCTTGGCACCACTTTTGTTGTTCAAGACTTAGAAAGTTGTCCTAGTTTCTAGGGATTGAGATTGTGCAATGTGGAAAAGATATATTATTGTCTCAAAAGAAATATATTTTGGAATTACTAAACCGGGCTGGGCTTTCTCAAGCCAAACCGGTTCCTTCACCCATGACCACTTCCGCCAATCTAACACTTGGTGACAGCGCTCCATATAATAACCCAGTTCAGTATCGACAAATTGTTGGGGCTCTTCAGTATGTTACATTATCTCACCCAGAATTGACATTTGCAGTCAACAAAGTCTGCCGGTTTATGCATTCTCCCACGATTAATCATTGGTCAGCTGTTAAACGGATATTGCGATATCTTCGGGGCACATCTGATTCTAGTCTTTTGCTGCATCATAAATTTGCTTCGTTACATCATGCTTATATTGATGCTTCTCTTACAGCATATTCTGATTCTGATTGGGCTGCCCGGATGACTGTCGCTCCACCTGGGTATTTGCCAATTATATAATATAGGTAACAATCTTGGTTCTTGGGCTGCTTGTAAACAGAAGACTGTCTCACGGTCATCCACGGAATCTGAATACAAGGCATTGGCCGACACTGTTGCTGAACTGATTTGGCTAGAGAAACTTCTTCGTGAATTGTGTGTTCCTATCACCACTGCTCCTACATTGTGGTGTGATAACTTGGGAGCTACCTACCTTTCTAGGGTTTCATGTCAGAACAAAGCATGTTGAAATTGACTTTCACTTTGTACGTGAAAAGGTTGCTCAACAACAGCATGTTGAAATTGACTTTCACTTTGTACGTGAAAAGGTTGCTCAACAATAGATGGTAGTTCAATTTATATCTACACAGGATCAGATCGCTGATGTCTTTACCAAGGAGTTACAAGTTCAAAAGGGAAGGGAGTGGATGAGGAGGCACCCAAGGCACCCGAGTTCTCTCCTCAATCTCCTCCACATTTTTCTTCCTCATCTTCACCATTTCCCATGGGTGAAGGAGGGGGTTCCCAATTTCGGCGCCCTCCTCCGAACGTCACAGGGTGGCAACACAAGACTCCCCGCATTAGTCCTCCTCCATCCCTATGCGTTCCCAGGCAAGAAGTTCAGATTATTATAGGGAGCCAAATCCGGGGGAGGATTATCACATGTTTATTCCTCACTGGAATATCATGAATGGATCCCGCTTTACCGATCCGGACGTTTATGCGGCATTTGTTAACCAATGTGTACCGCCGGCGGAGCTGATCCATCAGCGCGGTCACTCTCGCCATGATATTTATATGGATTATTCCTCGTCCTTAGCCAATACTTTGGCTTATGGGCAGGAAATTTTGCGTGAATGGCGGACAATGGGCGGGAATTGGGAGAAATGACCCGGTCTGCCGAGGAGGCTAAGAAGGAGACCGACGAGTATCGTGTGGTGGCTAACACAGCATAATGGAAGTTAACCGATGCCGAAATTGCTCTCAGAAATGAGAAAGATAGGCATACGGTTGCTGCATGACGCTGGGAGGAAGCTTTCAAAAACCAAAATTCTATTCTCCAAGCTGCCCGAAATGACGCTCAAAGAAAAAAGGAGGACTTGGTCTGGGCACTTGATGCCAATTCAGCTTTAGAAACCCAAGTGACCCACCAAGGTACCAAAATTCAAGAGCTAGAAGCGGAGCTGAAGTTGCAGAAAGAGCAGGCTGATCTTAAAGATAAGAGTGCTGCTGAGATGCAAGTTGCCTACGACTCTCTTCTGCAAGCACGCGATGAAGCGGAAGCCTGTGCAGCTGAATATTTGAATGATAAAGAAAAATAGCTGAAGGGGTCCGTGAACTCCAGGAATGGGCGGAGCGGGCAAAAAGGGAGCGACGATGGCTGCTAGGCCAAAGTCTTAACGCGGGATGTTATCCCAGTCTTCCGCTATTATCTTACTTTTGTCTGTCAATTGTTTATTAAGTTTTTCTTTTTGTGACAGGAGATTAAACATATCAAGGAGGGGCCTGAACTGACGGATAGTCTTGCCTTCTTACTTAAGGCTTCCTCCCAATCCGGCCGTGCAACAGGTTTTAACGAAGGGATGATGTATGCCCAAACCAGCCGTTCTTTTGAGGATCATCCGCTTCATGGGCTTGACGTCACTCAGGAATATGAAATGCGTATTAACGATTATGATAATCTTTCATTTCCTTTGCAAGACGTGCTTCCGGAATTTGCTGCGGCAAGTAACGGTGTGGACCAGTTGAAAGATGACTTGGAGGGAGAATCGTAAGACACTCCGCCTACGCCTCCAAAAGATACTCCGCCTACACCTCTGAAAGACGCTTCTGCTCAAGACCCATAGATTAGGCTTTTAGGCTTTGTAATTTCTTTCCATATTTTGTAATTATCCTTTTGATTATTAATGAAAAGAAATCCTTTTGTCCTCTTGTGAATGTCTATTCTGTTTTGTATTACGGATATTGTCTTATGAGAGATTTTTAGAATTTTCCACATTTGAAATTTGCAAGTGGTGCGAAAGCTTTGACGTGGCGGAAAGAGAAAAGTCATGGGACAACTGACAAGACGTGTGTGACGTTCTTTGGCAGTCTGTTTTCACCTTTTCGTCTTTCCCGCCTGACGTGTCAACCCTCAATTGCGTCGCTTTTTCTCTCTCCACTGTCATCCAATCAGTCGCATTAATCGCGACGCATATAAATAGACCATATCCACTTCAATTCATTCTTATCTCTCACTGATTTCTCTTCTTTTTCTCTCTTTAGTAGCAGATATGAGATTTCTCCATTCGATCTTTTAATCTTCAGATCCAGGTTTTTTAGCAAAACTCTAGTATATATCTCTATCTAGATGGCGGGTGATAAGAAGAGTGTTCCTGCTATTCATGAGGTTTTCGTTAACCTCAAGGAGAAGGACTTTAACAATGTTGTAAACATTTATGCCTTGGCCCCGGAGTGGGAGCCTGAATTACCAGTGGCCGGATAGACTGCCACTAGCCCGCCGACCACCAAGATGGCCGTATACGTGGACCATTTTACGACAGGGAACTTTAGGTTTCCTGTAACGAAGTTCATCCAATCGGTCTTGACAACGTATGGAGTTCACTTATCACAGATCCATCCTTTTGGGATGTTAAGAGTTTGACACTTCGAATTCTGTTGTCAAGCTCGCGATCTGGAGTCGCCCGTCGGTATGTTCGCCGTCTTTTACAAGATGACCTACCGCGGCGGGTGGTATAGTTGGGCCACAACCGGGAAGGCAGTTATTGGCACTGAATGGATTCGCAGTCTTCATGAATGGAAACCAACATTTTTCTAGATCCGAGAAGACGTCATCCCTTTCGCCATGACCTATCGCAAGTCGGAATATGGGATGCCTGTAGTTCCCGCCTCCACACAGGTGAAATCTCCCTGGTTTACAACGTTGACCAACACACCAACTCCAATGCGCGCGATTCATGAGGGCACGATGGTGAGCGCCAGGATGAGCCGTCTATGGCTTTTCCAGATTTGGAGCCATACTTTGAGAAGCCCACCAAGAGTAAGTTTAGTGTTACTTTGCTAAAATTCTACTTGTATTCTGACTTCTATTCTTGTGAATACAGGTGAGGGCTCCGTCTTCAGTACGCTTCTAGACTGCGAGGAGGGTCTTATGGTGCGTCGTCCTATTTATCCGAAGGACGCGCCCATACTCGAGCGTACCCACAACAATTTTTTATTCCCCACCGCGCTTCGCCCGAAACCCGTTGTTTCTGAGGCGATGTATAAAAAATGTGAGGAGTTTGTTTTAAAAGATGAGGGATTTCTACAACCCGGTCAATTACTGCTGCCACTTCTAGCGGGGTGATAGTACTTCTTTCCTCTAGTGAAGAGTTATCACTTTGTGAAGGAGGGGTATCGGTTGATGCTACTAATACCATATCCTCGACTGTAGGTCTGACTCGCAAGCAAGATCAGAAGACAAGTACCAACACAGAGGCGGGTGGCGAAGATACTGATACCGTCGAAGGCGAACATCAAACCGCTGATGATGTCACCATAGAAGGTGAGCATCAAGTTGTTGTTGCGGGTGCTTTCAAAGTGGCTGGGAAGCGCACGGTGCCATCAACCAAATTCACCCCATCCAAAAAGAGAAAAAGGACGACTTTGGAAGCTCGCCTTCGACAGGTTGCTCCTAAAGAAATTTCTTTAGGAAATATCATTATTTTCTAGTCGATGTTTAATATGTAAGGCACGTTTGTAATGAAAAATGTATTGTTTTGCAGAGTCTTTGGAGAAGTTTGTTGAGGAATCTTCTGGTCAAAGGGGGTCGAATCCACCTCTGTCTCCGCCACCACCTCCGCCGAATACTGCACAAGATCCGATTGTTATTACAGAAACTCCTCTGCTCGAGGGTGAAAAAGACAATAGGGCTGACGACCCCGTCACTTCTTCACTTCTCCATTCACTTATTCATTACAAAGATCGAGGAGGACCGAGCACTTTTGGGAGTGGTCCACAGGAATTGTCGTCCCAGCACCAAGAAGGTCCCTCAGTGCACCATTCGCAATGGTCTGTGTGCCCTGATTCTACTTTTAGTGATGCGGACCTATGTGCTATGTATTTGCAAGAGGGCCTTCCGCCTGCGGAGAGGGAACGCCAACGCAAGCGTCCGAGTGATCTCTTACTCATATTGCTTGGCTAATGCCGTGTCTGCCAGTCAGGAAATATGTCGAGACTGACTAGGCATGAATGTGGCGTGGGATGATTTGGAGGTCAAGGCGGCTGAGGCTAAGAAGGAAGCCCTAGGGGCTATGAACGAAGCTAAGAACAGCCGTCTTGCTGCTGAGGCTGCAGAGCGACAACTGGCGGATGCCAAGACTGCTACCGAGGAAGCCAAAATTGTTTTCCAGCAACGAACGCCTGGTTACCCTTGTTACCAAGAACCAGGAGCAAACCTTGGAATGTGCTGAGCACAAGATGGAACTTATCCGGGCCAAGGTGGATAAAATATGGTTATTGGCGGAAGGGGTTCCCAAGATATTTCTCATCCCTTTGTGATTTTTCGTTAAGATAAATAACCATATTACAAATAGTTGTTTATATTTGTTGTTCTACCAGGTTATTGCGCATATTCGGGACGGCGATGAACTTGGGGACTGTCTTGCATCTCTTTTGGTTGTGTCTTCTCAAGACAGCCGTCAGACGGGCTTCCGGGAAGGATATAAATTTGTTGAGGAATTCGTCTTGCACGGTCAAGATACCGCTACAACTCTTATTGATAAGATGAAGATTTTTGATAATTTAAAATTCTCTATTGAGTATCAAATATCAGAGCTTGCAGATAAAAAGGATGGTATCGATCAACTAAAAGTCCTTCTTGCAATTTGTAAATACCTATAACAGATCTCAGATCTGATAGATTATAATAACTAAAACGGATCTAGTTCATGATGCTCTTATACGATTATGTATTAACGTTATATATTAGTATTGATTGTATATATGTTTATGTATAATATTAAGGTGAAGATTGAGTGAACAATTTGGCAGAGATTCAATAAGCTTAACTCAAAACTTAAATTAACAGTGGAATGAGTCCACTATATATAGAAGATGGGTCTAGTTCGTTGCACATTCCGTAACAAACTAGCCACCCACTTCGTTACATTACAATAAATGAAGCAAACATAACGAACTACTCCCTGATTCGTTAAACATCCTTAACGAATCAGGAGAGACTTAACTTAAGATCTAGTTCTTTAAACATCCTTAACGAACTAGACGTTTACCTTAACGAACTAACATACAAACTTAATTAATATTACATTAATTAAACGATAAATGCATTAACGATAATTACAAAGACTCGAGACGCAAAACCGTGTACTAACAGACACCCCCTCATCTTGAGCTCTTTGTCTTTAACTTATTTGAAGCGCTTTGTTTGCCAATCTCTGCAACTGTGAATACCATGCTCATGACACACCCGAACAACGCATTGAAACTGCATTGCACGGTCATAGTTTTCACTGCACTCGATCAATATCCTATTCTTAAACAGCACGTCGTTGTCGGTCTAGGTTAAGTTAACGAGCCACGTCGGATGGATGATCTTTACCAGCTCGGTCTTTAACCCTTTACCCAAGACAATAATGGCCTCGCCAGTTCGGTTGTCGTAGTACCAACGGTTGAATGATAAATACATGTGTTGATTCAACGTGTTCACCAACACACGCTTCATAGTCTTTGGCGGCTTTACCTTAAGAACCAACTTCCTCCAACCCGTCCTTGGATCAATCTCATCGATGCGCTTGCAAGTTGGAATCTGTGGTTTGAAAAACTTAAAACCATGGTTGACTTCGAACAGCAGATGTTGATGAAACCAGTCTGCATGTCGATTTCCCCCACGATTCATGAATGGTCTACACGCGAGGGTACGAACATCCCACCGCGGTAAAGAGAGAACATCGATTATCTTCTCATTGTATTGGATCCCTTTCTCCCATTTAACAATACAAACTTTCAATTCAGGATCAAATAACCATGAAATAATATCACCTTGAACCTTCGACACGGCCTTGAATGAAGTCATCTGATTAGCTTTGGCACGAGCAACAGCTTCATCCTTCTGCTCCTGATCCACATACCGATACGCTTCAATAATTTTACGAGATTTCTTTTTTCGATAACCAAACCATCTCTAAATGTCAGCATCAGTCAGGTTTTAAAGCGAATCTAATCTTGTATCAACCACACGTTTACCCTTTGATACTTTATCCAAATGATCCTCAGCTTCTTTGAAAGTTTCTTTAGTAAATATCGGAGCACCCTAATCAACATTGGTATGTTGAAATAGATCAGGGTATTCCTCAGCTGTCATATCTTCAATCTCTACCTCCTCGTCTTCATAAATAAAAGCCGTATTCATCTGAATAGTCGGATCATTTAAGATCTCATCATCGTTCTCGACCTCCACATCTGACTCAGCTTCTAACACGGTCAAGTCATCTTCGTTTAATCCAAGCAGTAAGGAAATCTGCTCTCGTGTTAGAGACCTCTTGACAAATTGTCCCTCCTCAATCTCATCCTTATTCACCACACTTCTAATCACCCCCGATCCATCAACAAAGATGACTGTGTTAGCTTCAATCATTTCAATGGGTTTGGCGGCTGTATAGTCACGATACACAATAATCTGCTTTCCAGAATCATTAGCAGCACTTGTACCAGCACCAGAGGACGAGCCGTGAGTTTGTTTAGGCTCACTACCTCCAGCACCCGAAGCATATGGATATTCGTCATCGTTCTTGAGTTTTTTTAAAGTGCATCATCCTGGCATATTAGCTGCAAGATGAGATCCTCTTGCTCTTTGATCTTCGCCCCCTGAGACTTAACAATCTCACGAAGATCTTTTGTTTCTTTCTGACAATAAGAGATATATCCCATCAGCTTTCGTTGATTGTCCATCATACGTTCTTGAGTCATTCGGTCAGCAGACATTTGGTTTTCATATAAATGAAGTAGACACAAGACCATATTCATCTGTTGATCATGTGTAATTGCAAGAAACGAAGCTGGGATTGGTTGAACAGGACCTTGAGGTCGGTTAAGCCTTAAAAATGAGTAGTCCATCGGTTGTGAAGGCATCATAGTCGGTGTAGGAGAAACCACCGATGTAGCAGTTGTAGGCCTTGGTTTTGGTGATAAGACAGATTGAGGAATCATACCAAGCCTAGGATCTGACGTAAGCGTGGTCGTCAAAGTTAATTCCAGGATGCTAGTAGTAAGTGGCACCGCCGGTCTTTGAGTAATAGACGGCCTTGGAGGTGGAACTCCAATTGAGATGCCAGCACCGGCCGACACTCGTCGCTTAGCCGATCCTTCGATAGCTAACTCTTTCTCTTTTCTCTTGCGTTGAGCAGCAATTGTAGCAGCTAAAGTCGCCTCAACCACAGCTTGTTGTTCAGCAATAGCAGCACCATCCCCACCATTACCCCCTTCATTATCATCATCGTTTCCGTCGTTCCCACCTGCTCCTTCCTCACGCTCAGAATCCGAATCATCATCGATCCAGCAGCGATTATTGTCAGGACATACATAAGCTAGATTCACCAGATGACCAATCAAGCATTTGGTCCTAGGTTTATACTTTCGATAGATCTTCATCCTTCGTACAGTATCATCAGTCATGTGATCTAGTGGTAACACCTCGTCCACCAATGTTTGATCAATAACTAGATTAGGGATCAAATCTTGAATAATCAATTGGAGGAACCGAGTATACATTAGAAACTTCTTTCGTTGAACTGTTTGAAGACACTTTTCCTTAAGAAGATAGAAAATCATCTCTGAAAAGTTAAACGGCTTGTTTAGTACCAACGCGAAAAATGCCGACTATAACATAATCCGGCATTCATCAAAACCACCTTTACGACCTCCCAAGCAATGGATCAACACATGCAGTAAATACTTGTAAGTTGGGCATAATCCATTCTTGTTGTACATAGAATATTCAAGGCTACCACCACAGAATACTCGACGAAACAAACCCTTGATCAATCTTTTATCAAACTCACACGAGTGATCAATGGTATCTCCAAACCGAAGCACTCGTCAGATTACATCAATATCAACAGTGATAGGCGTTTGGTTGATTGTAGCTTCAATATGGTTCTCAACTTCAACATATCTCGTCGTATTCCAAAATTGACGAACGATACTGAATCGGACATTAGGATTTGCAGTGATGGAATAATGAATACGCGAGCGACGTAAGAATTCTAACAATCCACCAAATACGTTCTCATCAGCAAAATTTGTACCAACAAAGGCACATATATTATGCTTCGTGTGATATGGTAGTAACGGCAACTGATTTGTTAAAATGAATGATGAGTTATTATAACAAATCATCTGCTTCATTATCAAGTAAATAAATAACGAATTAACACTAACGAATTACTATGAAAAGTTATTGAACTAACGTCTAGTTCGTTATAAATAACGAATTCAAATCTGATTTGTTATAAATATTGATTCACTATCCTGATTCGTATGAATTGCATAACAAATTGGACACGAATTAATTCCAATTCGTTAAGAATAACGAATGGCCAATTAGGCTTAATATTTGACTCAATTGGTCAAGGTCAAAATTACCAAGAACCGAAAAAGTCAAACATGTAATCGGAAATCGATACGACTATAATCAGCAACATAAAACCAAATTCGATGATCACAATGGATCTCGGAATCACATTACGATTACAATGGCATCAATATGATGTTCCAAACATGTAGTAAACTGATTAGATTAAGGTTTATACAAAACCTCTAAAACCGGTAACAAAATCACATAATCGACCCATCAAACACTAATAACTTTTGACGTAAATCACGAAGGTATGATCGTCTATACCTTAGGATCACAAATATATAATCAAAAAGAGGTTTAATGATGGTCGAAATTTTTGGAAAATTTTGCCAGAGTAACAGTGTATTAAGGAAAGAAGATGAATAGTGTGAAACTAATCGTTTCACGAATCCCTATATATCATTGTCACGACACACTTTTCGATGTAACAAATCATTTGATTTGTTTGAATTTTGAACTAACGACTCAGGTGATTCGTTAAGTTAATTTTACACGTGGCATAACGAATTAGGCCCAATTCGTTAACTTAGAAACACATTATTAACGAATTAGTCTTGATTCGTTAACAATGCGTAATGAATTAAATATTATTAAATATACAGAGTGGCGGAAGCGAATTAGAGTAATGAATTAGAATGCAATTCGTTAGTGATAACCTAATTCGTTATACATAATACTAACGAATTACTTGTATTTACTTTTATTTAATTTTAAATTTAAATAAATGAATTAATTAAATTAAATGAATTAAATGAATTAACTTAAATAAAGCAACGAGAACCCATATCTCAAAGATCGAATATCTTAACGTGTTTTACGTTTTGTAACACATAACTTAAAAGAATTAAATAATATGTAAAATGAAAATGCAAAATCTTTTTGGTATTTTGATAATTTAAAATTACACGGGTTTGTTGTCCGTAGCAATCAAATAAATTTAAAAAAAATTGTTAAAACGTAAAATCTTTTAATAGAAAATATTTACAAAAGAAATATCCGAAAATGAAAAACATAAACTAGAAAACATTTTTGTGTTTTTGTAAGGTTTTTTCAAGAGAAGTACATATTTTTGGATTTTTGATGAGTTGAGCAGAGAATCATATTGACTGAATTGCCCTTCCATCTCAGTTTTATATTTTAGCGATATTATGAGTGGCATTAAGTCGGTCATTGATATTATTGTCCACTTAAATCTTATAACAAACTTTCTAGCATTTTTGTGTTATGATTAATGGTTCAATTAGCGCACAGAATATCACAAACTATCAGCCTCTAATCTCGGTTCAAGCTTAATTTGATTTTTGCCAAATCACCCCAACTGGACTTAAACCATTATAGTGTTGATCAAAATTTTTGAATTTTTTAGAACTTTTGTTCAATGCATCAAGTTTCCTTAACTGTGAGTGAGTATGCACGAGTCCATCTGTCGGCTTACATACATTGTATCCCCTGGGGTCCGTTTCTTATTGGTAATAAGATGCGCGCAAGGGAGGAACGATTGTATGACTAACAGCGGATTTTGATCAAGTCAGTAGTTTAGATTTGTACGAAGTACAACAGTGATAAAGTTTAATGACTTTGGGTTTGCTCTAAAAGCGAGTGAAATATTCATGCATATGAATACCCAGATGGTTAAGCCGCATACAGACTCACAGTATCCAGAGTCCTAACGCTTGTTATTTGCTTTATTGTATTTTTGGGTGATCAAACAACTATAAGGCTTGAGTATGACAGGTTATTACATTTCTGTCATCCTCACCGAGATTTTTGTTAAAGACTAACATCTCTTTCAATTTGGCTTTTCTTTATGTTTATATCACTTATTTTACTCTAATGGCTTGTTTAAGACCTATCAATGCACCAATGATTAAGTGCTCAGTCTTTTAAGATTATTCTTGTTGGATTTAGGGTCAACCAATCAATGTACTATCATTTTCTCTTTTTGCTTCAAAAACTCAAAATTTTGAGGAGCATAAAATGAAAATAAATTTAATCGCCCCAGTTACTTTCAGTTTATAAATTAATGGCTATCCTATCAATCTACAAGTAGATAACATGACCAATACATGCAAGCATGCTCCACAAACTTAAATAACCGACATAATTTTCAGCGAGAAAATAAAGTAAAATGCATAACGAACGCCCCAACTACTTTCCATTGTCAGGTAAATGGCTATCCCGAACATTTACGAATAAATTATATCCCGAACATTTACAAATAAATTATCAGGACCAAACATATACAAGTATATGTCCTTCAAATATGAGTAATTAACATACTTTTCAGCGAACGTAAGCGAAAATCTTTTTGGTTTTTCTCTTTAGATACATAAAACACAATCTTTTTGTCCTTTTCGGATTTTTCTGTACGAACGAGAAATTCACAATCTTTTTGAATTTTCAAATTTCCTTATAAATAAAACAAAATAAAACTTCACATCTTTTTGGATTTTACGGATTTTAAAATGTTTTTGGATTTTCAAAAAAAAAATTAAAAAGAAAAACATTAAAGACATGAAACCACACTATTTTTTATTTTTTAGATTTTCAATGATTTTGGGTTTTATCTATACAAACTTAAGCACAATATTTTTGTATTTTCTATTTTCACCCCCTAAATTCCAAAATCAAAATAAAATTTAAAGTAAAAATAAACCGAAAATAAATATAGTTATCCTTGTTTCAGGATATCAGCAAGGGTCTTTAAGCCATTTAAACCAAGCAAAAATTGTAAACGCGTTTTGTCAAATGCTTTGGTAAATAAATCAGCTTTTTGAAAATCGGTATGTACTTTCTCAAGGTCAATTAATTTCTTTTCAAAGCAATCCTGTATGAAATGATATCGAATTTCGATATGTTTCGTTTTAGAGTGTTATACGGGATTTTTGGTGATGCTAATGGCAGCAGAATTATCAATTAGAATGGGAGTAGTAAGAAACTTCAAACCGTAGTCGCGAAAATATTGTTGTATCCACAAAACCTGGGAACAGCAACCCGAGGCTGCAACATACTCAGCTTCGGCGGTTGAAGTGGAGACCGTTGTCTGCTTCTTACACTGCCAGGAAACAAGCCGGCTTCCTAAGAATTGACATCCTGCTGTAGTCGATTTAAAGTTAATCTTGCATCCTCCATAGTCTGACTCAGAATAAGCGGTAAGATCAAATGTATCATCCTTGGGGTACCATAACCCGGTTTCTGGATTGCTCCTCAGATATTGAAGAATATGCTTGACCGCTGCCAGGTGAGTCACTCGGAGACTAGCTTGGTACCTAGCACATAAACAAACAGCAAACATTATGTCAGGTCGAGAAGCAGTAAGATACATCAAAGAACCAATCATAGCTCGATATAAGGTATGATCGACAGTATCCTCCAATTTATCCGGTGATAAATTGTGACCCACGAGGAGAGGAGTAGAAGGGGTTTTTCCTGCAGTAATCTTGAATCGGCTCAAGACGTCATTCACGTACTTAGTCTGGTGAATGAAGATTCATTTTGCAGAATGATGAACCTGCAACCCTAAGAAGAAGTTCATCTCTCCCATCGAACTCATTTCGAACTTGGTTTGCATTGACTTCTCTAATTCCTTACATAACGCATCGTTTGTTGACCCAAAGATAATGTCTTCGACATAAATCTGAACGAGGAGAAGATCATCACCGATGTTTTTGTAAAATAAAGTGCAGTCAACAGTCCCACGTTTGAAACCATTATCCGTCAGATGGTCGGCGAGCGTGCCATACCAAGCTCTCGGGGCTTGATGTAGACCATATAATGCCTTGTTTAAACGATAAACTCGGTCGGGATAATCAGGGTCTTCAAAACCCGGAGGTTGTAACACAAACACTTCCTCGTGTAGTTCACCATTGAGAAAAGAACTTTTAACATCCATTTAATAGACTTTTATGTTCTTGTAAGCTGCATAGGCCAGAAAGATTCGTATAGATTCCAATCTTGCAACCGGAGCATATACTTCAGTGTAGTCAATACCCTCTTGCTGATGAAAACCTTGCACCACTAATCGTGCCTTGTTTCTCACGATCACCCCACGATCGTCTTTCTTGCATTTAAATACCCACTTAGTCGGAATCGCCTTCTTGACTCTAATGGGTTTATCGATAAGATCCCACACACCCAAACATGCAAATTGCTGTAATTCCTCTTGCATGGCTTCTACCCAAGAAGGATCTTGAAGTGCCATACGAGGTGTCGTTGGCTCAACTTGGGATAGAAAGTAAGTGAATTTAGCAAGATTTACAATTCCAGACGAGTGTAGATCTGCATAAGTACACAATACATTATTCTCACTTGATGAAGCAACTTGATGACGTGTTTGAACGCCCACATCAAGTTCTCCAATAATGTTTTCTTTAAGATGATAATTATGAATCCTAAGAGTGGGATTCTCAGGAACAGCAACATTTTTAAATAATTTAGTGTAATGTTCTCCCAACTCGTGAGATGAATCATCACTATCAAGTTCAATAACTTGATCAACAACTGGAGTATCATCAGAAGAAGTAGATGCATTATCAAAGAGAACTGGAGAGTCATTATCAGGATCTTCAGTTGGAGCATCGGTTGGAGCTTCAACATCATTAGAACTTGAAAATCTTGGAATTACCAGTTGTTCTTCAAAATATACACGAACCAGGTCTTCATCCGGTTGTTCAGATGTTGGAGTAAAAGATTTAAATAAGCCATCATAGTCAAACATCCAGTCGGGACCTTTCCCTTAAGGAGGTGTGGTGTATTTTTGATAGTTCACATGGTACCACTCCTCAACACAACCAGACGTGAAATTAAATACTCGTTTCTTTGGAGAAGCATAACCTAGGAAATACCCTTCAATGGCCTTCTCTACAAATTTACCAGCATCCTTTTTCAAGACCGTACATGGACAACCGAATGGTTCCAAGTACTTTAAATTAGGCTTTCGATTATTCAACAACTCATAACCTGTCTTCTTGAGTCTTTTAACAGTTAGAACCCGATTGAGCGTATAACACGCAGTATTCACCGCCTCATTCCAAAATTGGACAGGAAGCTTAGAATCAGCAAACAAAGTTCTAGCAGCTTCAATCAACATTGTGTTCTTTCGCTCAGCAACATCGTTTTGTTGTGATATGTATGGAGCACTGTATTCTCCATGAATTCCCTTTTAAACACAAAAGAAATCCAATACAGTATTTTTAAATTCCGTACCATTGTCACTTCGAATTCTCCTCACTTTTTGCTTGTAGAGTGATTCGATCTTAGTGATTAAATTCTGAACAAGAACAGGTGTTTGATCTTTCGAACTCATAAATAAGACCCATGAGTATCTTGAATAATCATCAGTAACTACTAGGCAATACCAATCTCTAGAGATACTAGCACGATTTACTGGACCAAAAAGATCCATATGAACTCGCTCAAGAGGAGTATCAATGGAATTCAATAACTTAGAAAGATGCGACTTTTTCTTCTGTTTGCCCTTTTTGCAAGCAACACAGTGATCAGATAACTTAAAATTCTTCAAAGACACACCTTCAACTAGGTCATTTGCCATTAAATAGTTCATCTTACGAACATGAATGTGGCCCATTCTGCGATGCCATAGAATAAAGTCTTACTCGGTTGCTTTTGAGACAAAACATGTTTCGATAGATGTTGATACTTTAGAACTCATATTCAAGACATAAATATCATTTGATCGAGGTGATCTCATGACAGCCATGTCCTCGGGAATCACATACCCCGGTTTCAGAATCAGACATTCTTTGTAACATCCCCAAAATTTCGATCCAAATTTGACAACTTAGGAAAGTTGGAGAATCAAAAATAATAGTAAGACAAGTCATAATAAAATATTAAATAAGGAATTATGAAAAAAACAAGGAAATAAAAATATTTCCTAAGTTAAAGTTTACTTACATGAAAGAAATTCCATCACATTGGAAGATGTAAGAAAGTGGAAGCATTCCACTAAGGTATAAATAAGGAAAATGGAATCCATACCACATGGAAAATGGTAAAGAAATAGAAGCTCTTTATAAGAAAGAGATTTTCCATAGTAATATTCTTTTATGAATATCATGCACCAAGTGATCCTAGCGGAGGGTGCGTCGCACCCGACGCGCACAGCGCTCGCGCTTGGGCGAGGACGAGGACGAGGGCAATGGCGATGGCGATGGTGAAGGGCGTTGGGCGCAATGTGGCGCTTTGATGGTGCACTTTGATGAATGACTGAAAATGAAAAATAATATTCAGGGACCCATCGCGTACCGCGATGGGCCGTGATGACTCAGAGACACGTGTCACACTCAGGTGACACGTGGCAGCATGACATGACACGTGGCAGAACGTTTCAGGCCACGTGGCGACACATGGCACACGTGTCAGGCCACGTGGCGACACGTGGCGTGATTTCAGAAAAGAAGCCGTCGCGGTACGCGACGATGGGAGAAGTAGGACCCATCGCGTACCGCGATGGGATCCAAAAATGGCTATAAAAGGGAGGGCCACGGGCTCATTTCCCCCCACACACCTCTCACTCTCTCTCTTTCTTGAATTACACTCTCTCTCTACATCGTTTTGCGTGCCAAGTATCGTTTGGCTTGCCGAACCTCGTAATCCATGCCAAAACCCGGTGTTTCCTCGAAGTGCGTGCCACTCAAGAAACCCGACATTCTATCTCGAAGTACGTACACGACCCGGCGACCAAACATTGCCTCGATTTGCGTGCCAAGAAGAGTTGATCAAGAACGCCTTGATAAACGTGCATAGAGTAGAAGTGCTGCCCGTATAAACTTAGGAATATCTAACTCCGAATACCCGTGCGAGGTAAGGGGTTCTGCCTAAGTTATTATATTATTATTATAAATGGCTTAGACCTTAGTCGGAGTTATAGCCAAACCTTGATTACAATTAAGAATTATATAATTTTTCTTAAGCAAAGGTTATAGTTAAAATATAGTTTCTTCTTGACTAAGAAACATAAGTAATTATATACCAAGGGTATAATAAATAGTATTTATTTATTATTAAAAAATATGATATTCAAAGAATAATGTATAGACGTTTCTTCTTCACATATGATTGATAAATAAAGAAAGGGACTAAAGGTCCAAGTGTTTTATAAACAAATGCTTTTTATCAAGGTTAAAGCTATACGAAACGGACTAAAGGTCTGAAGCTAGATCGTTGATCTAGTTATTTATGCAAAATGTTATTCTCGTACTATAGGTTCGAGGTAATAAAACAAGAAGAAGGAATCAGAAAACAACAGGAATCAGTAACAGGAACTGATTATAAACAGAAAGTTGAATATGCCCCAAACCTTTTATAATGAGTCTGAATGTTTGCATAGGATTTACGAATCCTTAAAACTTTGTGTTACAATAATAAGAAACGGACACTCTGATTAAGAGTATACATGTGTCTGGATCCAAACATACATGGTAACTCGGCATTTCCCCGAGGCCATGCATATCATCAACATGCCTCTGAAGGTCTACGGGACTGTTCAGAGAAATGATATTGTGTATATAATTAATTGTACATGGAACTGAGGGTAATTTAATCCCAATTTAGTTGGGTGCCTAATGAGTAGTCACAAAGGTATTATTGTTATGACAAACTGAAAATTTTTCTTACTTTTTCAGACACTCATCACGACTTGACTCAAATTTTCGGGACGAAAATTCTTTAACATGGGAATGATGTGACAATCGTCAATTTCAGGTTAACTCCGTTAACTCAACTCTGTCAATTTAAACTTAAAGATCACTGAATCTATAACGCACACCTCATTACATTTAAACTAGGGTTTAAATGACACTTGACACTTACTACATGTGTAGTCTTTCGGGAATTGCACCGAAACGCAAACGAGTTGACGCAAACAATTGGCGAATAAACGAAAAACGTCAAAACAATAATTATGTGTTAGACTTATGTGTTATGTGATAACATTGTTATAAACGTTAACTCAATGTGCTAGAACTAGTTATTTAAGCTAGAAAAGTACAAACTAGAAGTTGAGGGACTAAAGTGTAACATGTTATTATTAATAAATATAAACCCTAACCTCTCCTCCCTCTCCCTCTTCCCAAAACCGACGGCCAGCCCCTCTTCCCCCTCCTCACGATCGGCTCACACACACACACATATCTTTTGGTTTTTGATCTTGTTTTTCACAATTGAAGCCTCCTACACCCGATTCTAGTCATCTTCTACCTTCCTCTTGCTTATTTTTGTGCTTTTGAAGGTATAATTATAAACCCTAAAATCTGAAAATTTCATATATTGTGTTCATATGATCTTTGTTTGATTTGATGATGTATTGATGATGATTTGATAACTAGAATTGATATTATTACATGTTAATTGTTGTGTCTTTGATTTTGAGATCAAATAAAACCCTAACCATGTATGTATGGTGTAATTGATATGCATGGATGATGGTTATGGTGTCTAGAATGTTATATGAACGGATTATGGTCCATAGATAGTTAATATATTGAGTTTGGATGCAAACAGTTTCTGGACAGATTGTGTTGCTGATGTTCAATTGACTGTACCGGGGTGTAAATTTGAAAATTGGTTGAGATTATTGATACTACAGTAAACTAGGATGAGTCTAGTTTCTAAAGAATGTAAATTTGCAATTTTTGGACGTGTAAAAGTTAACCTTTATTATTTTACAAAAACATTGTGCAAAGCTGAGTTGTTAGACCTGCTGTTAGGTTGTTTTGTAAATGTTATATCTCATGAACTACGAGACCAATTGGGTTGGTTCCACTTATGGAAGTTGACTTGTTGAGTTAGAAACCTAACCCAAGTGGTCTTGCATTTGTTGGATTTTTCATTTAACGGGAATTGCAAATAACTTTCTGTTGCGCAAAAAATTTGACTGTTATGAGTTTGCTGTGGTAAATTGATCATTATGAGAAATATATATGGAATAAAAATACAAAAAAATATGTTCTGGAAACCTAACACATATATTCTTTTGTGATGATTTTTGGTAAATTAATTGTGATGCTATGATCGGTGGAATAGTACAATCTTTCAAGTAGAATTTCTGTCTCGGTGAAACTAGCTGCTGAATTTTGTGAAAATGCATGAAACATGATAATTGCTAGTTAATTGTTATGTTTTGACCAAATTGCCCCTGTGGAAAATACTTGCTATATAATTATTATGTTTTGACCAAATTGCCCCTGTGGGGAATACTTGCTATATAATTGTTATGTTTTGATTAAATTGCCCCTGTGGGGAATACTTGCTAAATAGTTGTCGTGTTTTGACCAAATTGCCCTTGCGGGGAATAGTTGCTAGTTAATTGTTATGTGTGACCAAATTGCCCTTACGGGGAGTAATTGCTAGTGATGTACGTTATTAATACATGACACGTAAATAATTGCTCACACATGTAATGTATCACGAATGTACTTGTTAAAGTCACACGCTATTCACAAACGAAACACGAAACACATTGTGTGCATAGGTATTATGTGCCGAGTCTAGAGACTCGATAATAGTTCCGACACTTAGAAAAATCTCTTTGTTGTTTTAGAACGCTAGAGAGAGTTTTTCTGTGACGCGCATCCTTTGGTGATTTATTTTGGGAATTCTTCGCAAACAGTGAGTTCACTTACCCCTCTAAACTATTTTCAAACGCTTTTCACTTGGGGAGATAACATACTCCGAAAACGCATTTAAGATTTTTTTTGATATAAATTATATATCACTTGTAAAGACTAAGTGGCAAACGCAATAACTAAAGTCCTTCATTCACATCGAACCGTTTAATATTGGATAATAGCGAGTCATTGTTGAGTAGTACTACTGGGTTTGACAAACCCCACCCAACGCTAAACTCGACTGGAGGTCGAGTGGGTGTAATCTTGGCTAAACACATACCATGGTCGGGATAGACCTGGTGGCAAGACAAATGATAAACAGTCAGCTTCGGTGTCGAACACTTAGTAATACTTGTTTTATAGGCTAGCTACCTATAGATATATAATTGACATAACACTATCTGGTAACGCAAAACGCTGAACGCTAAACGCTGAACGCAAACGTAACGCTTTATTGATATAAGCTTGTGAACTCACCAACCCCGTGTTGACACTTTTAGTATGTTATTCTCAGGTAGCCGAGGCGGGCGCGCGGTATAGGATCATGCATTGCTTGAAAACGCTTTTGTTATGCAAACTATTTTAAAACTGTTTTCATTGGGTTTAAGTCGTCATGCGTGACGCAACATGTTTTTTATGGTTTTTACGCTTCCGCATTTAAATACTCGTAAACGTTTTCATGGTTTTGAAACTTTGTTTTATGGGTTGATTATAACTAATGAATCCGATCCTGTTAGTTCACACCCTCTGACGGTAAAACTCCGTTAGTGGATTTTGAGGGTGTGACAATTGTTGGTTTCACAAAGGTATTGAAAAGAGATATTAGAGTCAGCGTTATTCACCAGCTTTGTGTTGACGTATTTTTCCCCCATGTTACAGGGAAACAAGAAAGGTTAGACAAGCAAGAGGAAATAGAAGATTGGAGTTATAGTCATTAGATGCTATCTGATGGCTCAGATATTTTAGTTGAAAATATTATAGAAGAGTTATGTTTTATAAAGAAATGTATTTGAAATATCAAATGGGTATTTGAACCAGAGAGTTTAATAAGTTTTCAATATAATAATATTTTATTAAAGACTTCCGCTGAAATAAAACCCGCAACTCTGATGTATTTATAAAACAGGTACCAACTATTGGTCACACGCCTAGGCCCTAAGTTGGGGTGTGACATTCTTTACCGGTAAATATTGTAGTGTATTTCTTGTCACAGATTTGCGACATACTCAATAAGTTATGGTCAACTTTGTTACAATAATTGACTTTTTCAAATGTAATATGACCATTTGAAACATCGCTATCTTGTGTAATCATACCCCCAGAATTCCCAGCAAACGCCACATAACCCCCTTGAATATTTCTCACATTGGTTAAGAGGTCGAGATTTCCAGTAATGTGACGAGAACATCCACTATCCATAATCCAGTTTTCACAAGAAATGGTCTTGGATGTACCCTAAACACAAAAGAAAATGATTAGTTCAAAAAGGCAGCCCAGACCTCAATCTTGGGCACCTTTTGGTTTCCATGAGGAACATTAAACTTAGCTGAATTCAACTGTTGTTCAGCAACTTGAGAATAAGTTACATTCTTCTTAGACTTTCATCTTAGATAAGTAGCTTGAACGACATTTGAGTTCACATTCTTGCACATTAGTTCAGTTGGAACAAACTTTGGTTTAACTTGACCATAAGTTTCATTCACATGAACTACCTTTCGAGGATTCACGTTTGAAAACATGATGTGAGCATCATCATCATAACATGATGTGAGCATCATCATCATACGACACAGGTCGTTTCAGAATCTCTTTTATCAAAGGAACTGGTTTTGATTGGTCCTTGACAAATGGATGAAGATTCTGAGAACTCTTCTGTCCACAGTTTCTCACAACATTACCTTGTTGACCGCAAAGAAAGCAGTTTCGCATGTCCACATGGTTGTTTTGAGATTTAGCAGTAACATATGACACAGAAGGATGATGGCTCACGTTCTTGGTAAAGCTCTTAGCCAAATCATCAGATGACACTGATTTCTTTTTCAGATAAAAAAGAATATTAGAACAATTTGAAAAACTTTGCAAAGTATCGGTTCTTGTTGATTTTACAAATTGAACTCTCTTAGCATGTTTTAAGACTTGCTTAGCTTTATTCAAGGGATCATATGTAACTGATGTTTTAGCTTGAGCATACTGATGTTCAACATCTTGAATCTTGGAGGTTTCATTGTAAAAAACACTTTCAATCAGTTACGGTTTAATGATACTAATTGGAATATCTTTCTAAGTGAACATTGTGTCAATTCCTTTTAATTTAAACTCACAACCAGTTGATGGCTTGGAAACATTAGGATTGATAAAGCTCATAAAATCCTCATCTGAAATTTTAGGTTTTTCAAGTTTCTTAGCCTTCACTGGTTTAACCTTAACATAATCTTCTTGTTTCACCTGAGTCATGTGTGAACCATACACAGCCTCCTCAAATTCATGAGGTTCACAAAGGATATGATTAGAACTTGGAATGTTCTTGTTCTTGTGTATAATTTCAGGTTCAAACACATCCTCAATGATAACTTTTTCAACATTTTCAACAAAGACTTTATTGCTTTGAATATGAGGTTTTTGAATTGTTGATTGGGCTTTAACATTTTCAGGTTTAACTGGTTTAGCTTTTTCTGAAATCACAGGTTCTTTTACAATCACATCCTCTTCTTTTCTAGCAAAAGGATTTGGTTTATAATCATTCTGAAAAGGTGGTGGAATTTCAACAAAACCTATACTTTCTTTGAATCTTTTTGCTTACCCGATACTTCTATTATTTCGTTTAGTAAAAAGGAAGAGTTTCTGAATTTTCCTAATTTGTTCTTTAACTCAAGAACCTCATTCTCAAGCTCGGTTATCTTTAATCTATGCTCCAAAATTTCTTGAAACTTTTGATCATTGATAGTCATTTTAACAGATAACTCAGCTTTGAGATCATGGTTACTTGTCGACAAAGCATCAATCTTCTCTCGATATCTCATTTGAGATTCCAAAGATTGTCGATAAGTATCCTTTAGTGAAGCAATTTCTTTCACTAAACTATCATTATGATTTTTCAATGAATCTAACTTAGGCTTGTTTTTCTCACATTCAACACAGATAACAGAAGGACTAACCTCATTGATTTTGGCCATGCAAGCAAATGTAGTTGGAATCTTTTCACATGAGTCATCAGAATTAGACTCAGTATCATTGTCAGAAGATAGTTCACTCCCACTTGCATCTTGAAAATTCTCAGTCAATCCAAACATTGCCAGATTTGCTTAATTGTTATTGTACAACAGTCTTTGTGACCAGTCATCTCCATCCAAGTTGGACAACATTGCTTGTGATCCAGAAGACGACGGTTTGGTTCCAGAAGACTTTCCCACATCATTTCCACTTTTACCAGATGAATTTTGATCTTGCTTTCTAGAACCAGTGTACTCCTTCTTCGGCTTATCACATTCTTTAGCAAAATGCCCAAACTCTTGACAGTTATATCATTTGACCTTTAATTTATCAAATCCCAACTTCTTATTCAAAGATGGAAGATCTTTACCCGTTCTCCGCATAAACTTTTACACTTTCCTTACTATCATCGCCATATTACACTTCAAGTCCATCAGTTCCAAATCATCGGGATCAATTTGATCATAGTCTTCATTAGACAAATCGCTCGTTGCAATCTTACTACTAACCAGATTCTCATGTGAAGTCATGAAGGCAGATAAGAAAGCAAAGTTTTGTTCGGCCTCCCTCTTGTTTACATTTGGCTGTGATGAGAATTGATTTGTAGGTGATGAATTCCCAGACCCTCCAGATGAACCAGAAACACTAGATGATCCAGAATTTCCAGCAGTGTAGAAACAAGCACGTGGATAACTATAAATAGTTGTAGCATTGTCACTTGCATTATGCGTAAGAGATGCAGTGATAGGAGAAATGGTTGAACTCAACGGCATACTTCCACCATAAAAGGCAGGATCTTGATTATCATTTGAAGACTTCTGACATTTAAGATCATATTCCCGAGCTTCGATCTTTTGCATGAATTCAGATGCCATCAAATCTTCATTGTTAAAGTAATTATTCTCTTTCAAAACCATCAAGAAAGTCGAGTAAGAACTCGGTAAAGCACTTTTAATAGTATCAATCTTATCAACTTCAGACGTCTCCAACTTCATCTTGTCCATCTCTGCTATCAAATGATTAAACCTTGTTGTCATCTCTTCAATAGTCTCACCCTTAAGTAGATTAAAGTTTCTGAACTGAAACTTAAGCATAACCTTCTTACTTTCAACGGTATTACCCATACTCCTCATACGAATATGTTGGAATAATGAAGCACAAATCTTTATGCTGCCAACTTGATGAAAGATATTTTCGGGTAAAGCCATGGTAAGAGTAGAGTAAGCTTTTGTTTCAATCTCTAACGCTTTCTTTTCTTCTTGAGAGTCTTGAGAGATAGCCTTAAGTGTAAACCCGATAGTTTCATCTCCAATCATTGGAACGGTGTATACCTCATCCAAACAATACGAACAATCAGGGTGAACTGACCCTAAATGAGCACGGACACGTCCCATATAGCAAAATCGCTAAATTTCATTAAACGTGGACAATTTGAATGTGAACCGATCTCGGTGTCAATTTGTAACATATGTTGCATAAGCATATTTTGGGAAGCTAATGCATACATACCAGCCATATTGCTAAATAACAATATTTTCAAACTTCAAGGATTAAAGTTGAAAATATATAAAATAACTATGAATAGTGAATTTTACTAACTGGAAACAGTAGTTAACGAATCTGGAATGGTAACGAATCTTGAATGTTAACGAATCTGGAATGGTTTCACACGAAATAGGTTATAACGAACTTGATTGACAAAATATGTTACGAATCAGGTGGTTCTTTATAACGAATCACTAAGGATAAACTTAGAGAATTAAAATCACGAACTGTTGAGTTTCTGTAATGAATCACTGAGAGACAGTTAACGAATTGGGTGATGAATTAGCTACAGTTGATAACGAATCGACTATAGTGAATCAGGTTGTTACAACAGTTGCAACAAACTTCTGACACTAATTGCCACATGGCAAAAGGTTGTTAGAATAACAGTTAACGAGGTGGACACGTGTAATCACGCATTGAATAGCACGAATCAGAAACTGTACGAACTGGTTCACGAATTAGCCAATAACTATAACGAATCAGCTTGAAATGTTAACGAATCAACTTGAAGTTTTAAAGAATCTTCAAAGTTCATATGAAGATCTTCAAATCTTCAAACATTCAATCATACATTTCTAGATTTCTGGAAAAGCATGAACATACAAACCAGTCTCAAATTTGTAATACTCAATCAATACACTACCAAATCGTCCAATTTACCTATCAATCTACTCGAAAACACAACCCGAATCCAACACAAACCATCTCGTAACCCAAATCACCGTAAATCATAACCAATTTTCCCAAAACACACACCCTATTTTTGGCCAAACAAATCCAAATCAATTCAATCCAATCCAAAACCAATCCAATTTCCAATTCCTACTTACCAATACCTTAACAAACACAAATTTAATCTAGATCAGTCCATAACAAATCCAATTCACACTCAATTTGATCCAAATTCAAACCGTACATAAACTTATGCTAAAATAACAATTACCAGTCCTTTAATAACGAATTAACACTCGAATCAAGAGCAATCAAACACCGAAAGCTCTGATACCACTTTTAAATACCTATAACAGATCTCAGATCTGATAGATTATAATAACTAAAACGGATATAGTTCATGATGCTCTTATACGATTATGTATTAACGTTATATATTAGTATAGATTGTATATATGTGTATGTATAATATTAAGGTGAAGATTGAGTGAGCAATTTGGCAGAGATTCAATAAGCTTAACTCAAAACTTAAATTAACAGTGGAATGAGTCCACTATATATAGAAGATGGGTCTAGTTCGTTACACATTTCGTAACGAACTAGCCACCCACTTCGTTACATTACAATAAATGAAACAAACATAACGAACTACTCCCTGATTCGTTAAACATCCTTAATGAATCATGAGAGACTTAACTTAAGATCTAGTTCGTTAAACATCCTTAACGAACTAGACGTTTACCTTAACGAACTAGCATACAAACTTAATTAATATTACATTAATTAAACGATAAATATATTAACGATAATTACAAAGACTCGAGATTCTAAACCGTGTACTAACACTGTTGATGAAGAAAATCAAGATGATGCGGAAGGCGAAGACGCGGAGAATGAAGACGCCGCTTCATAGTTGTATATAGATCCGTCTTTTTGTAATCATTGTGTAACATACTTTGTAATCCCCTTTGATTAATTATAAGAAGTTTCTCTTATCCGATTCACTTTTTCTTATGCTCCATAATATAAGTGTTTAGAGAACCTTCTTTGTTGTCAATAAAGGATTACATACTAATAAAAACACATATTACATAAAACTAGAATGTAGAAGTAATAAGATTTTTCATATAAAATGCGTAAATCATCCATAATTACAAACAAATGACCTTAAATGTCTCTGCACTAGTTTGTTAGGCGCGTAGGCCAAAATAAAAAATAAACATAATTTTTGCTAGATGTAACACTTCTTCAACTGTGTCACATTCCATGTTCTGGGAATCTCAGTCCCATCCAACTTCTCTAACTTGTAAGCGCCCTTGGATAAAACTTGTTTTACTTTGTAAGGACCTTCCCAAGTTGTTAGTGCACGGTTTTGCGTCTTGAGTCTTTGTACTTATCAGTAATGTATTTGTCATTTTTGTTTAATGTAATAAACAAGTATTTAGTTAGTTCGCTAAGGATGTTTAGAGAACTAGATCTTAAGTTAAGTCTCCTCTGATTCATTAAGGATGTTTAACGAATCAGGGGTTAATTTGTTAATCTATTTCGTTTGTAATGTATGTAACGAAGCGGACTCTAGTTCGTTAAGGGATGTTAACGAACTAGGTCCGTCTTCTATTTATAGGTGAACACTGTTCACATAATTTATGCTTTGAGAGATAATTAACGAAACTCTGTCAAATCTACTCTCGATCTTCATCTTAATATTATTCATACTCACAAACACTAATACTGATAATAGATATAACATATATAATCAAACGTAATTATGTGCTAGATCCGTGATATAGGATTAATAGTATTCATACAGATCTGAGATCTGTTTATAGTAATTGTATTAGATCCGTGTTCAAACAAGTGGTATCAGAGCTTTCGGGGCTCAATTACGCTTGATTTGGGTGTTTATTTGATTATTAGACTGATAATTAGTATTACGTATTATTAAGATTATGTTTGATTAATTTTGAATCAATTTGAGTATAATTGATTGAATTATGGAGTGTTCGGATTGAATTTGAGGTCGATTAAGGTATTGGAAGGAATTGTGGATTGGAATTGGATATTGGTTGTGTTTCGGATAGGTATGTTTGGATCTGAATTTGGCCGAAAAACAGGGTATAATTTTTTGGTCAAATTAGTTTTGGTCATTTGTGAATTGAGTTACGAGTACTGTTGATCTGGATTCGTGATTGTTTTGCGAGTAATTTGGTAGTTTATTGGTGTGATTTGGTTATGAATTGAAAGAGTATTACAAATTTGAGTTTTCTGGGTTCATGTTCTTCATTTCCAGATTTCTGGAAATCTTCTTTGAAGATTTGAAGATATGAATATTCAAGTTTGATTCGTTAATCTGAACTTGATTCGTTAACATATTTCATCAATTCGCTAAAGGTTATTATTGATTCATTTCATCAGTTCGCTACTTAATCTAATTCGTGTTAAATAGATTCGTGGAACACGTGTCAACTTTGGGATTTGTGTCATAACAACCTTTGCCACGTGGAACCGTTGTAACAACCTGATTCGCTTTTAGTTGATTCGCTATCAATTGAAGCTGGTTCGTTATCTATTTCGCTAAGTCTACCTTAGCGATTCGCTACTGAAAATCTAATTCGTCAAGATTACACTTAGCAATTCGCTAGCCGATTCATTAGTCAATTCATTAATTTGACTTTATGTGAAATCTGATTTGTTGACTTTCTGATTCGTTTGGATTGATTCGCTAAGATCAATTGTGATTCGTTATCTGATCAATCTTAGATTCGTTAAGATTTGATTCGTTAATTAACTGTTCACTGTTCGCTACAACTGTTCACAGTTCTTTACATTTAAACCTTAAATTTTTTATATTTGTCAAAAATGGCTGGTATGTATGCACTAGCCTTACAGAATATGTTAATGCAACAAATGTTGCAACTTGATACCGAGATAGGGTCACATTCGAAATGTCCAAGATTGATGAAGTTCAGTGATTTTACCAAATAGGAACCTAGGTTTCGTGCTCATCAAGGATCAGTTCATCCTGACTGCTCATATTGTTTAGATGAAGTTTATACTGTTCCTATGATTGGGGATGAGACTATCTGATTCAGACCTAAAGCTATATCTCAATACTCACAAGAAGAGAAGAAAGCATTAGAGATAGAAACAAAAGCCTACTCTACTCTAACCATTGCTTTACCTGAAAATATATTTCACCAAGTGGGTAGTATAAAAATATGTGCCTCTCTTTTTCAACATATCCGAATGAGAAGTATGAGAAACACAGCTGAAAGCAAAAAGGTGATACTTAAGTTTCAATTCAGAAACTTTAGTTTACTCAAAGGTGAGACGGTTGAAGCAATGACAACGAGATTCAATCACTTGATTGCCGAAATGGATAAAATGAAGTTGGAAATTTCTGAGATTGACAAGATTGATACTATTAAGAGTGCACTACCAAGTTGGTACTCTACTTTTCTAATGGAATTAAAAGAAAAGAGTTATTTCAATGAAGACTTGACTGCAAGTGAATTCTTACAAAAGATTGAAGCCCGTGAGTATGATCTCAAGTGTCAAAAATCATCCAAGGAAAGTCAAGATCCTGCTTTCTATGGTGGTAGCATGCCTCTAAGTTCAACAATTTCACCGATCACTGCTTTTCTGACACAAAACGCAAGAGAAAATGAAACAACCATCTATAGTGATCCTCGAGCATGTTTTTATATTGCTGGTAATTCTAGGTCACCAAATGTTTCTGCTAGCTCGGGAAGTTCATCCACTGCAAGTCAGTTTGTTTCACCTCCAAATGTCAACTTGAAAGAAGTTGAACAAAATTTTGCCTTTTTATCAGCTTTCATGACTTCTTATGAAAATCTGGTGAGTAGCAAAATTGATACTAGTGATCTGACTGATGAAGACTATGATCAGATTGATCCAGACAACTTAGAAATCATGGATTTAAAGTGGAACATGGCAATGATTGTTCGTAAGGTGAAAAGATTTATGCAAAGAATAGGAAAATATCTTCTTGCCCTGAACAAGAAGTTGGGATTTGACAAGTTAAAGGTGAAATGTTATAACTATCAAGAATTCGGGCATTTTGCAAAAGAATGTGACAAACTGAAAAAAGAGTATACTGGTCCTCATGGTCAAAATTCAAACTCTTCAACACCAAGAGGTAATGATGCTGAGAAGAAACCATCAAGTTCTGGGTCACAAGCAATGTTAGCTGATGGAAATGATTGGTCACAACGACTATTGTGTAATGATAATCAAGCTAATTTGGCTTTGCTCGGGTTGTCTCAAGATTTTCATGATGCTAGTGGAAGTGAGGTGTCTTCTGATAATGATTCTGGATCGGATTCTGATGATTCCTGTGAAAAGCCTACAACTGTCTTTGCTTGCATGGCTAAGATCAATGAGGTTAGTCATTCTATTTCTGCTACATCATCGGTTAAAGTAAATTGTGCTGAATGTGAATCTAACAAACCTAAGTTAGAATCTTTAAAGAATCACAATGACAATTTAGTGAGAGAAATTGCTTCTCTAAAGGATACTTATCGACAATCTCTCGAATCTCAAATGAGATCTCGTGAAAAGATTGAAGCATTGTCGACAAGTAACCATGATCTCAAAGCTGAGTTATCTGTGAAAATGACAATTAATGACCAAAAGTTTCAAGAAATCTTGAAACATCGTTTAAAGATAACCGAGCTTGAGAATGAGGTTCTTGAGTTAAAGAACAAATTGGGTAAATTTTGAAATTCTTCTTTTCTGTTGAATGAAATTATCGAAGTTTCTGGAAAACAAAAGGATTCAAAAAGAGGTATAGGTTTTGTTGAAGTTCCTCCACCATTTCACAATGATTATTAAATTAATCCTTTTGCTCCAACCGAGGAAAATGTAATTCTTAAAGAACCTGTGATTTCAGAAAAATCTAAATCTAGTAAGTCTGAAACTGTTAAAACCCAATTTGCTTCTCAGAAACCTCATGTTCAAAACAACAAAGTCTTTGTTGAAAATTTTGAAAAAGTTATCATTGAGGATGTGTTTGAACCAGAAATTATACACAAGAACAAGAACATTCCAAGTTCTAATCACATACTTTGTGAACCTCATGAATTTGAGAAGGCTGTGTATGGTTCGCACACAACTAAGATGAAACAAGATGCTCATGTCAAACCAGTGAAGGCTAAGAAACCAGAAAAACCCAAAATTTTTGATGAGGATTTGTTACATTTCATAAATCCCAATGCATCTAAGCCATCATCTGCCCGTGTGTTTAAGTTAAAAGGGATGGACACGATGTTCACTGAGAAAGACATTCCAATAAGTATCATTAAACCTGAACTAATTGAGAGTGTGTTTCACAATGAAACTTCCAAGGTTCGTGAACTTGAACATCAATATGCTCAAGCGAAAACATCAGTTTCATCTGATCCATTGACTAAAGCAAAGCAAGTTTTAAAACAAGTTAAGAAAATTCAATTTGTGAAGTCCACTGGGACAAATACGTTGAAAAGTTTTTCAAATTGTTCTAATTTAGATTTTTACTTGAAAAAGAAATCTGATTTATCTGATGACTTTGCTAAGAGAATGACCAAAAATATGAGTCATCATTCATCATCTGTGTCACATATTCCAACTAATTCTCAGCATCGTCATGTTGATATGCGAAGATGTTTCCTTTGTGGTAAACAAGGTCATGTAGTACGAAACTGTGGCCAACAGAACAATCAGAATATTCATCCGTTTATCAAGGACCACTCCAAACCGGTTACTTTGGTAAAGGAGATTCTGAAACGACCTGTGTCGTATGCTAATGATACTCATATTATGTTTTCGAATGTACATCCTCGAAAAGTTATTCATGTGAATGAAGCTCATGGTTCTGTTGAACCTAAGTTTATTCCAACCGAACCAATTTGCAAAAATGTTAATTCAAATGTAGTTCAAGCTGCGTATCTAAGACGAAAGTCTAAAAAACCTGTAGCTTATACTCAAGTTGCTGAACAACAACTGAATGCAACTAAGGTTAATTTTTCTCAAGAAAACCAAAAGGTGCCCAAGACTGAGGCCTGGGATGCCTTTTTGAACTAATAATTTTCATTTGTGTGTAGGGTACATCCAAGACCATTTCTGGTGAAAACTGGATCATGGATAGTGGATGTTCTCATCATATTACTGGGAATCTCAACCTCTTAACAAACCTGAGAAATATTCAAGGGGGTTGTGTGGCGTTTGCTCGTAATTCTAGGGGTATGATTACACAAGAATGTGATGTTTCAAATGTGAGATTACTTTTGAGAAGGTTAACTATTGTGATAAAGTGGACCATAATTTATTGAGTGTGTTGCAAATCTGTGATAAGCAATACGCTACATTATTTACAGATAAAGAGTGTCTGATTCTGAAACCAGGTTATATGATTCGCGAGGACATGGTTGTCATGCGATCACCTCGATCAAATGATATTTATGTATTGAATATGAATTCTAATGTATCTACATCGATCGAAATGTGTTTTGTCTCAAAAGCAACCGAGAAAGACTTAGTGCTTTGGCATCGAAGAATGGGTCATATACATGTTCGAAAGATGAACTACTTGATGGCAAATGATTTAGTAGAGGGTGTGTCGTTCAAGAACCTTAAGTTATCTGATCACTGTGTTGCTTGTAAGAAGGGCAAACAGGAGAAGAAACCGCACCCATCTAAGTTATTAAATTCCATTGATACTCCGCTTGAACGACTGCATATGGATTTATTCGGTCCAGTGAATTGTGCGAGTATTTCTGGAGATTGGTATTGTCTAGTAGTTACAGATGATTATTCACGATATTCATGGGTCTTGTTTATGAGTTCAAAAGATCAAACACCGGGTCTTGTTCAAAATCTAATCACTAAGATCGAATCACTATACAAACTAAAGGTGAGGAGGATTCGAAGTGACAATGGTACTGAATTTAAAAATACAGTATTAGATTTCTTTTGTATCCAAAAAGGAATTCATCGAAAATACAGTGCCCCATATGTACCACAACAGAACGGTGTCGCTGAAAGAAAGAATAGAACGTTGATTGAAGCGGCTAGAACGATGCTTGCTGATTCAAAGCTTCCTGTACAGTTTTGGAATGAGGCGGTGAATGCTGCTTGTTATACACTCAATTGAGTTCTAACTGTTAAACGACTCAAGAAGACCAATTATGAATTATTGAATAATCGTAAACCTAACTTAAAATACTTGGAACCATTTGGGTGTCCTTGTACTATGTTGAAAAAGGATGTGGGAAGGTTTGATGAAAAAGCCATTGAGGGTTATTTCTTGGGGTATGCGTCACCTAAGAAAAGAGTGTTTAACTTTTGTTGAGTCAAACAATTGACCTAAGGGGGAGATTGTTGAGTCAAAGATTTGACTAGAATGAAGTATATGGAAGATTGGAATCTTCTCAACCTCCTCAGAATTCGCTAAGTAGGGATCCGGGCACACCTTAGACATCCGAGCAAGGTTTTACTTAGCCGGGTATGATATTTTGTCTATCGGGCAAGGTTTACTTCAAGAAGTCTTCTTTAGTGGTTATCCGAGCAAGGTTTGCAAATTAGTGTATTGCCGAGCAAGGTTCACTAGTTTATGTAAATCCGGGCAAGGTTCACTTTATCAAGCAAGTCTGTTCTTCAGAGCCAAGTATATTACTCTTCCGAGTAAGGTTTGGTTAACCAAGTCCAAGAAGCCAAGTGATTGGAAGACCGGGCAAGGTTTTCATTAATAAGTATGGTCCAAGTATGCTTGATGATCTAAAGGAATATCTCTAAGTAATATCGGGCAAGGTTCAGCTCAAGCAAGGAACAGTACTCCCAAGTACACTTTGCTAATAAGTTATTTTATAGCAAAGAGCTGAAATGGATCATTGAAGAACAAGGTTGCTCGTAAGAATTTGTCGGACAAAGTTTGACAAAACAAAGAAGACTGAAGTCTACCAGGTGAGTATTTTACTTGGTAAAATACTCTTCAAGTAAAGTCTACCCGGAAACTTATTTCGAGCACACTTCTATGTTACCAAGTCCAAAGGATGGCAGAGTACAAAGCGTACTCGGAGAATGAAGAATGTTGTAAAGCCTACCCTGAAGACTTGTTTTACACTTAGTTTATTTTGATTATGTAATTTGGATATGTACGTTGTATTTAGGGTTTCTAGAAGGAATGACAGCTGTCATAGGGTGGCAGGCCTATAAATAGAATGTTTTAGGGCACGCCGCCCAACACACACGAAAAAGGATAGACAGACACATTTATTGAGATAGAATATATCGTGTGATGGCTGTCCTAGGATTCCTAAAACCCTAAATCGATTATCCACTTTGAATGATGAAAATTATATAGATGGAAATCTTTTGAGTGAATCCTGTGTGTGCTTTCTACCTTTAATTATTCATTGCAACCGTATGTTTGTTACTGATTCCGCCTTTAACAAACGGATATCTTTCTAAATATAGCAACCCGTCATTAAATCTCTTGTCGGCACATTAATCTGTGTGAGTTATGACATGATTAAGTAAGATCCAGCTGAAATCGAGGGACCAGACAAGTGGTATCAGAGCTTGTTATTGCTATTTTGGAAAGATTGTTGCTGATTGAAGATTTGAAGAAGAATGACGTAAGCAGACCACTGTTCGATTGATTTGTGACGTCAGCAGCCCTGTTTTTCATTTTTCTTCCAGATCTACGATCCACCGGTGTTTTCTCTTCCTTATTTCAACTAAAGTTTTAATCTTTATATTGAAATCTTGTTCTAATCACATCAGACACATCAGATCTGAGCATTCTGTTTTCAGATCTTATTATTTTGAAACTCTTTGTTTACAAAGAAACTGATTTTTGATTTCTCAAAATGTCTGGATATGAGGAACAAGAGGTGTCTACTAACAAGATACCAAGGTTGTATGGACAGGAAAACTTTATCAAATGGAAAGTACTCTTTGAAGCAGCCGTATGCTACAATGATATTGATATGTGGAACTCCATCAAGAATGGTCTACAAGCTCCTGTTGAAGAAGGTGCAAATGCAGCTGCAACTGCTGCAGTAAAAGAAAGAATGAGAAAGGTGGATGACAAAGCCTTAGCTATGATTAAGCTAGGTTTGTCTTGGGAGATTTTGACCAAGGTGGCACATCACACAACTGCCAAGCAAATGTATGATGCCATCCTTGAGATGTATGAAGGGAATACTGAACTAAAGAACATAAAGAAGAAAAGATTGAAGCAATAGTTGGAAAGGTTCAAGTATAAGGAAGGAGAGAGGTTGAAATCAATACTAGAACGTTTTCTAAGTATTGTGAATGAGTTGAGGACAACTGATTATGTAATGACTGACTTTGATTTAAATACAAAGTTACTCAACTCAATGCCAAAAGAATGGTATATTTCTTGCAAGTTCATCCTTCAGAAGCATAATTTCAATGAATTGAAATTGGATGATGTAGTATGCTTTCTTCAGGCTGCAGAACTTGAAATGATAGAGAATGAGATGATTAAGGAAGATAGACCCTGCTTTAATGTTTCAAATGCATTGATTGCACCCATGGAAAATCTGTCTACTAAGAATCAACAGCAAATTCCTATTATTGAAGAACCAGCTGAACATAATGTTGTTACTCCAAAATCTTTCATTGGAGGTAGCACAAGTAATCAAGGAAATCAGCAGAGGTTCAACGTGCAACTGATTGATGATACTGAAACTGCCTCAATGGCAAGTGGGAATGTGCATCACTCTAGTGGTGTAAATGGTCAAAACAATGAAACAAATGCATTGCTGTCTATGTTTACTGAGTCATATAATGCATTTGTTGCAAAGAACCTAATTCACACAAGTGTGGTACAAGATGATTTAGAGCAAATTGATGCAGATGACTTGGAGGACATGGATTTGAAGTGGCAAACTGCAATGTTAGCCTTGAGAAATAAGAGGTTGTATAACAGAACTGGTAGGTCTCTGGTTTCTGGTCCTAATGACAGGATTGGATTTGACAAGTCAAAAGCAATCTGCTACAATTATCAGCTACCTGGTCATTTTGCAAGAGAATGCAATCAACCAAGAAACTTTCAAATGAATCAATACCAGAATCAACAACCAGGAGGTCAGCATCAATATCAATAAAATCAACCAAGAGGTCAGCAGCATTACCAACAAAATCAGCTAAGATTCAACAACAACAACAATCAAATGAACAACTTCAACAACAACAACTTCAATCCTAATAACAACTACAACCCCAACTTCAACAACTTTCAGCCTCAAATGAATAATCAACAACAAAGTATGTAACAGACTCAATGTTTTCAAATGAATAACAATCAAAACCTTCAAGCAGCTCAAAATGTTCCAAACAACACTGTTCCAACAAATCAAAATCAGATCAGAAATCAAGGAAATGTGGCAGTGACTACACAGCATGAAGGAAATTTTGATTGGAGCAATCATGAAGAGGACATTGCAGATGATATCAAGAAAGCAAATGTGGCATTCATGGCCATAATTGAGAAAGAAAAAGGATCATCATCTCAGGTACACTCTGCTCCTACTGTTGATTTAAATGAACTTATCATTGAATTGAGAACAAAAGTAGGCAAGCTGGAAAGTGAGTGTTTTAGAAAACAAAGTATCATCAATGGGTATGAGGCAAGTGAGATGATCGGTGAAGAAAAGATTAAAAGCCTTGAAGATGATTGCATGATCAATTACAGAACTCAAACCAGATACATCACAGAGATTGATGGATTAAAGAAGATGTTGGTTGAAGAAAAGGTGCAAAACACAATACTGAAGGTTGAAACTAAATTTCTGAAGAATTTGGTCTCAACAGGCAACATATGTGGTATACTGAACCAGGTGAAGGACCAAGACAAATACAAAGCAGTTCCACCTCCATTCAACAACAACTTCATGTCAAAAGTTGACAAAGAGAAAAGAGATGCATACTTGCAACAATTCAGAGATGTCTTTCAAGACAAGGAAGAATTTGTTGATTTGTACAAAAAGGTAGAAGTGAATGAAGAAGGAGAGTTTGTGATTAAGAAAGAAGTAAAAGAGGAAAGTCAATTGGAGTTCAAGTCTCTGAGGATGACTTTGATTCAGTTGAATTGGATCAAGATGACTTGAGTGATTTGAGTGATCAAATTACTGAAGAGGAAATCAAAGCTGCTGAAAGAGGAAGAAAATATAAGAAACCGGAATCTGTTGATAAACTTCCAAAGTATCCACCAGTCCCACCAAGATTGAAGAAACAAAATGACAAAATGAAAAGAGAACATGTTTCTTTTGACATTTGTGAAAGGAGGAAGATAAACTAAAATGCAGTCAGACCACCAAGCAAGGCTGTATTGGGTAGGATAAAGCAGAACAACAAAAGGAAGATGGTGACTGAAAAAGTTGATACAGAAAATTTTATCCCAGTTTATCCAATCTTTTCTAGTCATGAGGTGTTGGATATTGGAGAAGTGGAAACTATGGAAGAATATGAGAAAAGACAGTCAAGGGTTAGAGAAAGCAGTGATGAAGAACCTAGGATTATTGAAAAAGTTGTCTTTGTCAAAAGCAAACTTGAAAGACAAGACATTAAGATTGAGGAGTTTGTGCAATTCTCAATTAACTTTGATTGCTTAAAGAATCAGAAGACTCTAGGAGTCAAGTCACCTAAGCCAAGTGAAAGATTCAAGAAACCAAAAGAACATGAAATATTCAAAGGCAAGGTTTGGTGCAAAAGGTGTGATGAATATGGTTACCACACAGACTCATGCAATGAGAGATTGAAATTTCAACCATTTCATGTCCCAGATAGATTAAAGTATGGCCAAGACTTTGTCCTGTACAAAAAGAAGTATGATGTATATCTGGGAAAAGGAAAGGTGTGTGGAAATGAAACCATGAACAAAAAAGAAAAGAAATCTGCAAAGGAGACAAGAATTGAGAAGAAAGCTGAAGTAACAACAAAGAAGCAAGTAGCTGAATTAGCAAGAAGAAGTAAATCTCCTAAGAAGCATGAGAAATTGACCAAAAAGAACTATCATCCTTTGAGAATCAAACAAGATACTCAATCAGTCAAATATGATAGTTCTCAAGGATCATCAAGCAGTGAGAAGACAAGAAGAAAAGGTGCATATTCTAGAAAGAAACCAACAGAACTCACTGATGATGAGAAGTTTCTACTAAAGCATGGATATGAACCACATGGTTTCCTTTGGAAACCTAAGAATGAGAGTAAGGTTGAGCAAGTTGCTAATGTGAAAGACTACTCTGAGAATAAGGACTATGTGATAAAGGAGTATGCCACTGACTCAGATGAATACCAGTGTCCAACCTCACTTGTTAAAACTCCAAGAGAGTGTGGTTATGAAACTGATAATTCAGACAACTTAGAAGTGACTCATGAGGATCCTAAACCAACAACACTCACTTCCCAAACTGTGTCTGAAACTAAATCTGATGAGCTGCAAGTTGATAAGGCTTGCACTTCATCACTCAACTAATCAAACTTTCTTTGTATGTGCAGGAACAGTCCACTCCTCTAAATGACATATGGGATATGGATAGTGGTTGTTCTAGGCACATGACTTGTGACAAGAGATCTCTTGTCAATTATGAAGAAAAGTATGAAGGTCCAATAGCTTTTTGGAGTGATGAGAATGGTGGAAAGATTGTGGAAAAGGAATCTTAACAAATGGGAAAGTCTCATTTGATAATGTATTTCATGTTGAAGGTCTTCGGTACAATCTGCTGAGTATATCACAAATGTGTGATAAGGGTTACAAAGTCAGTTTTGATGATTCACACTGTTTCATTTTAAAACCTGAGTTTGTAATTCCACCTGAAATGATTATCATGATGGCACCAAGAAATGGTAACTTATATGAATTGAATATGAAAGAAGCTATTTCAAGAGGAGGTGCATGTTTTGTTTCCAAATCCACTGAAAATGAGTCAAAATTGTGGCATAGAAAACTGTGTCATGTGAACTTGAAGAACATGAATAGACTTGTCAAAGGTGAGCATGTCATAGGCTTACCACAAGAGAATTCAATATGGAAGATCATTGTGATTCATGTCAAAAGGGAAAACAACACAAATCTACTCATAAGTCAAAACTCATCAATTCAATTGATCAAGTACTTGAATTACTTCACATGGATCTCTTTGGTCCTGTGAGTGTATCAAGTTTTGGGAAGAAAAGATATTGTCTGGTGATCATTGATGACTATTCAAGATACACTTGGGTTTATTTCCTAAGTACTAAGGATGAGACTGCAGAGTTGATTAAAGGTTGTGTAACAATGATTGAGAACAAGTTGAATAAGACAATCAAGATGATGAGAAGTGACAATGGCACTGATTCATGAATGGAGTTATGCAAGAATTCTGTGAAGCAAAAGAAATACAACAACAATTTTCATCTCCTAGAACTCCTGAGCAAAATGGTGTAGCAGAAAGAAGAAACAAAACACTAATTGAAGCTGCAAGAATCATGTTAGCATATGCTAATCTGCCTGTCACTTTTTGGGCTGAAGCCATAAATACAGCCTGCTATGTTCAGAACAGGGTACTTGTGAACAAAAGGCATAACAAAACTCCTTATGAAATATTTCACAACAGAAAGCCTTACATCAAGTTTTTCAAGCCCTTTGGATGCAAATGTTTTCTTTTGAATACAAGGGACTATTTGAACAAGTTTCAAACAAAATCCCTGGATTGCTTCTTTGTTGGATATTCTACATACTCAAAAGCCTACAGAGTTTATGTGAAAGATCACTTGAGTGTTATAGAATCATCTGACATCATCTTTAATGAGAATCAATTCAATACAGTTGATGGTGCAGCATGGCTGTTTGACCATGAGAAGTTAATAAGGTCTTTCAAGATTTATCCTGAAGACTTTGATGACTCATTTTACAAGACCAGTGTAATTGAAGAAAAGAAGAAGAAAACATTGAACTTGGAAGAATTATGGAAGAAGGTTGCTAGAAAAGAGAAGGAGTATACTTTTGTGAAGAATTCCTCACGTGATATTGGTGAACCTGATCAAGAAAACAATCACAATGTTGAACATGATCATACTGAGAACAATCAAGACAATCAAGATGCACAAAATGATCAAGTTCAGAATGAGAGTGACACAAGCAACCAAGCAAGTGGAGAAGAAACCGCATCTACAGCAAGATTTCAAGATCTATTTCAAATATTGAACTTAGAAAACAATGGTGCATCTACTTCAGGACAACATAATGATGAAGCACCAGAATTTCATGATGCAGAAGCTGATTTGATCATTGAAGAACCAGAGCTCAATGAAACAAATCTTAACTCAAATTTGTCTACAGATATGATTGTACAAACTCCTTATGTGGAAAAAAATCATCCTTCTGAAAACATCATTGGTGATTTGCATGAAAGAGTTACAAGAAGTCATTCCGAAATTGCAAACATCTGTCTTTACTCTTGTTTTCTGTCCCAAATAGAACCAAAGAACATAGCACAAGAATTAAAAGACAATAGTTGGGTGGAAGCAATGCAAGAGGAATTGGCAAAATTTAGAGACCTGCATGTGTGGGATCTTGTTGATAAGCCATTTGACAGATATGCAATTGGAACCAAATGGGTTTTTAGAAACTAAATGGATGAAAGGGGTTTGGTGATTAAGAATAAAGCTAGACTTGTAGCACTGGGATGTCTTCAAGATGAAGGAATAGACTTTGAGGAAGTCTTTGCACCTGTTGCAAGACTTGAAGCTATCAGGATCTTTCCTGCATATGCTGCCTCAAAGAACATTAGAGTGTTCCAGCTTGATGTTAAGTCTGCATTTCTAAATGGAAAGATTGATGAAGAGGTGTATGTTGCTCAACCTCCAGGTTTTGAGGACCCAATGTATCCAAACAGGGTGTATAAGTTAAACAAAGCCCTTTATGGATTGCATCAGGCTCCTAGAGCATGGTATGATGAGCTGTCAAATCATCTTCTTGAAAATGGTTTCAAAAGAGGAGCCATTGACAAGACCCTCTTCTACAAAAGAAAGGGATCAGACTTGCTTCTGTTACAAGTGTATGTGGATGACATCATCTTTGGTTCTATAAATGAACAAATGTGTATGGAGTTTGAAGGGGTAATGAAGTTCAAATACAGCATGAGTTCTATGGGAGAAATGAACTTTTTTCTAGGATTGCAAGTTCAACAGAAGGCTGAGGGGATTTTCATTCATCAAAACAAATATGTGCAGGACATCTTGAACAAGTTCAACTGTCAAGAGTACAAGACTGCTTCAACTCCAATGGACACCAAAGAAAAGATGATTGCAGATGAAAAGGGGGAGCCTATAGATTAATATGAATATAGAGCCAAAATTGGATCTCTGATGTATCTGACTGCAACAAGACCAGATATCATGTTTGCTGTATGTGTGTGTGCAAGATTCCAATCAAGTCCAAAAGTCTCCCACATGAATGTTGTTAAAAGAATACTCAGATATTTGAAGGAAGGACAAGACCTAGGGATTTGGTATCCAAAGAATCAATCTTTTGATCTGATTGCATATACAGACAGTGATTATGATGGCTGTAACATGAGCAGAAAGTCAACCTCAGGAGGATGTCAATTTTTGGGTGGAAGGCTAGTGTCATGGCAATGCAAAAAGAAGACTACAGTCTCAATCTCTACTGCAGAAGCTGAATATGTTGCTGCATCTGCCTGCTGTGCACAAGTTCTATGGATTCAAAATCAGATGCTGGACTATGGTTTGAATTTCTTGAACACCCCTATTCTTATTGACAATACAGCTGCATATTTTACTGTTAAGAATCCAGTTCAACATTCCAAAACTAAGCACATTGAAATCAGACATCATTTCATTAGAGACTGCAGTGAAAAAAGTTTGATTGAAATGCAAAGAGTTGATACAAGTGACAATTTGGCTGACCTTTTCACCAAACCACTTGAAAGAACCAGGTTCAACTTTCTTCTGAAAGCCCTGGGAATGATCAACTCTGATGAAATCTGATTAAGGATGTGTGCCTGGTTGTGTGTCTCTCTGTGATAACTGATTATTTTGTTAGAGATTACACATATTGAATGTTTAGTGAATATGCTTGATTATGTTACTTAAGTATGATATTTGAATATGCTACTGAATATGTTAACTGTTATGTGCTTTAACTGTGTATGAATGCAAAATTTGACATGTTTGATCTGATTGATAGGTTTGCATGATTATCAGTTGATGTGCATTTATGATGTCAGGATAAGAGTTCTTGTTATGAATTACTTGTTGATGTAAACTTATCTGATATCATTGCTTAATTGCTTGAATATGTGCTTTATCTGATCTTCTAATGTTATTAAGATAAGTTAGAATTTGATTGTTAGTACTGTCTACTTGTCTTGATGATTTAATGTTTGATTAAGATTTGAATATGCTACAACTGTTTGTGTCAAAATGTGTTTTATGTCAAAATTAAGTGATGAAATGAAGTTTTTCCAATGAATTTTACATAAATATTCTATTTTGATCAAAACATGAGCATGTTGTTAATGGTGCAGAGATATGATAAGATTATTCAGTTCAAGCTTTAAAAGAAGCTTAAAAAAAGGATTTTTTTTTTTGAAAAGTCTCAAGTAGTTGTTTTTGCTGAAAACTATGTCATTTTCCCAGTTGGAAGGACATGAACCCGTGTATGTTTGGTCCTTAAATCTCTACAGATTCAAAGGATAGCCATTGACCTGAAAACTGAATGCATTTGGGGCAATAATAACTTGTTTCTTATTCCTTCACTTAAAACTATGTCAATAGCTCTAACTTTGAAAGGACATATATTCACATGTATGTTTGGTCCTATTGACCACTTTTGGTCAAACAGGATAGCCATTAACCTGACAATTAAGAGATATTGGGGTGATTGAATATTAAACTGTGTTTAATGGGAAATGATAATACATTGACTACTAGCTGATCATATGGAATTAATAGGCTAAAAAGACCTTAGTATAGTGTTGGTGCATAGATGTCAGTAGTTCATATGTTTAATGTCTGTAATCGAGTCTGTAATATTGTTTATGTATTTGTTTGTTTAAAGCGAAGTTGTTGACAAGTTCGCTTAGGCGAACTTGTTAACCAAGCGAAGTTGTTGACAAGTTCGCCTAGGCAAACTTGTTGAACAAGCGAAGTTATGGACAACTTCGCCTGAGGCGAAGTTGTCGTGTATTTATATAGGTTACGGGTTTCTGTTTAGTAGTTGATCAAGTAGTTCGAGTTACGTGTAATTCAGTGAGTCAAGTGACGTGAGGTCGAGAGTCTGTAAGTATCACGGTTTGAGTTATTAATATAACGTGTGTTTGTTCGTATCGTGTTCGTGTGTTCGTGTGATTGTGTTCTACGTCCGTAACGATCTACACAGGGATTCCGCACCTGTGTATATTGGGATATCTCGTGTGATCCGTCCAGGGAACCTACAATTGGTATCAGAGCGTTTGCTCGATTGTGTGGTTCGGGATATTCACACGGGTGTAGAATTCGTTCCATTTCGACTATTCACGGGACGAGTTTTTGGTGTTTTTGCTCATTCTAGCCTCCTACCAGTGTGTTCAAGCCTTTAAACCGTCAAAAACGTCGTTAAAATCCGATTTTCAGATCTGCAGAAAGTTTAAGTTCGTCAGGCGAAGTTGCTGTTCATCAGGCGAAGTTGCCGTCAGGATACGTAGGGTTTCGGCGAAGATATAAGGAGAAGCGAAGTTATTTACAACTTCGCCTACCTCCTCAACTTCGCCTAACTCAGCGAAGTTCTCATCAAGTTCGCCTACTTTCTAAGTTCGCTTACCCTAAGCGAAGTAATTCTCAACTTCGCCCAGTCACGCGAATTTAAGAAAGATCCAGCGAAGTTATTACTTAAGCGAAGTTATCCTTAACTTCGCCTACAGTACTGTTCAGAGAAATTTTTAACTTCGCCTACTCAGAATTTTTCGGGTTTCTTAGTCTTCAAGAAGGATGTCGTCGATCAACATTTCGGAGCTTGTAAAGATGGAAGTTGAAGCGGGGTCAGCTACAAAGGCCCCAAGGTTGCTGAAGGGAACCGATTTTGTCGCGTGGAAGGATCGGTTCATACAATACGTTAAGTACCAGGATGCGAAAATGTGGGTATGCATCCAAGATGGATATATTCCACCAGTCATGGAGTATGAGGGTCGAGACCAAATCAAGAAATACAGTAAAATGGAAGAGGAGGAGAAAAAGATGTATGAAGCCGAAAGCAAGGCTCATGCTGCAATCACAATAGCTCTTCCACAGGAGATCCTCCATACATTCAAAAAGTATACATCAGCTAGAGAGCTTTGGGAAGCTCTTGAGAACAGATTTGAGGGGAATGTAGGTATTCGGGCTTCAAAGATAAAGTTGCTCAAAACTCAATTTTCAGTCTTTAAGTACTTAAAGAACGAATATCTTGATGATATTATCACTCGATATTATCATCTAATGACTGAATTGAGTAACTACTCCATTTCCTACCGAGAAGAAGAGATTGTGGAAAAGCTTCTCGATGCCCTCCCACCAAAATGGGAGATGTATACTGTGCTGATGAGGGAAGACAAGGACTTTCCTACATATGATCTTGAAACCACTGTCAACAAGCTCAGAACTTTTGAGCTTAATATGGTAAGAAAAGGAACATCTATGGATCAGGTTCAAGATCCAGGCATGTACGGTGCTAAAGTAAACTCCAATTCAAGTTCAAAGACTGATTCTGCCGCCTACTACTCGAAGGGTGAGTTGGGTGCCAATTCTTCACAGGAGGGGCAAGTGTCAGTAAACTCAAATTGGGATGTTTGCTTTGTTGCGGGTGGATCAAGTGGTACTCAACAGACAGCAAGCAAGATTAGTGGATCTTCAAGTTCCTCAAGCAATAATTACTCTAAGATGCCAATAAGAGTCAAATCTGCTGAAGAGCAGTTTGGCCTCTATGCTTCGTTTATTGCTTCATATGAAAACTATATTCAAGGAAAGGTTGTTGATCCAGCGATGCTGGATGAAGACTATGACCAGATCGATGCTGATGATCTGGAGGAAATGGATTTACAATGGCAGATGGCCATGATAGTGAGGAGAGTGAAGAAGTTTATGAGAAAGACGGGGAGAAAGTTTGTTGGTGGCAGGCCAGGGTTCGACAAGTCTAAGGTGAGGTGCTATAACTGTCAACAAAACGGGCACTTTGCCAAAGAGTGCAGAAACGAGCGAGTTGAACGTGGTCAGGGCCGGCCTGCACAGCACACTGGGAATAATAAGGAAATCAATGCCATGATGTTCAGAGAAGCAGGTGAATACAACTTGAACCTGCATTCGAATGAAACTAATGAGCAGGCAAATATGGCTAAGGTTGAGAATGAAGAATGTGAGAAGATTATCGGAGAAGAGAAAGCTACTGGTAAGGAAAAAGCCTTCATGACAGATAACAAGGATCAACTCTCCGAGGTAAGTTCTAAATCTATTTGTACTAAATGTGAGAATTTGTCTGAGCAACTTGCTACCATAACTGATCAGTATGTTCGTTTAGATGCTGAATTTAAAACTCTTAAAGAAGATCATCACTTTATGAAAGCAAGAGAAAACAGTTACAAAGTTAAAATAAAAGCGTGTGAAAAAGATGTTAAAAGCTTAAAAACAAAACTTGCTGAAAAAATTGAAGTAATTGATCTAAGTTATGAGGTTTTAGAAGAAAAGACTAAACTGATTGCTGAACGAGAAAAGCAGATTGCTGACCACCAGGTGAAAGTGGTGGAACTGAACCGAAAACTTGAGCAGTTCCGAAATTCCTCAGCTATTCTTGATCACCTTGTTAGTGATCAAGGTACCTCTACAAAGAGGGGAGGAATTGGTTATCACGAGGTTCCACCACCTTATAACCACAATTACACTTTTAACCCTAGTGTTCAGAAATCTGTTGATTTTGAAGTTCCTCAGACAGTTCCAATCAAGGTTACGAGTAAAGAACCAAGTGTTAGTAGTGGCGAAACGAGTTCGCCCGTTTCAAGTGTGAAAATTTCTGTTACGAGTCCAATCTCATCAGATTCGGATAAGTTGTCCGAATCGGATAAGACAAAAGAGAAGGTAGTGTTACCCACTGGTGGAGAAAAAGATAAAACTTATAAAAAGAGTACTCCACTCAACCCGTACGTCCCACCTTATGTGAGACGAACGGCCGGTAACACATCCTCGACATCCAAAACAACCTTTGAAAAGAAAAAGTAACATAGGTGTTGTTTTAGGTGTAATAAGTTAGGACATCTTGTTGCAGATTGTCCTCTGACGCCGAAATTCAGAGGTGTGAGGCCTATTAAAACTGAGCATAAGCCTAATGGTAATTTTAATACTGCTAAAAATGAAAACCCTTCAAAGTTCCGAAATGTAACTAATTTAGGTTTTCACAGAAACAAACCTCAGTTTAACAATGCTAATAACCAAACCTCAAGATATAATACTTTCAATATACATAGGTTTGGAAGGCCTCACACTCAATTTCCAAGGAGATTTCCTAATAGGACTGACAGGAATTATCCAGATGCTAACTTTGGAAAGCAGAAGTACGGGATATATAGATCCAAGACCAATTGGTCTTGGGTCCCTAGATTCTAATCCTTTGCTTTATTGTGCAGGAACAGTTGAACAGGGCTGCCCACAGTCTTTGGATTGTAGATAGCGGCTGTTCCCGGCACATGACAGGTAACAAATACTTGTTGCACGACTTAAAACCTGTTCAAGGGGCGAGAGTTAGTTTTGCCGGTGAAAGTGGAGGAAGAATTACTGGAAAAGGAACGGTGTCCAATGGGAAAATGACTCTTGAGAATGTGAACTTTGTAGAAGAGTTGAAGCACAATCTGCTGAGTGTGTCGCAGATTTGTGATAAGGAGTACACTGTTCATTTCACGAAGAATGAGGCGATCGTGTTGAAGCCTGGTTTTCAGATACCAGACGAGTGGATAGTGATGAAAGCTCCACGTGATACAAATACTTATGTGTTGGATATGAGGTCTACTGAAATGGCCACGGGAGAATCATGTTTAATGACGAAAGCTAGCGAATCGGAATCCGAACTGTGGCACAGGAGGATGGGGCACATTCATCTTCGGAAGATGAACCACATTGTCAGGAATGGACTTGTGATGGGCGTTCCCTTGAAAAGTTTTATCTTTGAAGACAAATGTATAGCATGCAAGAAGGGAAAGCAACACAAGAAATCCCATCTCACCAAGAAGGTCAACTCTATTGCCAGTACTCTAGAACTGCTTCACATGGATCTCTTCGGTCCCGTGAATACAAAAAGTCTAGGAGGTACTTCTTACTGCTTGGTGATCACTGATGACTACTCGCGATATTCGTGGGTATATTTTCTGAAATCGAAAGATGAGACGGCTCAAATGGTGAAGAATTTGATTACCAAAGTTGAGAACGTCATGAGTAAAACAGTTAAGTTCATCAGGAGTGACAATGGAACGGAGTTTAAGAATTTTGAGATGGAGATCTTCTGTCTTCAGAAAGGAATTGAACACCAATACAGCGCTCCGTATACTCCGCAACAGAATGGAGTGGCTGAAAGGAAGAACCGAACTTTAATTGAAGGAGCCAGAACTATGCTGGCAGATTCGAAGCTTCCTGTGATGTTCTGGGCTGAAGCAGTTGCTACAGCCTGCTATGTTCTGAATAGAGTGTTAACTGTTAAGAGACTTGGTAAAACGTGTTACGAGCTTATGCATGGACGGAAGCCCAACTTGAGTGGTCTTGAACCATTCGGGTCCCCTTGTTCGATCTTGAAGACAAATTCTAAATTTGGCGAAGTAGCCGATGAAGGAATCTTAGTCGGTTATGTTGTTGGTACTCCCAACAGACGTGTCTTCAATACTTCGACCTGCAAGGTGGAGGTGGTGTGTAACACCGACATCACAAGTTACCAACCGCCAAAACCTAGCAATGGACCTGCTGAGCTTTTCGACTATGTTAAGCTTTTTAAGTCGTTTAACATACTAGATTTGGAAAGAGCTGCGACGAAGATGATACTCGATGAGGAAGAAAATCTATTGCAAAGACAGCTGATTGATAAATGTCAACCTTCCTCATCGAACACTATTGGTACCCCTGCTGCCTCAACTGAAGAAGAATTTATCAATCCTTTTCACTCTCAGCATGAAACAACCATTGATGAGATCTCTTCTAATTTGGAAGATAATTTGCATGTCGGTTCTGTTCCGACCACGAGAATTCATAAAGATCACCCTTTGGAGAATGTAATTGGTGATGTGTCCTCAGGTGTACAAACGAGAAGTAGCTTGAATGAACACACCTGTGTTTATACAAGCATTAAGGAGACAGGAATAATCAATGAATGCCTGTATACCTGCTTTATAAGCCAGATTGAACCGAAGAATTATCAAATGGCTTTAAAGGACAGCTCGTGGGTCAAAGCCATGCAAGAAGAGTTGGCTCAATTCGAGAAGATGGAATTTTGGACTTTGGTTGAAAAACCAAAAAATGTGCATGCGATAGGCACAAAATAGGTGTTTAAGTGCAAGAGAGATGATAAGGGGATCATTATAAGAAACAAGGCGAGGCTAGTCGTTAAAGGTTTTAATCAACAAGAGGGGATTGATTATAACGAAGTGTTCGCTCCTGTCGCTAGGTTGGAAGCCATAAGATTGTTTTTAGCGTTTGCTGCTTATGAAAAGATGAAGGTGTTTCAGCTAGATGTGAAGAGTGCGTTTTTGAATGGGAAAGTTGATGAGGTTGTGTATGTTGAGCAACCTCCGGGTTTTCCTGACCCAGACTTTCCAGATCACGTGTACAGGTTGAGCAAGGCGTTGTATGGATTACATCAGGCACCTCGTGCCTGGTATTCAACTTTATCGGATTACTTGCTCGAGAATGGTTTTGAAAGAGGGAAAATTGATAGCACGTTGTTCTTCAAAAGAGATGGAAGCGACTTCCTGCTGGTACAAGTCTACGTGGATGACATTATATTTGCTGCGTCAAAAGTCTTCATGTGTCAGGAGTTTGAAGCCGTCATGAAGAAAAGGTTTGAAATGAGTGCTATGGGTGAACTAACTTTCTTTCTAAGATTGCAGGTTGATCAGAAGAAGGACGGGATGTTCATTCATCAGACGAAGTATGTTCATGATGTGCTCAAGCGCTTCAAGATGGAGGACAGTTCTCCATATGATACTCCAATCTGCGTCAATCACAAATTGGGTGCTGAAGTAGACGGTGATGCAGATGTGGACCCAACTCAATATCGGGCAATAATAGGTTCGTTAATGTACTTAACTGCATCTAGGCCTGATATAATGTTTGCTGTTTGTCTTTGTGCACGTTTTCAGGCAAATCCAAAAGAATCTCATTTGAAAGGTGCAAAGAGGATACTGCGGTATCTCAAGGGCAAGCCGAAGCTGGGGTTGTGGTACCCGAGAGGAGGAGACTTGGAGCTGGTCGCTTACACAGATTCTGATTATGGAGGGTGCAATCAGAGTCGGAAGTCAACAACAGGAGGATGTCAGTTTCTTGGTGGCAGATTGGTGTCGTGGCAATGCAAGAAGCAGACTTCAGTCACAATTTCAACCTGTGAGGCAGAATACATGGCAGCATCCAACTGCTGCTCTCAGGTTCTTTGGATTCAACAACAGTTGCGCGACTATGGTCTGAATTTCTTACTTACTCCTATCTGCATTGATAACACAGCTGCTATCTCAGTAACTAACAATCCCGTGAAACATAGTAAAACTAAACACATTGACATACGTCATCATTTCCTACGGGATTGTGCTGAGAAGAAACTGATAATGCTTGAAAAGGTGGATACGCTTGATAATTTCGCTGATTTATATACTAAAGCGTTTGACAAATCCAGATTTCAAAACTTTATTGAACTAAATGGGATGATCAATCCCGAGTACCCATGCTTTTCTTGTAATATTTAAAAAAAAAAAAAAAAAAAACGTCACTAATCGCTTAAAAATATGTCGGTTACATCAGTTTGAAGGACTTGTCTTCGGATATGTTTTGGTCCTCATTTTCCACTTGTGGATTTTGAGGATAGCCATTAACCAGATTACTGATAGTGACCGGAGCGGTTTATGATGAGTTTTTCATTCTTTCGCTTAAAATTAGTCGATCATACTTAGTTAGAAGGACACATACTAGTATGTGGTCGGTCCAGCTGATCCATTGGATCTTCGGGATAGCCGTTTACCTGAAGACTTTGTTTTGGTCGGGGCGATTAATTATAAAATTTTGAAAGAAAGGGGAAATGAAATTATTTTTCAAGTCTGTTACTTCGTAAGAAGTTAGTTAGCTATGTTAAACGGAAAATTGATCCAACCTTGGAAAATGATAGATATACTAATTCTGCGTGCTTAACTAATGAAGTTATTAGGCTTAAAAGGCTTTAGGACAGTCATTGTATGTCATGGTAACTTTTTATGGTGCGTAAAAGTAAACGTGATACAAACTAAATCTACTCGATTTTACGTGGAAACTCCTTAAGAGTTTTGCATGTCTTCATATATATCTTTCCGAATGATAGGCAGAAAAGTGATTACCCAGTCATACACGAGCCCGTAAGTGTTCTGATTCTCGTAAAGATAGTATGTGAAGAAACTGCAGTGATCCAGATTCGGGACTTGCGGTTAATTTCTACTTTGAAGTCTATGTTTATTCAAAAAAAAAAAAAAAAAAATTGGAGTTATTGAAACATATTAGAGATGACAAAATCAAGACTTCACAATCATTGAGTAAGAGAGAAGAACGGGAAGCAGATCAAGAATACTTATAACTTAATCAGACACTATGGGTCGAAGTAAATTCGGGGTGACTTGGGGAAAGACAAATACGCTTTGAGGATAGATAGGAGACATCAATATTTCTGAGTTGTTGCCCACTTAAATTTTGAGGCTTAATCGAACTAACTCGTATCACAGACACGATGAAAACCACTTTAAGTTATACCTGCTAACAACCTGTCTCTATATGTCATAATACAGCTAAACACGGATCTATGTGACAGTCACATAGTTAGTATGATTCATGTTCGGATCTTTTCTAAAACGTAGCAGTCCCTATCGAGACTGAAATTTGATCCCTTATACTTTAAATTTTTTACGTTCTTGTACTTATATAGTTTTATGATTTTTAACTGGTTACATAGAATTGATCATGTTATTTATTTCTTAAATGAAAATTTATAACTTAATTGATAACTGTTAACATTTTAAGGGTTAAATTTTGAAATTTTAGGCGATGTTGTTGAACAGGCGAAGTTGTGGATAACTTCGCCTAGGCGAAGTTATCTGTAACTTCGCCTGTACAACAGATCCCCTATATAAGGGATACTCAACGTCAAATCTGGTCCTTATTTTCAATCAGCGAACTTACATTATCCTTGTTATCCGGCGAACTTATCGTTTATTTCGTATCCTTGTTCTTTTTTCCCAGATTCCACTCAGATTCAAAGGTTCGAGATGTCGTTTAATCATATATTACAAGTTCTTTCATGCTAATCAAGGGTCGTTTCGACCCGGTTATTAACCTCGAATCGTCGGACATTCAACCGATTTTCAAAACTTGTTGTTACGTGTTAATAAACATACTGATCGTCAACATGTCCTTAAAACTTGTGTTTAAGAGTACTTAATCGTCTAAACTAGCCGAATCATCAACTGCACGTTGTTCCATAATCCTTACTGTCGCCGATTCAGATTCAGGCGAACTTAAGGCTTAGGCGAAGTTATCTGTAACTTCGCCTAAGGCTTATCTTCGCCTGAGGCGAAGTTGTCATTAACTTCGCCTGAGGCGATGTTGTGATGAGGCGAAGTTAACATTAACTTCGCCTAGATCAATTTTCCTTAATATTAATTAGACGAACTTAAAACTGAAGCGAAGTTGTTCCCAACTTCGCCTCACCTTTAACTTCGCCTATAATGAGTTTATCACAACTCCGCTCATGGTAACTAAGCGAACTTGTGCTAAGTCTTAATGTTTAACTAACTTGGTTCGTTTGTTGCAGATATGGCTGCGGTAGCTGGTGCTGGAGGTGCAGGAGGAGACGATGGTGATAACCAATGTCAATTTTTCCCGGGTCACAATATGTACATCACCCTTGACCCGGAGGCGAGCGGTGTGGACGATTACCGCGAGATCATAACTTTCCTCATACGCTCGAGGATTTTTCATGCTATCACGAATACTCTGCCGATATCTCTACCAAATATTGAAGACTTTTGGCAGATGGTAGAATATGATTGTCGTGTTGAGCCCCCGGTCATGCGAGCGACTGTGAACAATCAACAAGTTCAGTTCAATTCTGAACAGATTCGGGTGGCATTACGATTTGGAGAAGAAATAAGGGACGACCCAACTGAGTTTGTGGCTCCGTTCTGTGATGGAGCGTTTCTCCGAATGGGTTACTCTGGTCCATTAGGTGATACCCAGAGGAGGAAGGGTTTCCTTCTAGATCAGTGGCGCTTCCTCATGCACGTTATGATAGTTTGCATGTCTGGGAGGAAGGCGGGCACTGACGGTATGGGTGCGACCATGCAGTCTGCAATGACTGCACTGACTTACAATAAACGCTACAGTTTCAGTCAGATGGTCTTTTACGAGATAGACAGACAGAGGAGGGCGATGTCTCGGGAGCGGTTCATTATGTACCCACGGTTCATCCAGATGATATTGAACCATGTGGCTCCGAATCTACCTCAGAGACGACCGATAAGATACGTGGAATCTGTGAGCAAACGTATCTTTGCTCAATGCCGCACTTCGAGTGCGAGAAGCAACCCTGAACGTCGTCCCAGGCATACTCCACTGTTTGGGTTTTTAATCAACCCAGAGTATGTTCCTGCTGGTGGGGACGAGTTCAGAGATCCTCAACCGCGACAGGCAAGAGCAACTCAAGCTCCACCTGCTGTGCCTGTTGTGTCGACTGCGGAGGATATAGATCTTGACGCTGTTTTTGGATGTCAAGGCTATTTCGATATGGATCAAGTTGAAGAGGTGCAGGTCTCGGCTGTACAAGGTTCGGGTGTGAGTGTTACTAGAGCAGCTATGTCGATGGCTGACTCAGATTTGGATGAGATTATGGATGAGGGGAGACGGTTGATGGTGTCTCGAGAGAGAACGTTTGGGAAGAGGAAGAGAACGGAGGATGATGATGAGTCAGAAGAGGAAGAAGATATACATAAGCTGATAAGAAGATCAAGACGGGAAAGGACAGGTGCTGGCATGGGAGCTGGAGAGACTTCAAGGACGGTACGTTTCGCTCCGGCCGCACTGTCTGGTATGTCTATTATTCCTACTTCTGTACAGGTTACAGGTATAAGCGCTGCGGATGTTCCCGTGGTGGCTACATCATCTGCTGGCATTCCATCTACCACTACCATCCTGACGTCGACTCCGGAGATTGTGTCTCTACCACCTCAAACGCTTACTCAGTCGGTGGTAGCTGCACGATTTGTAGAGTCAACGGTCATCACTACTGCAGGGTTATCAGGTATGGTACCACCTGCGGTTACGCCTGCTTCTGATGTCTCGCCTACGCCTATGTCAGACTCAGAGAGAATAGCTTCACTAGAGCGGATCGTGGCAGAGCAATCGAAGACTATTCAACGCCTAGTGGAAGCAAATCAACTACAGTCATCCCTCCTGGTTGAGCATGGGAAAATTATAGATGCCTTGAAGGAGTTCTTGGCATCTCAGGGGGAGATGAGCTGTAAGGGCGACGAGCTTAGGAAGAAAAGAAGAGATGAGCTGTAAGGGCGATGATCCCAATGCATCGAAAGATGCAGGTGGTGAGCTGCCAAGAACTTCTCAAGCTCTTGGTACTTCCACAGCTGAGGGGGAGTCTGCCGACGCGGCTGGTGGTTCTGGTGATGATGTGGTGTTGGTTGAGGATGACGTGATTGATGCGTTGAAGGAACTTGACGATGATATGTTCAGTGACGATGTGTTATTTGATGAAGATGTGCTGCCGAGTGATGTGATTGAGAAGATCGGTGAGCAGATTGAGATTGAGAGTGAGATTGAGGAAGGAGAGATAGTAGTAGAAGACGTTGAACACGAGATCCCTGATGTTAAGAAAGCCGACATGGGTACTGAGATGGATGAGACTGAGTGGGAGGAGGAGCCTAGGTGGAAGGAAGGCTGTGCTCATTGGTTTATTAAGACCAAGAAGCCTGCTGTTCCAGCCATGTTCAAGAAGAGTTATAACATCAAAGGCTATGCTGAGTCGAAGAAGGGAATTATCTGTTGGATATATGATGAACAGATAAAGTTGTTTGTGGTGAAGCGTTATGATGGTATTCAATACTTCAAAAGAACCCTGAGATCTCTCAATACGTTGCCGGAATGTGAGGTGAAGGATTTGGCCAGGTTGGGCCTGATAAATAGAAGTGACGACAACATGGCAAGAGTGATTGGGAAGATCGTGTGGAAAGAAAGCGTAAAAGAGAAGAAGTTTGAATTATTAAAGCCACAGAAGGGAAAGCTCGTGGAGGATACAGAAAGGGGAATGAGAGCAGATGGCAAGCCATGGATGGTGATGAAGTACAAACTGATCCGATGCATCAAAGAGGTTCCAATGAAGACTATGCCTCAAGATGTGTTGAAGAATCTAAAATGGTGGTACGTTGATTGCCAGAAAGCTGAAGCCGTGATGGAAGACGAAGATGAACAAGAAGTGCTGAGGGTGTATGATCCGATGCATCTTGTTAACTTATCGAAAGCTGATCTGCAAGTGTTGAATGAAATGAAGATATTCTATATTCCTGCTTGGAAGGATGAAGCAAGGAAATATTAGCGAGTAGTCACGGTGTGTGTTAGAGAATGAGTGCACGCGTAAAGATACAGGATTACGAGACAAGAGCTGAAAGATCAAGATATGAAGCTACTGCCAAGGGGGAGTCTGTTGGTGCATAGATGTCAGTAGTTCATATGTCTAATGTCTGTAATCGAGTCTGTAATATTGTTTATGTATTTGTTTGTTTAAAGCGAAGTTGTTGACAAGTTCGCTTAGGCGAACTTGTTAACCAAGCGAAGTTGTTGACAAGTTCGCCTAGGCGAACTTGTTGAACAAGCGAAGTTATGGACAACTTCGCCTGAGGCGAAGTTGTCGTGTATTTATATAGGTTACGGGTTTCTGTTTAGTAGTTGATCAAGTAGTTCGAGTTACGTGTAATTCAGTGAGTCAAGTGACGTGAGGTCGAGAGTCTGTAAGTATCACGGTTTGAGTTATTAATATAACGTGTGTTTGTTCGTATCGTGTTCGTGTGTTCGTGTGATTGTGTTCTACGCCCGTAACAATCTACACAGGGATTCCGCACCTGTGTATATCGGGATATCTCGTGTGATCCGTCCAGGGAACCTACATATAGTCATTAACATGTATGGTTGCTTTCCCATGATGATGTAAAATCTAAGGTGATATAAACATAATGAATATGCTAATCTTTATGTGGTGATACATAGTTGTCTTTGCATGTCTCAAGATAAATCTCTCCGAATGATATGGCAGAAAAGTGATTACCCAGTCATACACGAGCCTGTTGTTATTTGGTCAACCAAAAAATGAAACATCTTTAAATATGACAAAGAACATGCTTTAAGAAAATTTGAGAAAATATCAAAAACAAGGGGAAGAATGAATAAATCATACCAAAAGTTGATAAGTGTTTTAAATATTTTATCAAACAAGAGGGTTACAACAAGAACTACGAAGATGTTGACAAAATTTGTCTCATCTTGAATGAAAGGCATGTTACTAACTGTAAGTCCAACATTCAACCTCTATATATGTTTGAATCTAAAAAAAATACAAAAATACAATAAGTTCTGTCACACAAAAACAATTTTTGACTAAATACAGGAGGTTGGAGTCAAATTGGGGTGATCTGGGGAAAGCCAAATAAGCTTTGAGAAGAGATATGAGGCATCATAGCACAGTGTTGACCATTAATGCATTATGCTTAAATTGAACCTTAATCATATCACCAAAGAAATGAAATTCATGCTAAGTTTATATCTGTTGTTAACCTATCTATGTTGTCATAATAATGCTGAGAGTGAAGTATTTAGATAGCTACTTAGTCAATATGATCCCATCTTGAGATCTTTTCAGAAAATGGAAGAAACTGTTTTGAAGAGAAATATAACTGAAATTTGATCTCTAAATGCACCATTTGCTCTTAAACTATGATCTGAAATGAAAAATATATTTTGACAAAGTGGTTTAAGTCAAAAAGTGTTGCATTTTGCCTTTAATTGGCTGAATATGTAAGTTCGGGTAAGGTTTAATGTTTTATAACCTTTCCGGGCACAAAACAGTTGAATATGTTTGAATATGATATTTCGGGTAAGGTTTGATGATTTATGACCTTTCCGGGTAACCTTAGTCATTTTTGACTAACTTTATGATTTTCGGGCATGCTTTGAAGTGTTTACACTTTCCGGGTAGAGTACACTGTTGTACTCATTTCCCGAGCAAGCTTGAAGTCTTGAGATGATTATGTGTTGTTATAGATAGCTTTTAACAAGAAATTCTTATTTCGGGCAAGCTATGCATGTTATATGCTGATTGTGATTCCAAGCAAATTTTATAAACTTAGTCAAGTACATCAAGTAAGCTTTGTGATTTGTGTGAATATGTTGTTAGGAAAGGTTTGTTAATCTTTCCGAGCATGCTTAGATATTGCTATTTAAGTTTGTCATTTTTCGGGTATGGTTTGACATGTTGAAATCCCTCGAGTAAGGGCATACCTGATGATTGAATGTGTTTATCCTAGCAAGCTTAGTGCTAACATAGGATTTTCGGGCAAGCTCTTTGAAATTTTAGACTATAGCACACTTAAATGTTTATGTGTTTTAATTTCATTCCGAGCATGCTCTATGATATGTGTGTATGATTTCTTTGAAATTACAAGTGTTTTCGGGCAAACGTTGTTTTCCGGGCACACTTTATATTTTCGGGTACACTTTTGTTCCCTCAATACACTTGTTAAAGTCACACACGATTCACAAACGAAACACGAAACATGTTATGTGCATAGGTATTATGTGCCGGGTCTAGAGACTCGATAGTATTCCGACACTTAGAAAAATCTCTTTGTTGTTTTAGAATGCTAGAGAGAGTTTTTCTGTGACGCGCATCTTGGTGATTTAATTTGGGAATTTCTTCACTTTCCCCTTTTAAACTTTTTAAACGCTTTTCACTTGGGGGAGATAACATACTCCGAAAACGCATTTAAGATTTTGTTAATATAGATTATATATCACTTGTAAAGGCTAAGTGGCAAACGCGTTAACTAAAGTCCTTCATTCACAACGAACCGTTTAATATTGGATAATAGCGAGTCATTGTTGAGTAGTACTACTGGGTTTGACAAACCCCACCCAACGCTAAACTCGACTGGAGGTCGAGCGGGTGTAATCTTGGCTAAACACATACCATGGTCTGGATGACCTGGTGGCAAGGCAAATGATAAACAGTCAGCTTCGGTGTCGAACACTTAGTGATACTTGTTTTATAGGCTAGCTACCTATAGATATATAATTGACATAACACTATCTGGTAACGCAAAACGCTGTAACGCAAAACGCTTAACGCAAAACGCTGAACGCAAACGCTAAACGCTTTATTTTTATATAACTTGTGAACTCACCAACCTTGTGTTGACACTTTTAGTATGTTATTCTCAGGTAGCCGAGGCGGGCGCGCGGTTTAGGAACATGCATTGCTTGAAACATTCTAATTATGAAAAATTTATTTTAAACTATTATCATTGGGTTTTAAGTCGTCCTGCGTGACGTAACATTGTCTGCTATGGTTTTACGCTTCCGCATTTAACTACTCGTAAATGTTTTCATGGTTTTGAAACTTTGTTTTATGGTTTGATTATAACTAATGATTCTGATCCTGTTAGTTCACACCCTCTGACGGTAAAACTCCGTTAGTGGATTTTGAGGGTGTGACAGAAATGGGCTCAACAGATCAAAGATGACATTAGACAAAATCCTGATGAATGGGAGTATATGGATGATCCCAAGTATGGAAAGAAGTATTCAAGGAAAAAGGATCGACCAGAAACATTCATGTCAGATGAAGGTACTAAGTCTGTAAAGAAAGGGAGATGGGATGAAAAGAACAACTACTTTGTAGAAACCCCCGATAATGAAGCAAGTCCCATAAGGGCAATTCCTTTACAAACTTTAAGGCTAGATGAACACGTGAAAGGAGTGCCTGATGTATCAACCCCTGAGAATCCATCCTCTGATGAACCAAAGATTGATGCTATGAATGATCTATCTGAATGAGAGGATGAATCTGAAGATTCTGATGATAATGATAATGACCCTGAGAATGATCAGGAAATGAATGTGAAATCTACTAATGTTGTGTCCCCTCAAGTCACAATGACTGAGGAATAAAGGACAAACATTGAGTTGAGTATGAGGGAGGCTAAAAGGAAAAATCCTTTGATTGAAAAACTAAGAAGATATGACATAAGTTTTGATTCACTGGTTGATCTTGATGATGATCAGTTGCAGATGAGTCTTGACAAAGAGAGAGATGCCCTGAAGGAAAAGATGGAAGAGAAAAACAGGGAAAGTCAGAAATTCAGGGAATATCTCAGAAGGCACAATCATTCAGAAAAAGATTTATCTAACCTAAACTTTGACAAACTACAAGATTTGTATAACAGAGAGAGAGAGAAGGTGATTGAGAAGTGTGTAAAAGAAAATGAGAAACTTGAAAAGATGGAAAATTTGAAGAAAAAGTTTGGAGGAATGTGTGGATACCTGCTGGAAAGAGGTATGAAGCCTGAGATTGTTGAATATTTATCTAGAGAATCAGTGTTGGACCAATACAACAAACTAAAAAGAAAAGAAAATTTGAAAAGGGTCCAAGCTGAGAGCTCTACCAAACAGCCTGAACCAACTGATGAACCTCAAGCAAAGAAGAGAAGAATACAAACTTTGAGGGAGAAACAAAAGAAACAGGCTGAAAAGGAAAAACCAGATGGAGTGCCTACTGTTGAAACACCCATCCCAGAGGAACCTAAGCCTGAACCTGAGGATGAACCATTTCTCCCTTGGGAAAATGAAGAAATGATAAATATTCTAAGAAACATAATGATAAATCAAAGAGGAATGACTAAAGCAGAATTCAATGTCTTGGAAAAGGAGGATTTGAAAATACCTCTTTTATATTAAAAAGAATGAATGGGAGAAATCCTTAAGGGAAGGAGAGAACCCAAGATATTATGCTGATGGTAGGTTTGTACCTGCTGGATTGGCAAGAACTCCTGGCATGGATAAAATGTTAAAAGAACTTAAAGCAGCAGGACACAATGTTGTTGAACTTGCCAATCTACCAACAGAGATGGTTGAGGCTATATACATTAATGTCTTTAACTTGAGACCTGCAAAACCAAAGAAGTCCATTCCCTTCATACCTCCTATTTCAAGAAGAGTTCCACAAGGAGGAAGAGATCAAGGAGGAAGAGGTGAGTCAAGCAGTTCTGCACAACAAAGAACAACAAGACCACAGTCTGATGTGGATCTTCCTAGGGAACTGTACTTTGACTCAGTTACTGAATCTTTAAAAGTGATTATGGAAAGCAGATTGCTGAGAGAGATTGTGGTTAGGAGTGACTTTCGTGGCTACAATGAAGAACAGTTGGATAGAATAGCCACTCTCAGATTGTATGATTACAGAGACAGAAGCAGATTGGTAGGTAGACAGATGAATCATCTGTCAAAATACTTGTATGAAGAGGCTGGAAAAGGATTCAAATTCTTAAAAGAAAAGAGGAGTTGGAGGTTGATTTAGTCTCACAAGTCAAAAAGGACTGCAAAGCTGAAAAGAATGGACATAGCAGAAAGAGACTTTCAGATGACCTTCAGAGATGAGAATCCATTGTCCAACTTGAATACATGTATAAGTATGGGAAGAAGAATGAGACGCCCCAATTACACAGTTCAGAAAAATGGGATTATAGCTGAAATTGAATTCAAATAGAATGTTAATCATTTTGTACTGAGGAATTCGGATGGAAAAATTCTGGGGATCATTAAAAAGGATGAAGACTTGACCTGCCTGCACAATGAAGATCTAATGGATATAAGGGACTTGGCTATACCAGAAAGTCACACTCACTACCAAGCCCTTATTTTCAAGATGAAAGCAGCTTCAGAGCTAATCAACAGAAGACAAGCCATTCATGATGCAAGAAAGAGACAAGTTTAATAGAATAGGCTTTGTTTTGTAATGTCTTCGGACCACTTTCTGACTATGTAATTTGCTTATGTTATTTGAATATGTAATTTTGATTTTTGATTTGATGTGTATTTTTGCTAAGTGTAAGTAACCATTGAAATGTTTTGGGTCAGCTGAGGTGTTCCAATCTAGGGGAGATTGTTGAGTCAAACAATTGACCTAAGGGGGAGATTGTTGAGTCAAAGATTTGACCAGAATGAAGTATATGGAAGATTGGAATCTTCTCAACCTACTCAGAATTCGCTAAGTATGGATCCGGGCACACCTTAGACATCCGAGCAAGGTTTTACTTAGCCGGGTATGATATTTTGTCTATCGGGCAAGGTTTACTTCAAGTAGTCTTCTTTAGTGGTTATCCGAGCAAGGTTTGCAAATTAGTGTATTGCCGAGCAAGGTTCACTTGTTTATGTAAATCCGGGCAAGGTTCACTTTATCAAGCAAGTCTGTTCTTCAGAGCCAAGTATATTACTCTACTGAGTAAGGTTTGGTTAACCAAGTCCAAGAAGCCAAGTGATTGGAAGACCGGGCAAGGTATTCATTAATAAGTATGGTCCAAGTATGCTTGATGATCTAAAGGAATATCTCTAAGTAATATCGGGCAAGGTTCAGCTCAAGCAAGGAACAGTACTCCCGAGTACACTTTGCTAATAAGTTATTTTATAGCAAAGAGCTTAAATGGATCATTGAAGAACAAGGTTGCTCGTAAGGATTTGTCGGGCAAAGTTTGACAAAACCAAGAAGACTGAAGTCTACCCGGTGAGTATTTTACTTGCTAAAATACTCTTCAAGTAAAGTCTACCCGGAAACTGATTTCGTGCACACTTCTATGTTACCAAGTCCAAAGGATGGCAGAGTACTAAGCGTACTTGGAGAATGAAGAATGTTGTAAAGCCTACCCGGAAGACTTGTTTTACACTTAGTTTATTTTGAATATGTAATTTGGATATGTACGTTGTATTTAGGGTTTCTAGAAGGAATGACAGCTGTCATGGGGTGGCAGGCCTATAAATAGAATGTTTTAGGGCACGCCGCCCAACACACACGAAAAAGGATAGACATACACATTTATTGAGATAGAATATATCGTGTGACGGCTGTCCTAGGATTCCTAAAACCCTAAATCGATTATCCACTTTGAATGATGAAAATTATATAGATGGAAATCTTTTGAGTGAATCCTGTGTGTGCTTTCTACCTTTAATTATTCATTGCAACCGTATGTTTGTTATTGATTCCGCCTTTAACAAACGGATATCTTTCTAAATATAGCAACCCGTCATTAACTCTCTTGTCGGCACATTAATCTGTGTGAGTTATGACATGATTAAGTGAGATCCAGCTGAAATCGAGGGACCAGACAACTTTACGTCTGGTTGTGTTGAAGAATGGTACCATGTGGACTGTCAAAAGTACACTACTCCTTCTCAAGGAAAAGGTCCCGACTAGATGTTTGACTATGATGGCTTATTTAATTCATTTACTCTAACGACCGATCATCCAGATGAAGGTTTAGTTCATGCTTACTTTGAAGAACATTTGGAAATTCCAAGGTTTGCAAGTTCAAATGATGTTGAAGCTCCAATTGTTGCTCCAACTGACGAACCTAATAATGAGTGTCCTGTGCAGTATGATAATGCTTCTACTTCATCTGATGATAATGCGGTTGTGGATCAAGTTATTGAACTTGACAGTGATGTTTCATCTCCTGAATTGGGTGAACATTACACTAATTTATTTGGAAATGTTGCTGTTTCTGAGAATCCTACTCTCAGGATTCATAATTACCATCCACAAGAAAACATTATTGGAGACCTTGATGTGGGAGTTCAAACACGACATCAAGTTGCTTCTTCAAGTGAAAATAATGTCTTATGTGCTTATGCTGACTTACACTCATCTGGGATTGTAAATCTTGCTAAATTCACTTGTTTTCTATCTCAAGTAGAACCAACGACTCCTCGTGTGGCACTTCAAGATCCCTCTTGGGAAGAAGCTATGCAAAAGGAATTACAGCAATTTGCACGTTTAGGTGTTTGGGATCTTATCGACAAACCTGCTAGAGTCAAGAAAGCGATTCCGACTAACTGGGTATACAAGTGTAAGAAAGACGATCAAGGGGTAATTGTAAGAAACAAGGCACGATTAGTTGTGCAAGGTTTTCATCAGCAAGAGGGTATTGATTATACTGAAGTATATGCTCCAGTTGCAAGATTAGAGTCGATTCGAATCTTTCTGGCATATGTTGCTTACAAGAATATTAAAGTTTATCAAATGGATGTCAAGAGTGGTTTTCTCAATGGTGAACTTCATGAGGAAGTGTTTGTTTTATAGCCTTCAGGTTTTGAAGATCCTGATTATCCTGACCATCTTTACCAATTAAACAAGGCATTATATGGTCTACATCAAGCCCTGAGAGCTTGGTATGGCACCCTTGCCGACCATCTGACGGATAATGGTTTCAAACGTGGAACTGTCGACTGCACTTTGTTTTATAAAAATATTGGTGATGATCTTCTACTCGTTCAGATTATGTTGATGACATAATTTTTGGGTCTACAAACGACACGCTGTGTAAGGAGTTTGAGAAGTCTATGCAAACCAAGTTCGAGATGAGTTCGATGGGAGAGATGAATTTCTTTTTAGGGTTGCAGGTTCATCAGTCTGCGAAGGGAATCTTCATTCATCAGACAAAATATGTGAACGACATCTTGAGCCGATTCAAGATTACTGCCGAAAAATCCCTTCTACTCCTCTTCCCTTGGGTCACAATTTATCACCGAATGAATTGGAGGATACCGTTGATCCGACCCTTTATCGTGCTATGATTGGTTCTTTAATGTATTTAACTGTTTCTCGACCCGACATAATGTTTGTTGTTTGTTTATGTGCTAGGTACCAAGCTAGTCCCCGAGTGACTCACCTGGCAGCGGTCAAGCATATTCTGCAATATCTAAGGGGAAATCCTGACATCGGTTTATGGTACCCCAAAGATGATACTTTCGATCTTACCGCTTACTCAGACTCAGACTATGGAGGATGCAAGATCAATTTCAAGTCTACTACAGCGGGATGTCAATTCTTAGGAAACCGACTTGTTTTCTGGCAGTTTAAGAAGCAGACAACGGTCTCCACTTCAACCGCCGAAGCTGAGTATGTTGCAGCCTCGAGTTGCTGTTCCCAGATTTTGTGGATACAACATCTTCGCGATTACGGTTTGAAGTTTCTTACTACTCCCATCTTGATTGATAACTCTAATGCTATTAGTATCACCAAAAATCCCGTACAACATTCTAAAATGAAACATATCGAAATTCGATATCATTTTATATGGGATTGTTATGAAAAGAAATTAATTGATCTTGAGAAAGTACATACTGATTTTCAGAAAGCCGATCTATTTACCAAAGCCTTTGATAAAACACGTTTTAACTTTCTGCTTGGTTTAAATGGATTGAAGACCCTTACTGAGATCCTAAAGTTAGGATAATTATCTTTATTTTAGTTTGTTCTAGTTTAAATTTTATTTTGTTTTTAGGTTTTGGGGGGTGAATCTTAGAAAATACAAAAATATTGTGTTTTTTGTTTGTATAGATAAAACCCAAAAACAATAGAAAATTTTGAAAAATCAAAAATATTGTGTTCTTTCTTGTATTTATTTTAATATTAGAAAAATCAAAAACATTTTAAAATTAGAAAATACCAAAGAGATTATGATTTCTGTTTTGTACAGAAAATTTGAAAAATCCAAAAAGAATGTGAAATTTTTGTTTATAAAGAAAAATCCGAAAAGACAAAAAGATTGTGTTTTTAAGTTTGTAAAGAGAAAACCAAAAGGATTTTTTCTTATGTTTGCTGAAAACTATGTCATTTGCTTCTATTTTGAAGGACATATACTTGTATATGTTTGGTCCTGATAATTTCTAGTAAATCTTCGGGTTAGTCATTTACCTGACAAATGGATAGTACGTGGGGCGTTCGTTAAGCTTTCAACTTTATTTTCTCGCTGAAAATTTTATCAGTTATTTAAGTTTGTGGAGCATGCTTGCATGTTTTGGTCCTGTTATCTACTTGTAGATGGATAGGATATTTATCTATAGACTCAAAGTAACTGAGGCGATTAAATTTTTTATTTTTTATTTTTATGCTACTCAAATTTTTGAGTTTTTGAAGCAAAAAGAGAAAATGATAGTACATTGATTATTTGACCCAAATCCAGTAAGAAATAAGCCTAAAGGACTGAGTTCTTAATCATTGGTGCATTGATAGGTCTTAAACAAGCTGGTAGAGTAAAGTAACTGATATAAATCTAAAGAAAAGCCGAATTGAAAGAGGTGTTAGTCTCTAGTAAAAGTCCCGGTGAAGATGGCATAAATGTAAATAACCGGTCATACTCAAGCTTTATAGTTGTTGATCACACAAAAATACAATAAAGCAAATAACAAGCGTTAGGATTCTGGACACTGTGAGTCTTTATGCGGCTTAATCATCTGGGTATTCATAAGCATGAATACTTCACTCGCTTTTAGAGCAAACCCAAAGTCATTAAACTTGATCACTGCTGTACTTCGTACAATCCAAATTACTGACTTGATCAAAATCCGCTGTTAGTCATACAATTGTTCCTCCCTTGCGTGTGTCTCAATACCAAAAAGAAACGGACCCCAGGGGATACAATGTATGTAAGCCGACAGATGGACTCGTGCATACTCACTCACGGTAAAGGAAACTTGATGCATTGCTCAAAATTTCTCAACTGGTATTAAAAATTTTGATCAACACTATAATGGTTTAAGTCAAGTTGGGGTGATTTGGCAAAAATCAAATTAAGCTTGAACCGAGATTAGGGGCTGATAGTTTCTGATATTCTGTGCGCTAATTGAACCATAAATCATATCACATAAATGCTCGAAAGTTTGTTATAAGATTTAAATGGACAACAATATAAATGACCGACTTAACGCCAGTCATAATATCGCTGAAATATAAAACTGTGATGGAAGGGCATTTTAGTCAATATGATTCTCTGCTCAAACTCAACAAAAACACAAAAATATGTACTGCTTTTGAAAAATCAAAGAAAAACACAAAAATATTGTTATAAACAAAAATATTTTATCTTTTTACTTTACATATTATTTAATGTTTTTAAGTTATGTTTCGAAAAATCGTGAAACGTCTTTAAAGTATTTGATTATCAAGATAAAAGGTCCTCGTTAATTCTTTTTAGATTATTTATTTATTAATTAGTTAATATTTAATAAATTTTTATTTATTCCATTTAATTATTTAAGTTAAAATTAAATAAAATTTAATTCGTTAAGTATGGATAACGAATTAGGTGGCTCTCTAGCGAACTACTTTCTAGTTCGCTCACCTAATTCGCTTCCGCACTCTGTAACGAAATACTCCTAATTCGTTATACATATTTAAACGAACCAGACGACGAATCAAAACTGATTCGCTACACTTTGTGGATAAGTTGAGGAACGAATTAGCTAATTCGTTCAGTTCAAATTCATAGCGAATCGGTCTTATTCGTGTCTTGAAAATTTTGCGAGGACTGTGTGTAAAGGATAAGAGTAATGCGAACCGTCCTTTCACTATTCACCATCTTCCTTATACCTAAAGCAACCCTTTTTCAAATTTTTCTCTGATTTTCGACCTTCGAATTTCGGACTTTCAAGTATTCCATTGTGTTGCTAAGGTATAGACGATCACATCTTTGTGATTTTCGTCAAAAATGATATTGTGTTGATAGACTAATTATGTATTCTTTTGTTCTAAGGTTTTTCCGAGTTTTAAGACTATGATTTATGTATGCTATACTGTGTTGATATAGTTTATTTAGGGTTCATTGTGATCGGAATGAGATTCCGAAACCTTTGGTAGACTTTTATCAATGTTTGATTATGGTTTGCCGGGTCGATTGAATGTTCATATGTTCGGAGTTTTAGGCTCTGTTAAAACTTCAAGTAAAGTTAACTTATTTCATATGGTTGAACCTCGAATCAACACCATTTGAGTCACAGTGTGTTTACGAGATCATTTCATATGACAATCAGGTTATTCAACGATATGTATGGGATAATCGAACCTAGGTTTATCATGTTGACCGTCGGTGTTCTTATTCAATTTTGACTTTGACCGGGACAATCAAAGATTGAGCTTTATGGCCATTCGTTAACTTTAGCGAATTGGAACTTTTTCGTGTCCAATTCGTTAAAGATTCAAACGAATTAGATTAGCGAATAAGTTATCTAACGAATCAGATGTGGATTCGTCAATTCATAACGAACTAGGTTCTAGTTCGTTCATTTTTATAGTATTTCGCTAATTTTAATTCGTTAACTTATTTACCTGATAGCGTATCACTTGATTCGTTACAAGTTGTAACAAATCAGAGTGATAATCTAACGAATGACATTTTCCTTTTAAATATTGAACTTAATTAAACTTTGTAATTAATGAGTTCTTTCAATTGTCTAAACGCGTAAATATATTACTTACACACGGCGTATAAAATTAAATACACCTTATATAGATAAATAGTAACGTTACTTACACTCGTTCTAATTTATTCAGTAACATGGCTGATCAATTGAATCAAGATCCACCGATTGCTGATCAAGGGCATCAAGAACAACCACCACAAAAACAACCACCTCAAGCACAGCAGGAAGAAGTTATTTTATTACCTTATGACATAAAACACAACATCTGTGCATATGTTGATCAAGATTTTGCTGATGTTGCAGTGTCGGTGATATGTTAGCATTCTAAAGATGCTCAGTGATACATTATGCAATCACTGCTCGACCTAAAGTTTATCTGAGTATTATTAGGCAGTATTGGGATACTGCTGAGGTTGTTGAGGTGGAAAATCACATTCGAGCCACGATCAATCAGACTGTTATTACAATTAATGTGGAAGTGGTTCGCCGTGTACTTCATTTTAATGACAATGATGACAACCCAAGTGAATTTGATAAGCAGCTGATCAAAGGTTTGTTTACTCGTTTATGTTATGGTGGTGGTATTGATGAATCTATGTTGAACAAGAATGGGTTATGTCCACCATACAAGTATCATCTCCATGTCTTGATTCATTGTATGAGTGGTCGTCGTGGTGGATGTCCAATGCAGAAGCAGTATACAATCGGCTTTTGTTGCACTTATTCTCAACAAGCCATTTAACTACTCCGAGCTAGTTTACGATCATCTGAAAGAACAAGTTCAGCAAACACTTCAAAAGAATAAATTTTTAATGTATCCTCGATTTCTACAACTGATCATTCAAGACTTAATTCCAAATTTAGTCATTGATCAAACTCAGGTGAATGATGTGCTTCTTATGGAACACATGAAGGCTGATACCATGCGTTGAATGTTGATTTATCGAAAGGAGAGGCCAAGGGATAAACGGATGATTGGTCATATCATTAATCCGAATTATGTATGTCCTCCTAATGAACATTGGATCCACGACGACTCGGATTCCGAGCGTGAAGGGGGAGAAGGTGGGAACGATGATGATGATAATAATGATGGAGATGGTGGTAATGGTAGTGCTAGTGATGCTGCTTTGCAAGAACAACAAGATGCAGTAAATGTTGCGTTTGCTGCCACCATTGCAGCTCAACAAGAAAGAAAGAGAAAAGGGAAAGAAGTGGCAACTGGAGAGCCATCAAAGAAAAGACGTGTGTCAGCTAGGGCTGGGGTAATTATCGGTGTGCCACCACCTCGTCAAACAACGAATCAACGCTCGGTAGTGCCGTCCACTACTAGCACTCCGATGCTCACATTAACAACGACGATGGTGTCTCATGAAAGGCTTGGTTTGATTCCACGGATGGCTTTATCTGAAATTCCAAGGCCTCCTGCTACATCGTCTACTACCCCTAAAACACCATCCATGAGGCCTCCTCTTCCTCCTCCTCCTCCTCCTAGTGATGTCTCTTTTATGAGATTCACTCGGTCTCAAGGACCGATCCAACCTGTTCATTTATCCATGTACAACTTGCCACCAAACCGTCAGACTGATATGATGTTGAATCTTCTTTATCTTTATGAAACCAAATGTCTGCTGACCGTCAGAATCAGGAACGACTTATGGAGAATCAAAGACGGATGATGAGTTATATTTCTTTTTGTCAAAAGGAGACTAAAGCGCTACGTGCGATTGTTGAGTCTCAGAGGGGTGAAAATGAAGGAACAAGAGGATCTAATCTTGCAGCTGACTTGCAAAGAGGATGCCTTAAAGAAACTCAAAAATGATGATCAAGATCCTGACGAGTCTGGTGCAGGAGGTCAGCCTAAACAAATGCACGGCTCATCTTCCGGTGCTAGTACAAGTGGCGGTGAGGACTCGGGTAAACAGATTGTTGTGTATCAGGATCCAACCGCTAAGCCAATTGAAATGATTGATGCTAACACTGTTATATTTGTGGATGGATCGGGGGGTTAGAAGTGTGGTGAACAGGGAAGAGATAGAGGTTGGTAAGTTTGTTGATAGGTCTTTGACACGAGAGCAGATTTCCATACTGCTTAGGTTGAATGATGAATAGTTAACTGTGTTAAAGACTGAGGCTAATGTTGAGGTAGTGAATGAGGAAGGTATACCAGAGGATCCGTCTATTCAAATGAATACGGATTTTATTTATGAAGACGAGGATGTTGAGATGGAAGACCTCACTGGTGGGGAGTATCCGGACTTGTTTCAACACACAAACGTTGATCAAGGTGCTCCAGTGTTTGATGAACAAACGGTTAAAGCAGCCGAAGATGAGTTGGAAAAGACGTCAAAGAGTAAGAAGGTTGTGGACACTCGGTTCAATTCGATTGAAAATCCAACCGATGCCGATATTGCTAAGTGGTTCAGCTATAAAAAGGTAAGTAAGATTATCAAGGCATATCGATATGTTGATCAAGAATGAAAAGATGTAGCTGCAGCTTGGGACAAAGCAAACCAAGTGACCTCCTTCAAGACTGTATCCAAGGTACATGGTGATATCGTTTCATGGCTTTATGATTCCGAGCTTAAGGTATGTATAATTAAATGGGAGAAGGGGATCCAGTACTACGAAACGATAATGGATGTTCTTACATTACCGCGTTGGGATGTTCGTACCCTCGCGAGACGTTCATTTATCAATCGTGGGGGTTACCGGACAGCTGAGTGGTTTCATCAACACTTACTGTTCGAGGTCAATCATGGTTTCAAGTTCTTCAAGCCCCAGGTCCCGAGACGTAAACGTATTGACGAGATTGATCCAAGGACTGGCTTGAGGAAACTTGTTCTTAAGGTAAAGCTGCCAAAGACGAAACCTGTGAAGACGATGCCCCAACACATGCATCTCTCGTTTGACCGCTGGTACTACGACAATCATACTGGCGAGGCCGTCATTGTGCTTGGTAAAGGACTCAAGACTGAGCTTATCAAGATAATCGACCCTATGTGGTTGGTTAATTTATCTGAAACAGACAATGACGTGCTACACAAGAACCAGATTCTGATCGAACGCAATGAAGACTACGACCTGGCTATGCAATTCCAACGCGTTGTGCGTGTTTGTTATGAAAATCGAATTCATAGTTGTAGAGACTGGCAGTCCAAGCATTTCAAGTGAAGACAAAGACAAAGAGCTCAAGACGAGGGGGTGCCTGTTAGTGCACGGTTTTGCGTCTTGAGTCTTTGTAATTATCAGTAATGTATTTGACGTTTTTGTTAAATGTAATAAACAAGTATTTAGTTAGTTCGCTATGTATGTATGTAGTTCGCTAAGGATGTTTAGCGAACTAGATCTTAAGTTAAGTCTCCTCTGATTCGTTAAGGATGTTTAACGAATCAGGGGTTAATTCGTTAATCTATTTCGTTTGTAATGTATGTAACGAAGCGGACTCTAGTTCGTTAGGGGATGTTAACGAACTAGGTCTGTCTCTATTTATAGGTGAACACTATTCACATAATCTAAGCTTTGAGAGATAATTAACAAAACTCTGTCAAATCTGCTCTCGATCTTCATCTTAATATTATTCATACTCACAAACACTAATACTGATAATAGATATAACATATATAATCAAACGTAATTATGTGCTAGATCCGTGATATAGGATTAATAGTATTCATACAGATCTGAGATCTATTTATAGTAATTGTATTAGATCCGTGTTCAAACACAAGTTGGGGCCAACTTGCCTGGAGGTTCTTGGCCGGAAGATTCGTTATTGCGGAAGACGAGTCTCCCGCATCAAATGTGCACTTTTGGACCCGCGAGTTATAATATTTTTGTAACTGGTGTTTATAGTTATGCTCGTGTATCGATGCCAATTCCCTCCTCTCCTCAAGGAGATCTAGATTCATTCGCAATTCTTTATCATTATCATTAATCATTAAAATTCTTGCGGATGGAATCCCGATTTCTGCGGGAATCATAGCCTCAGTACCATATGTTAAACTGAAAGGCGTCTCAGAATTACTGGAATTATTTTGGGTGCGAAAGGCCCAAAGTACATGGGGCAATTCGTCAACCCAGCCTGTGCATTTAGTACCTAATCTTGCTTTAATCCCCTCCTTGATTGTTCTATTGGTCCGTTCGACCTGACCATTTGCTTGCGGGTGGGCCACAGATGTAAAATTTTGAATGACTTGAAGTTTCTTCAACCATTCTTGTATTCCGATGCCCGCAAACTGGGTCCCATTTTCACTAACTAGTTCTTGTGGAAGGCCAAACCGGCAAATAATGAATTCCCAAAGGAATTTCTTAATGCTTGATGTCGTAATGGATGCAACTGGTTTGGCCTCCACCCATTTAGTGAAGTAATCAATGGCCACAATTAGGAATTTGACCCGTCCAGGAGCTTCCGGGAAGGGTCCCATAATGTCGATGGCCCATTTTTGAAACGGCCAAGCGGATGTTACTGGTACAAGTTCATTTTTTGAACGCAATGTATTGGGAGCATGACGTTGGTATGAGTCACATTTCCTGATCACTTGCACAGCGTCTAAGTGCATCCCCGCCCAGTAATAACCTGCATTCATAAGCTTTGCGACTACATCCTTGGGCCTGCATGTAGGCCACAAATGCCTTCGTGAACCTCCCTTATCAGGTAATTCGCATCTTCAGCGTCCACGCAACGTAAAAATGGGCCCAGGAAGGATCAACAGTATAAAACACCATCATTCATTTGGTAATTCAAGGGTTTGTGCTTTATCTTCCGGGTCGCGGATTTCTCTTCCGGGAGGGCTCCAGATGATAAATAAGCTTTAATCGGTGTCGTCCAAGACTCAGTGCCTGTTTGAATTATCAAAACCTGATTCTGCGAGACAGACGGACGATCTAGGACTTCGACGCGGATGTCTTTAGTGAAGTGATCGAAATTTGTTGAAGCCAACTTGCTAAGAGCATGCGCTGATTTGTTCTCGCTTCGCTTTATATGAATAACCTTACATGAAGAGAATTGAAGGATCAAATCCTTTGACTGCGCCAAATATGAAGTCATCACGTCGTTTTATGCTTCATACGTCCCGTTGATCTGTCCCGCAATCAACGTGGAATCCACCCGTGCTTCTAGGTGTTTAACCCCAAGCTTCTTAGCGATTCTTAGACCTGCCAGGAAGGCTTCATACTCCGCTTCATTGTTGGTACTCTTGAAGTCTAACTTGATAGCGTAAGTTAATTCGTGACCCTCGGGGTTGACTAGCCTTAGGCCTGCACCAGATCCTTCACTACTCGAAGCGCCGTCCGTAAACAATGACCAGATTTGCCCTTGTTCAGGAGGTATTTGGGGTTATTGTTCCACTAAACATTCTTTTTCTTGGTGTTGTGGGACTTCAGTGACAATGTCCGCTAACACTTGCCCCTTAATTGCTGATCTGGGTTTATATTCGATTGCATGCTCACACAGCTCGATGGCCCACTTTGCCAATCGTCCAGACAATTCCGGCTTACTTAGTACATTCTTGAGTTTGTACCCAGTCAGTACGTTGATGGGATGACCTTGAAAATACCTGCGGAGACGTCAGGCAGCATAGACCAATTCCAGGACAAGATTTTCAAGCATTTAGTACCTGGTCTCTGGATCTGACAACGTTCTACTGACGTAATAAAATGGCGTTTGCACATTTTTCCTGTCCGTCAGTAATACGGCCACGATGGCAATATCCGATGCCGACAGGCATAACGTCAAAGGTTCTCCCACATAAGGTGTTGTTAGAGTAGGTAACTCCATTAAGCATTTCTTGACCTCCAGGAATGCTTGTTCAGATTCCGCGGTCCACTTGAAATGTGCCTTCTTGAGGCAATTTCTCAAGGTTGAAACAAATGGGTATGATTTGGTTGAATGGTTTGCTAGGAACCGGTTCAGTGCAACTAATTTCCTGTTGAGTGTCTGTACTTCTTTGAGGGAGGAAGGAGAGAACATGCGGGCTACTGCCTGGACTTTATCCAGGTTAGCTTTGAAACCCGCGCCTGTAGTAATTACTTTAAGAAACTTCCCTTCCTCCATCCCAAAGGAAAATTTAGTTGGGTTCAACTTCATGTTGATACTCCTTAAAGTTTCAAATGTTTCTTCGATGTCTCTCAACATCTGGTCTTCCTCAAGGCTTTTTATTAACAAGTCGTCCATGTAGACTTCTAGGTTTCGACCAATCTGGTTCTTGAATGCTTAATCCATCAACCGCTGGTATGTGGCGCCCACATTTTTCAATCCCAAAGGAATCATTTTGTAACAAAACGTGTCTTGGTCAGTACGAAATGCTTTCTTATCCTCATCACCCGCAGCCATGCGTATTTGATGATAGCCTTTGTAGGCATCAACGAATTATTTAAACTTAAACGGGGCCACAACATCTACTTTGAGATAAATTTCAGGTAGTGGATAGCAATCCTTTGGGCAAGCTTTGTTCAAGTTTTTAAATTCTATGCACATCCACCATGTTCCGTTACTATTTGGAACAATGACCGGGTTAGCCACCCATGTTTGGTATTTTATATCTCGAATGATTCCAGCGTGAAGCAAATATTGTACTTGATCATTCATGGCTTTCATTTGTTCTGGGCCCATCTTCCGCTTTTTCTGAACAATCGGTGTAAACATCGGTTTTACCCTTAACTTGTGTTCCGCAATATTCCGTGGGACACCTGTCATGTCCGCGGGTTGCCAGGCGAAGATGTCCATATTCCTGGTTAATAATTGCTTCAACAAAGTTCTTAGAATTTCTAAGATGACAGGTCCAGTTATGATTGTTTGATCTGGAAAGTTTTTGTTTAATATCTATTTCTCTGGCTCTGTCCGCTGAGTTTGTTTTGGGATTTTGCTAGGTTTTGAGATATTATCTGAAAAGCAGTGTCGATTAACATGGATAATTGCTACGCCAGTACGAGTTGGAACTCTGACTACACCGTGAGTTGTGGACGGGTGAACATTGAAATCACCAATTGCTTCCTGCCCTAAGATGATGTCATGTTTGGATGTCGCCGGAAGGACCTAAAATTTCACATCTTCTGTTCTAGAATGAATTCCGTCAGTCAGAGTGACTAGAAACGATATAACCCCTCGCGGGTGCATCACCTCACCCCCAAACCCAGACACAGGCGCATGGATAGGTTTTAACCTCTCCTTGTCTTCCTCATCTAGTTGTTCAAAGCACTGTTCGTACATAATGTCAGATGTACTACCAGTGTCAAAGAAAACATACTGCGATCGATAGTGGCCAAAGAGGGCGGTAATTATCAAAGGGTTCTTATTGCACAGTCTGCCCTTAACTCGTGGAAAAATCACTTGTTCATTTTTCCACTCCTCATCTAGGAACTCTCTCCTCTTTCCTCCAAACCTATGTCCGCCTTGAATCATGTGAAAGTTCAAATCTTTGACTTGCTTTTTGGGCGGGCCCTGGTTATCTCGTGCGGGAGCCTTATCAGTCCCTGGTTTTGTGCCCTTAACCAAATGTTCAAGTTTGCCGGATTTTACAGCTGCTTCGATTTCATTTTTCAAGGCCACACACTCGTTCGTATTATGCCCTATATCATTATGAAATGAGCAGTGCTTTTTGGTATCGAGGAACGATCTCCTTGTGAGTGGTTGAGGCTTCCTGAAATTCATATTTTCAGTAGTGAGGATTTCTGAAGGTGTTTTTGATAATGGAGTCCAATTGTTGGAGGGTCGTGCTGAAGAATTCTGCTTGTTTTTGTTACCAATCAAAGATCTGGCATCAAATTTTTTTGATGGTTCCGCCGATGGCTGGTGTCTGGACCAAATTGTTCCTTTCGCTTGTTTATTTGGTCGCGGGGTCTAGAATTCAACCTTAAGGTTCTGCTTCTGACCATTATTCGCCAAGGTCTTTCGAGTCCTTGCAAATAGTTTTGCCACGGTCATGATATCATTCCAAGACGTAGGCATTCCGTCTCTGCCCGTCAGAGTCCAGATTAATTCATCACTTTTTACGTTTTGGCGGAAAGCTCCCCGCAAGATGTCTTCACTCACACCACCGATATTGAGAATTTTATTGTTAAAGCGGGTAATGAAGTTCTCAATGGATTCATTGTTCCGCCTAACCACATCTAATATCTCCGACAGATCGCGAGTGTGTTTCCGTTGTTAACTAAAATGTTGGGAAAATTTGGCAACAAAATCGTCCCAACTTTTAATTTGTCCGTCCGGTAACTTCTCGAACCATTCACGCACTGCACCAGTGGATGTTAAAGCAAACATATGACACCAGTAAGTAAGGGTCCAACCGCTGACTCCTCCTACAGCCACGAAGTTCATTAGATAATCGCTGGGATCAGTCATCCCATCGTGCTTTCCAACAGACTTTGGGATCTTTGCATTAACCGGAAACGGAGCCATTGTAATTCGTGCAATGAATTTTGATTTTTCAGCAAATGCGGCTCAGCAGTAAGGCTTAGAGAAGTCTTCCTACGCATTGTTTTGGTATTCCGCATGACGGATTACTGCTCGTGGATAACTTCTTCCGTCTTGTAAGTGAAGTCTGGTATCACCACTATAATAACTGATGTCATCTGGGTGATACGTTGAATCATGGCTTTCATATTCTTCTAAGTAAGCAGGTACTCGTCTGACCGTATGAGGACGGTCGTGTGGTCTCCGCACTTCCACCGGATCTCTCTCCGTCTGAAAACTTTGACGGATCTGGCTCCTCCTCGCCGTTGGAGGAGGAGAAGGAGACCTCTGAGGAGATTCATCATAAGTCAGAGTACGAGTGTGGAGTCGCTCTTCACGCACTCTACGCTCATACTCGGCTGCAAAATTTTCATGTTGAATACGAAGCCACTCATCCGGAGATAAGAGTCCCCTAGATCTGGAATTATGAAGATGAGTTCTCGCCGGTTCAGAATCGCCAAAATCGTCTTCCAAGCCTAATTCTGATCGGGTCCGGCGAGTTTCCCTCATGATTCGTCCAAGGTCACCGAGATTAGAACCCTCTTCGGTGTTGTGACATGTCCCAAATCATTAGGAGTAGGGCCAACTGGTGTTGTAACACGCTCCAAAGTGAAACTTCCAGGTGTTACGTCAGCAGTTCGTGAACCAAGAGCCGTGATACGTGCAAAAACACTTGAAGCCATACCTCCAAGTGCTTTTATATCAGTAACTCGTGAAACAGGTGCAGGAGTTCCCGTCGGCCCCTCAGGAAACTGACTCATATCGTACAAACCAAAAACCAAAGAATTATCACAGTTCTAACACAAGCACGGATGGCGCCAATGAAGAAACACATATCTACTTCCCTTGAAGGGTCTTAGATCCAATGAATCCACAGGGTAGGATACGGATAACAACCAACTACGATATGAGCTCAATCTCCCAAAGTCCAGTGACAAGAACCTGCAAAACATACACCGTGAGCTCGTTACGGGAAGGACAGGAGAGGGGTCTTTCCGTAACCACCCTCCGGCGTGAGAATAAGTACAGTTCTGATGGAGAGAAAGTACTTGAGTATTTAGAGTAGATAATTGAGAGTGAATGAATAACTCATGGAGATTGAGAGGGTATTTATAGCCGAAGAGTGAGGGAATACAATGGAGCCAGTTGTCCCATTCTAGACGATGCTTTCGTAACCACCTGGACACGTGTCTTCATATGATAGGTTGAGCTATACGTTGCATGTGCATGGGCATAACAACCTGGACACCCGTGTCTTGATATGATAGAATGTTGTGTAGCCCTGGCCATGTGCACGGTTATAACAACCTGGCCAGGTGTCCCTTATTCATTGGTTAATGAGTCATGTGTTCTTCAAGTAATAACCTTGGGATTTCATCTAGAAGGTAATTGGTTAATTACAGCTGTCCTGTTGGCATTGCCTTCTGGTCTTTTTAGTGGATGAATATGTCACCACGCGGCTGACATCTAAGGGTGCCTGGATGCTTCCGTGTATGATATAAGGATGTTCTTTTCTTATAAAGTTATGTGGGTGATCCATATATCCCGCGGGTATCTTGTGAAGAGATTCCTTCAGACCTGCGGATGGTACTTAAGGGTATTTGGGTCTTTTTAGTACCCTACCTCTATAATGTATGAATGCAAAACTCAACGGAATCAAATTGAACTACTTTAGATGTAATTTTTTTTTTTTGAAATGGTGTATATTATTAAAAATAAAAGGATAATGGGAAAGTAAAAAAAATTCTAGTTAATCCGTGTTTGGTAATAGCGGATTATCAGGAAATATAAAATGGATCCGCCACTGGTAACGTTGGATCAATAATTGAACCTTAATCCGCTATTGAAAATGGCAGATTAGGAGAACAACTTATTTAACCCCGTTATGTACCGTTATGTACCACTTAACTAAACAAACGAAAAACTAACCACACTAACGAAACTACTAACCTAACTAACCCCAACTAACCTAGTTATGTTTTCTACCAACTTAGTACTTCCCAACTAACCAATTTAATGTATACTTCTCACCTAACCAAATTAATGTGCAGCTTGCATGCAAAGCTGCTCACATGTGCCAAATTCGTATGATAGTTGCCAAAGTATGATAAAAGCAAACATGTATTATTAAATCTCTTTCAGATTCATATCACATGTAGTATTAAAGCCTGACTGTATATCACATGAATTATTGTTCAAAGTTGCCATGGTAGTGTTCCTTCAAGACCCGTGAACCAGGAAAAAGATGAACCACATGAGTTGTAGGGTTACAGAGGAAGAAGATGAACCAGAAAAATATATATATAATTTTCCTAATCCGCCATTGAGAATAGCGGATTAGGTTTTTCAAAAAAAAAAGTTTCTCCTAATCCGCTATTAACAATGACGGATTAGGGTTTTAAAAAAAATAGTTTCTCCTAATTCGCCATTGTCAATAGCGGATTAGGAGTTCTTTTTTATTTCCTACCTTTTTTCCTTTTCAGTATTTAAATTATCAATCATAACATATCTCGCATGTCGCTGGTAGCCCAGCTGGTTAAGAACAATGGTTACGGAATGGGAGGTCGCGCCACACCGTTTTTTTGTAATTTTTTTTTAATTTATACATTTATATCATTTTCGTAAATATAATAGGTATTTAAAAAATCTTCATATATATCATGATGTCATCCTGAATTATTAAAATATCACATGAATTTAAGATGAATTATTATTAAAGCTGTTAAAGCCGTATCATCACATGAATTATTGAATGGCAGTGTTCCTTCAAGATATGAATTATTGCATGCCAGTGTTCCTTCAAGACATAAAGATGTATCCTCACATGAATTATTGCCATGACAGTGTTCCTTCAAGACCCGTGAGTTGAAGGGTTACGGTGGAAGAAGATGAACCGGGAAAAAAATATTTTTTCTAATCTGCCATTGAGAATGGCGGATTGGGTTTTTCAAAAAAAATTCTCCTAATCCGCTATTATCAAGGCGGATTAGGGTTTTTTTTTAAATAGTTTCTCCTAATCCGCCATTGTCAATAGCGGATTAGGAGTTCCTTTTTGTTTCCTACCTTTTTCCTTTTCCTTTTTGTAATTTTTTTTTAATTTATACATTTAAATCATTTTAGTAAATATAATAATAATAATAATAATAATAATAATAATATGTATTAAATCATTTTATACATTTTAGTAAATCATTTATAAATACCACCACCCATCCAAGAAACCACCTTTAATTATAAACCCTCCTTCAACTACCTCATTCAATTAAAAATACCACCATCCATCCACTTTCTAATACCACCATGCAAGATATGTTATGTTTGATAATTTAAATACTGAAAAGGAAAAAGGTAGGAAACAAAAAACAACTCCTAATCCGCTATTGACAATGGCGGATTAGGAGAAATTATTTTTTTAAAAAAAACCTAATTCGCCATTGTTAATAGCGAATTTGGAAAAAAAATTCCGTTCATCTTCTTTGTCTAAGGTAAACAGGTGATGCATAAGAAGCTTTGATTGTGTGGACATGGCATTTCACAATTGACAGCTTTAAACATTTCATTTCATTAGTGAAGGAATCAGATGCTTTGAAGTATGGCAACTTTGAACAGAGGATGCATGTGAAGCTTTGAATGCAATGTATTAACTTGGTAGAAAACAAAAAACTTTGGCAAGTTTGCATGCAATACACAACAGCTTTGCATGCAGTTAATACATGGTGGAAAATGGGACTTTGGTAGGTATGAAATATTAACTAGGTAGAAAACAAAAGTTGGATAGTTGGGTTAGTTAGGTTAGTACTTTTGTTAGTGTGGTTAGTTTTTCATTTGTTTGGTTAAGTGGTACATAACGGGGTTAAATAAGTTGTTCTCGTAATCCGCTATTCACATCAGCGGATTAGGGTTCAATGATTGATCCTACATTACCAATGGCGGATCCATTTTTGCTTTCCTCCGAATCCGCTATTACCAATCACAGATTAACTAGAATGCTTTTTTTTTTTACTTTCTCATTATCCTTTTTTTCGTAAATATACACCATTTCGAAAAAATTTCAATTTAGACGGATTGATCTAATGCGAAACTAATTGATTCAAATCGCCATAAAGGCGTGATCGGAAAACTCTGTTACAGTCGTCGGAAATAGTTGTTAGCTCGCCGGAAAACATATATTCAGGCACGAAATCGATCGTATACCAATCCTAAACAGGTGTATACGTCAAATATCAAACGATTAAAGTCCGAATCAACCGAAATTCAATATGAAGAACACGAACACACGGAATCAAAATTGAACATGTTAGAATTATCGGTTTCACACGAAATTCAGCGATTAGATGTAGAATCGAGCACCGAAATCTCTGATACCACTTGTTTTTCCCGATGAGGATCGATGAACTCGATGTTAATCTACGAAACCGAAAACACACGGTGTTTGTTTCGGTACTAATCGATGAACGAAAACGACCGAGCATGTACATAACATGTAAATAATAACTCGTTGAAGCTCATTAGAAATTTCGGCAGAGTTTCGTTACAATTCAGTCTCTCCTAAAATATAAACTCTTAGGCTATGTGTAGTGAAGGGGCTACAAAATGGGGCGATTTGCGTCATGTGGCGCCCAGTCAACAAATGGTAGGTTTTTGTTTTTGGGGTGTAACGGTGTTTTAGCCCTATATATATATATATATATATATATATATATATATATATATGCATATATAGGGGAAGGTTAACGTACAAATGAAATTAATGTGCTAAACATGAGAATCAAGTAGAGTAATTATATATACTGGTAGAGTAATTACATATACTCTATGATAATTACTCTATAATGTAATTACATAATTACTCTACCAGTATATACAATTACTCTACTTGATTCTCACGTTTAGCACGGTAATTTCATTTGTATTTGATCCAAACCCTATATATACATATATATCACACTCACAAACATATATAATATTAATATATACAAACACAAGCCAGGCGATGAATATTCCTCCCCCCCCCCCCTTCTCTTCTCGCCCCAAAAATCGCCCGAGGGGCGGTGTTCGCGCCCCTTATCGCCCTCGAAGCCACATATTTTTCACCCAGTTCACTTTACCTTACGAAGTGAAACTAATTGTACCTATTTATACTACTACACTCATTCTTTACTTGGCATTGCTCATTCGTTATCATGCTTCCCATTCGCTATTTGATGACCGTCGTTCAAGTCAATCAAAAACCTAGTTAAACTATATAGATAGGGTAAATAAAGTATCGTATCCACCAGGAGTATGTGGTCAATGTAATCGGTAACAGATTTCTAATATTATGAAGTAACAGATTGTAGTGCTGATCACACAAGCAAATAAGATTTAGTTTTAATACTGATTAAACACTTTAACAAATTCAAGCAATTAATAAAAGCAAATCACATCCGGGGTTCAAGTATGCATACAAACAGTAATCTCATGCAACCTAACAGATTAATGATTAACGGTTAACTACAGACTGATCAACTAGATAAAACCTTAGGCATCAATAATCGCTTTACACATGGCACTGGTTATCAAACAATCCATACTAGTGTGACTCAGTTAAGGGCAATTATATGCTTTATCGTATTCAACCTAATCAAACAGCCCTATGATAAATTATTATAGCAACTGGTAACTAATCGTTCAGATCAACGTAAACCTGTTGGATCCATATTTGGTGGTTTGTACTTAGTTCTACGTTTGTTGGGTTTCGTGTTGGGCTATGTATGTAAACCGAGATCACTAAGGGATCTCGGTGGGCTTTGGGCTTTACTTTGGGCTTGATTGTTAGCTTCCCTATATATAGAGAATACTTGTATAGGGTTTAGAGTTTGATCAGTTGTTGAGCAGAATTTTGAGAGCCACCACATCTAGAGACCATAAGATTGTTTGGCTAAGTGGTTATGTATCTAACGATTTATTGATTAATAGAATCGTATGCATTGAAACCATATCACATCGTGTTCATCTTGTTCTTAATTTATATTGTTCTTGAATCATCACGGCGTTAGGATTCCGCACTAACATCGTGTTTGAGTTGATATCATATTGTAATGATCCAGATTCGGGACTTACAATTGGTATCAGAGATTTTTGAACCATTTAAGTCTCGGGTTTGATATCAACAATTCAAGATTTCGGTGTTCTTGGTGTTTTAATTTGGTTTTCCAGTGAACAGTGGATCAGGGAAGAAAGAGGGCTATTTTTGGCCATAGATTTGGTTGATTTGGAAAATATTTGAATCCCATAATTCAAGGGATTCAGTTGGTTACAAATCTCAATACAATCAAGTCAGATCTCGGCTGAAAACAACAGTTCTCGGCCATCAATCAAGAGATTTCAGTGTTTTCGGATGAAATCAGCAGTTCTCGGCCTGAATCATCGTTCTCGGTCAAAATGAAGGTGTTCTCGGTCAAAGTTCGTTTTCGGTCAACATTGGTTCTCCGTCAACTGTGTTCTCGGTCAAAGTGTGTTTTCGGTTAACTTTGAGTTCTCGGTCAATACTTGTTTTCAGTCAAACATAGATCAAAGTCAAGGGTTATTGGTAAAAAAAAAATATGAGTTTTTTGGCGGGAAAAATTTTCTTGAACAAAATATTTCCCGAATACTCCTTATAAGTAAAAATTCATTCTTGAAAATTTTGGTGAAAACAATTTTTTCCGGGTGATTTTCGGTGAATTTTTGGCGGGAAAATCGAAAATATTTGTCTTGAACGAAATTTTTCCTAGACACTTCCTTTGAGTGAGACATCTTTCTTGAGAATTTTGGCGATCATAATTTTTTCTAAAATTTTTGCGGGAAAAATCAGATTAATTACTCAATGGATTCTTCACAACTCGTTTTTAAACCATGTTCTTTAAATTGTGGTGAACAAATAGAAATGTTTAAGCTTCATAACGATAGCCTAATTAGAGATATGGAGAGAATAAAATCAGAAAATTTCAAACTTAAGAAAAATGAAAAAGGTTTTCAAGATAAATAGAAGCTCAGAAGAAGGACATGTCTAAGCTTAAGTCTGATTTTAGTGTAAAGTCTTGTCATCATCTTGATGCCAAACAGGAAATCGTTGAATTGACTGCTAAACTGGAAGCCTCCAAGTTAGAAATTTTAAATCTAACTAATAAATTTGAAATGGCTGAACTATATTTTAAAAAATTCGATGGCTCCAGTAAAGTTGTCAACTCAATGATTGAAAATCAATTATGGTGGAAAGAGAATGAAGGTGAGGGAAAAGGATTCAGTCAAGTTCCCCCATCCTACAACCACAATTATGTCCCTACCCTTGTTACCAAAGAACATGAGGAAAAGATAAAAGATATGAAGTATGGTAAACAGGTTCAATCTGAAACCGTTGGATCAGGATCGCTAGAGGAAATCAAGCCTGCTTTTAAATGTGTGAACAATTTTGATGCTTCTACTTAATGTGCATATAGTAACCGATGTTGCTTCTGATAGTAAAGGGGTTCAGACTAGTAAAAATGAGTCTTATTCTAACGTGTCATCAAATTCAGATGACACCACAACACAAATTTGTACTAATTGTAGGTTCCCAGCCGGATCTACACAGGAGTATCTCGTAACACGAGGGTGCGGAATCCCCTCGTATACGATACGAGTGTCGAGACGATTAACAAGTTGAATCTAAACAAATACACGAGGATATATGATAATCCTTGTTATATTGCAAGGTGTAATAACCAAAGAAACAAACACGTGATTCAGAGAATCACCCAAGCCCGCCGTCAAAAGTTAATAAGAATGAGCCGAAGTTACTATATTAATACTACGACAACTTCGCCCAACAGTCTAGACGAAGTTATGTTAACTTCGCTCATACCCAAGTTCGCTAAACTACAAGATAAACCAAATAAGTTCAACAAGAACAAAGTAACGATTACAAACACAAATAAACACGAGATACTAAACTACTGGCATCATGCACCAACAAACTCCCCCTTGGAAGTAGCTTCATATCTCTATCTTATTCCTCGTGTCTTGTAATCCAAAAATTTCGTACCCATCGTCTTCAAGCATGAATGCCCTGTCTCACACAGGCAGAGACCACTCTCTGGTACTTCTTTGCTTCATCCTTCCACGCAGGAATATAGAAAATCTTCTTATCATTGAGTACCTGCAAATCAGCTTGAGACAAATTAGCCAAGTGCATGGGATCATACACTCTCAGGATCTCCTGTTCATCCTCATCTTCCATAACGGCTTCAGCGGTCTGGCAGTCAACATACCACCACTTGAGATCCTTCAACACATCCTTGGGCATCAGCTTCATCGGGACCTCTTTCAAGCATCGAATCAGCTTGTATTTCATCACCTTCCAAGGCTTACCATCAGCCCTCATACCTCGTTCCTTTTTTTCGACCAACCTCCCTTTCTGAGGCTTCAACAACTCAAAATTTTTCTCTTTCACACTTTCCTTCCACACAATCTTTCCAACCCATCTCGCAAAGTTGTCGTCACTTCGATTAATCAATCTCAAATGTGCCAAATCTTTCACCTCACACTCAGGCAAGGTGTTGAGCGATCTTAAAGATTTCATAAAGTAATGAACCCCATCATATCGCTTTATCACAAACAAATTTAGCTTCTCATCATACAACCAACAGATAATACCTTTCTTTGATTCAGCATAGCCCTTGATATTGTAACTTTTCTTGAACATTGTTGGTACCGCATGCTTCTTTGTCTTGAAGAACCATTGAGCACAGCCTTTTTTCCATCTTGGTTGTTCTTCCCACTCAGATTCATCTGACACACTTTCATATTGACCCAGCTTTACCTCATCAACACTTGGAATATCATGCTCTATAACATCATCAACGATCTCTCCTTCCTGTAACTCACTATCAATTTCTATCTGTTCCGCAATCTTTTCAATCTCACCAGCCATTAACACATCATCAACTAACTCATCATCATCATTTCCCAACACCCCCTCATCGTCTACAACCACCACTGTGTCACCACCTGTACTGCTTGACGGACCTGCAGACTCCCCCTGAGATGTGGAAGTCCCAAGATTTTGTTCAGTTATTGGCAACTCACCACCTGCATATTTCGATGCTTTGGGATCATCGTCTCTATCTTGCCTCTTCTTTGTTCTCAATTCATCACCCTTGCAGCTCATCTCCCCCTGAGATGCTAAGAACTGTTTAAAAGAATCAAAGAATTTACCGTGCTCAATGAGAAGTGACGATTGTATCTGATTTTCTGCCACAAGCCGCTGAATAGCTTGCGTCTGAATGAGATTGATCCGTGACTGTTCAGCAACTACCCGTTCAAGAGCCACAATCCTTTCAGAGTCAGACAGAGTAGCATCAAAGTCAAACCGCATATGAGAAATATCTTGAGCATACGGTGGTGGAATTCCCAAAGTAGCTGGAATATCAGAGGTAGGCTTAATAGTAACTGTGGATGGTATAGAGACAGGTAACCCAGCAGACGCTACCAGCGTAGATTCAACAAACCTAGCAACCACCTCTGATGCAGTAAGTGTCGGAGGCGGTAATGAAACAATCTCTGGTGCTGTGAACTGGAACGTAGTCGAAGGAAAACCAAAAGATGACGACATGTTCACCAAAGGTACACTTGAGGTCACCGGCAATGTGACAGTCGAAGAAGCAGGTAACATAGTCATACCTGATAGCGATGGTGGAGAAAAGTGAACAACCCTCGAACTTTCACCAACTCTTGAACTTTCACCAACCCTTGCCTTCTTTGATCTTCGTACCAGACGATATAAATCCTCCTCATAATCTGATTCACTATCATCGGAGTCTTTCTTTCGCTTGCCATGAATTCTTTCTTGTCTGGCAAGAATTTGCTGTGCTTCAACTATATCGTCAGTGGAGGAATCAGAGTCAGTTCTCTCAGAATACGCCACAGATGTAGCGACCATAAAAACATGTACACCAGACACATCAACTACTGAGGCTCGAACTTCCGCAACTGGGTCAAGCCTTTCCATATCAAAGAAACCTTGCCCTCCAAAGGCAGATTCAAGATCAACCTGTTCTTCTGGAGCTGCAATAGGATCAGTAGGCGGTGCTTGCTGTACCACGGGTGGTTGAACGACAGGAGGTGGTGGTTGAACCACAGGAGGTGGTTGAGGGATATCGGCCAGTTGCGGTGCTGGATCAAGAAACCCATCTTCCGGAGGAGCAACATACGCAGGATTCACTAAGTAACCAAACAAGGCAGTGTGCCTCGGACGAAGTTCCGGCTTGCTACGAGCACTCGATGACTTACATTGCGCAAAGATTCTCTTAGAAACACTCTCCATATACGAAATAGGACGTCGTTGTGGCAGATTGGGAGCTACATGATTTAGAATCATCGGTAAGAATCTCGGGTACATCAAAAATCTTTCTCGTGCCATTGCATGTTTCTGACGATCAATCTTATAAATTATCATCTGGCTGAAACTATAGGGCTTGTTGTAGGTTAAAGCAGTCATAGCCGATTGTACCATCGCACCCATACCATTTGTACTAGCCTTGCGGCCAGACATGCACACTATCATAACATGCATTAAAAACCTCCACTGATCCAATAAAAATCCCTTACGCCTCTGAGAATCCTCCAAAGGTCCTGAATACCCCATACGAACAAAAGCACCATTCCTGAAAGTAGCCGAAAAGTCTGTGGGATCCTCAATTGTCTCACCCCCAAACTGTAAGGCTTCCCTTATCTGATTTGCCGAGAACTGTACCACCTGATTATTAACAGTGGCACGCATAACTGGAGGCTCAACCCTACAGTCATATTCAACGGTTCTCCAAAAGTCTTCAATATTTGGTAGGGAAATAGGGAGAGTAGTAGTAATGGCATGAAAAATACGTGAGCGAACGAGAAACGAAATGATCTCACGATAATCCTTAATTCCACGAGCATCCGGATCCAAGGTGATATACATGTTGTGACCCGGAAAAAACTGTCTCTTATCATCTCCACCTTCATCACCGCCAGCGCCACCAGCACCTGCCATAGCAACCATATCTTCACAACAAACTAGTTAAGTCAGATCTCAGCATCAACAGGTCATAACTTCGCCGTTTACCAGGAGCGAAGTTATGCTGTGGTGAAGATGTGAACTTCGCTGTGTAAAGAACTTCGCTGGATTAGAAGAATTCAAATACAGAATGTACCAGGGTCAACACTACCCAAACGAAGTTACACTTTATTGAATATAAAGATCAATAATGACAAGTTTTAAAGTGGGCGAAGTTAAGTTCAACTTTGCTGAACCCTAACTTCGCCCCTGTTCAACAAAGAAATCAAACATTTGATTCATCAAAACACGGTGAGATCAGAGGGAAAACAAAGGAGGATAAGTATGCGATTAAGATGATGGATGACTCATTATTACTAACATATCCTTCAATCGATCAATCGTGTGTTGATAGGGTTTTCTGAAAGACGAGTCCAAAACCGTTCATTGCGGACCAGATTAACAATCGATAAAAAAGAATTATGAGACACAATGATGCTACGAACCTTTAACACAGATGAAAAACGGAATATAATGAATTTTGATTCAGTTGAATAAGTTCGCCGAGGGTTTGTGTTTATGTTTGACAAATTTGACCATGTTTAACCACCGATCCAATTATATAGTTTAGAAAACCCCAGGGGCGAAGTTAAAACAACTTTGCCCTTTTTCCATCTTCGCCTTGAAGTTAAGTTCGCCCATAGTCAAACCTAAGTCACCCATTGTTATGTTAATTAAAGTTAAGAATATGAGATCAAAAACAAGTAACCAAGTGTTTATGAAAACAACCATAAGATAAAATACATAACAAAAGTTAGATAATTAAATAAACGGGATCAAATTTCAATCTCGACGAAAACCTGCATGTTTTAGAAAAGATCCGAATAGAAATCACACTGATTAAGTGGCTGTCACACAGATCCATGTTTAGCGGTATTATGACATAGAGAAACAGGTTGTAGGCAGGTATAAAACTTAGTATGGTTTTCATTGCTTCTTTGATACGGATTAGGTTCAATTAAGCTCAAAATTTAGATAGACATCACATGAGAGATTGTGATGCCTCCTATCTATTCTCAAGGCGTATTTGGCTTTCCCCAAGTCACCCAGAGTTGAGTTCGACCCGTAGTGTCTGATTGATCAATGTTCACATGTCGACCTTCCGATTCGTCTTCCCAATCTTTCTTATACTTTGAAATATTCTTTCTTGCCTCAGCTTCGGCTTGTTTTGTTAAAATGTTTTGGAGAAAGAACGTGTTTGTGATTCGATATCACCGTTGAAGTGTTGCAATACAACGTGTTTATTAGTATTGTAACGTGTGTTTGTGTATCGTCTCAACGTATTATATATCTTACGCTCGTATCGTATTATGTGGGGATTCCGCACCCTCGTGTTACGAGATACTCCTGTGTAGATCCGGCTGGGAACCTACAATTGGTATCAGAGCTTTTGCTCGTGATTGTGTGGTTCGGGATTATCACACGGGTGTCAAGATCGTTCCGTTTGACTATTCGCGGAACAAGTTTACGTTGAAATACCTAGTTTTTGTGTCTTACCCGTCTCCCACCATCAAATATAACCCATTACACCTTCGCATATCTCGCAATACGTCCAATTAAAACCTGCAAAAACCTTGTGTTCATTAGGCGAAGTTGTCGTCACTGTTTGTAGGGTTTAAGCGAAGTTATAGAGAAGGCGAAGTTAAGAGCAGGCGAAGTTGTAAGCAGCGAAGTTAGGAGGTTTAAGCGAAGTTAAGTTGTCAAGCGAAGTTGAGTATAAGCGAAGTTGAGTACAAGCGAAGTTAGGATCAAGCGAAGTTAACAAGCGAAGTTGTCACAATTTCGCTGTCTGGTCACTGTTTAAATATTAAATACTTTCTTGTTATTTCGAGTCGTGTTTCTTTCAACTATGACTTCAATAAACATTACAGAACTGGTAAAAATGGAGGTTGAAGCCGGTTCAGCTACTAAGGCTCCAAAAATGCTTAAGGGTACCGATTTCGTTGCATGGAAAGATCGGTTTGAACAGTACGTGAAGTATCAAGACGCTAAGAAGTGGGTTTGCATTCAAGATGGATACATTCCACCAACATCCTTGTTTGAAGGTCGTAATCAAATTAAGAAGTACAGTAAGATGGAAGAGGAGGAAAAGAAAATGTATGAGGCAGAGAGTAAAGCTCATGCAGCAATAACCATGGCTCTTCCACAAGAGATTCTTCATACCTTCAAGAAGTACAAAACTGCTAGAGAGCTATGGGAAGCACTAGAAAATCATTATGAAGGTAATGTGGGGATACGTGCTTCCAAGACAAAGCTGCTAAAAACCCAATTCTCTGTATTCAAGTACTTGAAAAATGAATCACTTGACGATATCATCACCAGATATTATCACTTGATGACCGAACTCAGTAATTACTCCATTGAATACAAAGAAGAAGAGATAGTAGAGAAACTTTTTGATGCTCTTCCACCGAAATGGGAAATGTATACGGTTTTAATGAGAGAGGATAAAGAATTTGCCAATATTGATTTGGAAACAGCAATCAATAAGTTACGAAATTTTGAACTTAACATGGTTCGGAAGGAGACACCAACTGATCAGGTTCAGGATCCGGGAATGTATGGTGCGAAAGTCACTCCAAGTTCAAGTTCAAAATCAGAATCCACTGCTTACTACACAAAGGGAGAATCAAACTTAGACTCAACTCGAGATGGTCATGTGACTCTCAATATGGATGGCGACATATGTTTCGTAGCTGGAGGTAGTAACCCTTCAAAACCTCAAGCCACAACTGGTAATTTCTCGTCAAATGTTTCGAGCTACAACTACTCTCAGATGCCCATGAGTGTTAAATCAGCTGAACAGCAGTTTGCTCTCTATGCATCCTTCATTGCATCTTATGAGAACTACATCAAAGGTAAAATAGTAGACCCTGCAACGTTGGATGAAGACTATGATCAGATCGATGCTGATGATTTGGAAGAGATGGATCTGCAGTGGCAAATGGCTATGATAGTAAGAAGGGTAAAGAGATTCATGAAGAAAACGGGTAGAAAGTTCGTTGGAGAAAGACCAGGGTTTGATAAATCAAAGGTTCGATGTTACAACTGTCAACAGAATGGTCACTTTGCTAAGGAATGTACAAATGAGAGAGTCGAACGAAGTCAGAACAGGCCTGCACAACAGAATGGGGGTGGTAGTGGGAATAGGGCTATGGTATCTAGACAGAATGGTGGACACAACTGGAATATACACGTTGAGGAAGTGTTCGAACAGGCTAATTTGGTAAACATCGAAACTGGAGGAAGTGAGCGGGAGACGGGAGAAAATCAAGCATATATGGCAGAAGTGAACGATCAGCTCTCTGAGGTAGGTTCTGAACCTCATTGTATACAATGTGAAAATCTCTCTGAACAATTAAAAACAGTAACTGATCAGTTTATTAGTTTGGATGTGCAATTTAAAATGTTAAAAGAAGATCATCACTACACTAAAACTAGAGAAAGCAGTTACTCGGTAAAAATAAAAGCTAGTGAAAAGGATATCAGAAGTCTTAAAGCAAGTCTAGCTGATAAAATACAAGCAATTGATCTTAGTTATGAAGTGTTATAAGAAAAAACCAAACTGATTGCTGAAAGAGATAAACAGATAGTTGATTACCAGGTAAAAGTGGTGGAACTAAACAGAAAAATTGAACAATTTAAAAACTCTTCAGCAATGCTTGATCACATCATAAGTGTTCAACGTTCCCCAGTTAACAAAGGGGGAATTGGATTTTCTGAAGTTTCACCACCGTATAACAATAACTATACTTATAACCCTAGTAATCAGAAATCTACTGATGTTGAGATTAGTCAGGCAGTTCCAGTCAAAATTTCGACTAAAGAACCTGAAGTTGATAAGAGCGAAACGAGTAAGCCAATTTCTAATGTTAAGATTTATGTTCCTAGCTCTGTCTCATCAAATTCGGACAAGTCATCCGAATCGGGTGAGATAAAAGAAGAGGTAGTGTTACTAAAACGTGGGGAGGAATATAAGCCTGATGAAAAGAATTCTTCCCTAAACCCATTCGTCCCACCATATGTAAGACGAACGGGTAGTAATGCAACCTCGACCTCTACAACAACTGTTAAGACGAAAGTTGAACACAGAAGTTGTTTCAGATGCAATCAAGTAGGACACCTTATTGCTGATTGTCCTCTAAACCAAAGAAAATTTAGAGGTATGAAGCCTCCGAAAACTGAGAATAAAAGGAATATTAATTATGATACTGGTAAGAATGCGAACTCACCAAATATCAGACATTGGTCTAATCCAAGATTTCAAAGAAATCGATCTCAGTTTTTCCCAGTTAACAACCAAGCCAACAATTATAACTCAGTTAATTCACTAAGGTTTGGATGGCCTCATAGTCAATTCTCGAGAAGGTTTCCTTTCAGAACTTACAGAAATCATTCTCAAATTGATTTTGGGCAACCAAAGTACTGGATGCCGGTCAACAGATTACTGGTCATAGGTCCCCAGATTTTAATCTTTTTCTCTAATTGTGCAGGAACAGTCGAACAGGGCTGTAAACAATCTGTGGGTTGTGGATAGTGGCTGTTCCCGGCACATGACTGGTAACAAGAAATTGTTACGTGATTGGAAACCTATTCAAGGAGGAAGGGTTAGTTTTGCTGGACAGAGTGGGTGTAGAATCACTGGTATTGGAACTGTGACAAATGGAAAAATGAAGTTAGAGAAAGGGAATTTTGTTGAAGAATTGAAGCATAACCTGTTGAGTGTATCTCAGATTTATGACAAAGAATACACGGTGCACTTTACAAAAAACGAGGCAATACACTATGAAAAAAAAATTGGACTCAAGTATGGAAAATGACTAAGTGCTGCTTCGAGCACAGGAGGTGTTTTGCCCAAGCACATCTTTGTTTTGCTCGAGCACAGGTTATTTCGAGCACACCCTTGCTACCGAGCACACTTTTACTCCCGAGCACACTTTTGCTCCAGAGCATGCTTGGTGTTAAGTGAAAGAAAATAAAAAATCACAAGTACTCCCGAGCACACTTTTTCTCCCGAGCACACTTTTCCTCCCGAGCATTCTTGGTGTTAAGAAAGAAATAAAAAATCACAAGTACTCCCGAGCACACTTTTGCTCCCGAGCATGCTTGGTGTTAAGTGAAAGAAAATAAAAAATCACAAGTACTCCCGAGCACACTTTTGCTCCCGAGCACACTTTTGCTCCCGAGCATGCTTGGTGTTATGTGAAAGAAAATGAACGAGCACTAAGTAATCCGAGCACACTTTACTTCCGAACACACTTTGTGCTAGTTAAAAATTGAAAAATACAAGTGTTTTGCTTTCCGAGTAGACTTTACCTCCGAGTACACTTTGTGCTAGGAAAGTGCTTCCTGGTACACTTTGTGCTGGTGCTAAAATTGAAAAATCACAAGTATTCCCGAGCACACTTAGTGATAGTAAGTACTTCCGAGCACACTTCTGCTCCCGAGTACACTCTGTACTTAGTAAAAAAAATTGAAAAAAAAATCACAAGTGTTTTGCTTTCCGAGTGCACTTTGATTTCCGAGTACACTTTGCTTTCCGAGTATACTTTGCTTCCGAGCACACTGTGTTTTTCCGAGTACATTTCTTCCGAGCACACTTTGTTCTTCCGAGGACGCTTTGTGCTAGGAATGTACTCCGGGTACACTGTGCTAGGAAAGTTTTTCCCGAGTACGCATTTTGTGCTAGGAAACAGAGTATGTGAAATATTTCAAAGTTTTGAAGAAACTTTTGAGACTTTTGGTACCGTTGACTGTTTGACCAAGCTGTTCTCTACGGAAGTTATATACCAGGGGTCTTTTGGTAATTTTTCTCCAATCATCAACAAGCTTATGGAATTCAAACCTCATCCAATTTCACGACTTCATCAAAAGCTTTACAAGAGCAAGTGTTGACCAAGCTTAAGGATTTAATCACTTTTAATGTCAACCAACTTTTGAATGTGTTTATCTGAGATTTTTACAATATTGATGAGGATGATCAAGATTGTTTCACCCACACTTGATTTGCAGACACATTTATTAACGACAATTGCAACGAAATTGGGGGAGTAAAATCTTTGAATTTCATTGCAAATGGATAGCTTCAAATCTTGTAATAATCAATTTCTTTTTTAAAAAAAAAAGAAAAAAAAGAAAAAAGATTGGAACAAGGAAAAGTCATGATAGATACGATGATCCCAGTGCATCGAAAGGTGCAGGTGATGATGATGTGGGTGATGACGATGTGTTACCTGTTGAAGAGATTGAAAATATAGGTGAACAGATTGTGATCGATAGTGAGATTGAAGAGGGTGAGATTGTGGATGACAGTGTAGAACATGATATTCCAGGCGTTGACAAAGTAAATGTGAGTCAAGATATGGATGTGACGGATGAGTCTGAGTGGGAAGAGCTTCCGAGATGGAAAGAAGGATACGCTCAGTGGTTTGTAAAGACAAAGAAGCCAGCGGTTCCGACAGTGTTCAAGAAAAGTTACAATATCAAAGGGTATGCTGAGTCGAAGAAGGGTATTATATGCTGGCTGTATGATGAGCAGTTGAGATTATTTGTGATTAAACGCTTTGATGGGATTCATTATTTTAAAAGGATGTTGAGATCTCTCAATACCTTGCCTGAGTGTGAGGTGAAGGATTTGGCAAAATTGGGGTTGATTAATAGAAGTGATGATAATATGGCTAGAATAATTGGGAAGATTGTGTGGAAAGAAAGTGTGAAAGAGAAAAAGTTTGAGTTGTTAAAGCCACAGAAAGGGAAGCTAGTTGAAGATAAGGAAAGAGGAATGCGAGCTGATGACAAACCTTGGATGGTGATGAAATATAAGTCGGTTCGGTGTTTGGAAGAAGTGCCGATGAAGAAAATGCCCAAGGATGTTTTAAAGAATCTAAAGTGGTGGTATGTTGATAGCCAAACAGCTGAAGCGGTTATGGAAGATGAAGATGAACAAGAAGTTCTGAGAGTGTATGATCCCATGCACTTGGTAAACTTATCTCAAGCTGACTTGCAGGTGCTAAACGATAAGAAGATATTCTATATTCCTGCATGGAAAGATGAAGCCAAGAAGTACCAGAGAGTGGTCTCTGTTTGTGTTAGACAGGGCGTTCATGCTTGAAGACGGGTGACACGAGATTTTTGGGATTACTAGACACGAGATTGAAGATAGAGATATGAAGCTACTGCCAAGGGGGAGTCTGTTGGTGCATAATGTCAGTAGTTCAGTATTTAGTGTTTTGTATGTGTCTGTAATCGTGTTAGATTGTTTGTTTTGGTTTTAGATATAATGTCACACAAGTTCGCCTGGGATGTAGGCGAACTTGTAGACAAGCGAAGTTGTGACAACTTCGCCTAACATGTTAGGCGAAGTTGTCGAGGATTATATAACCTCAGATTCGGCTTGTTTTGTTAAAATGTTTTGGAGAAAGAACGTGTTTGTGATTCGAGATCACGTGTTGAAGAGTTGCAATACAACGTGTTTATTTGTATTTTAACGTGTGTTTGTGTATCGTCTCAACGTATTATATATCTTACGCTCGTATCGTATTACGTGGGGTTCCGCACCCTCGTGTTACGAGATACTCCTGTGTAGATCCGGCAGGGAACCTACACAAACATTCATTCATAATACTAGTGTCTTTTATGCTTGCATACACACATGTGTTTTCATCCAGGCTTCTTCTAGTACGCACACCATCGGAAGGATTACCGATCACATTTTCTAAAGGGTGATTATTGTGAATTTTGGTGGTCTGTACTGGACCGACTTCCAGGTCATTCTCAAGATTTTAAGAGAGTTCATCAGAGTGAGGCTGAGTGTGAAATGGATTGTAGAATTCATCTTCATTCGAGACAGCTGGAGTTTCAACCTCACGTGACGAGGTTGGTTGATTTTCATTATATTGCGGACCTTTTACAATGGCCTCCTCTTCTTCATACAGCATTTGTGAGGCCATTTTCTCATCAATGTCTGCAAAATCCAAGGCACATTAAAAGATTTGAATAGCTTATCATAGTCGAAAGCCTGTGCTGGTCCCATGCTAGGCCTTGGTGATTTGTAACTAGTAATGTCAGTGTTACAGACCACCTCAACCTTGATGTTTGATAGATTAAGACTCTTCTGTTGGGTGTCCCAACAACATAGCCAACTAAGATACCTTCGTCAGCTTTCTCACCAAATTTATAGTTAGTCTTTAATATCGAACATGGGGGCCCGAAAGGTTCAAGACCTTTCAAATTTGGCTTTCTACCATGCATAAGTTCATAATAGGTTTTATTTAATCTTTTAACAGTTAAAACACGATTAAGGATATAACATGTTGTAGCAACAGCCTCAGCCCAGAACACCACAGGAAGTTTAGCATCTGTCAGCATGGTCCTGGCGCCTTCGATTAGAGTTCTATTCATCCTTTCAGCTACTCCATTTTGTTGCGGAGTATATGGGGCGCTGTACTGATGTTCTATCCCTTTCTGCAAACAAAACATCTCCATATGATAGTTCTTGAACTCTGTACCATTATCACTCCTGATGTACTTAACCTTTCTCCCAATAATATTTTCCACCTTGGTAATCAAGTTAATTACCAACTGAACTGTCTCATCTTTTGCCTTCAGAAAATAGACCCAAGAGTATCGTGAGTAATCATCAGTTACCACCAACCAGTATGAAGTTCCTCCTAGACTTTTTACATTCACAAGACCAAAGAGATCCATATGAAGCAGGTCCAAGGTGCTGACAATTGAGTTAACCTTCTTGGAGTAATGAGGATTTTTGTGTTGTTTTCCTTTCTTGCATGACACAAATTGGTCTTCAATATGGAAATTCTTCAAGGGAACCCCAAGTACCATCCCATTCTTGACAATGTAATTCATCTTGCGAAGATGAATATGACCCATTCTTCGGTGCCACAGTTCTGACTCAGATTATGTTGCTTTTGACAGAAGACATGACTCTTCTGTTTCCATCTTGGTTGATCTCATATCCATTACATACGTGTTATTTTCTCTTGGAGCCTTCATCACGACCCAGGTCTTTGGTATCTTGAAACCAGGATAAAGTACGAGTGCCTCATCTTTAGTAAAATGAACGGTGTATTTTTTGTCACAAATCTGAGAGACACTCAACAGGTTGTGTTTCAACTCTTCCACAAAATTCACTCTTTTCAACTTTATTCTTCCATTTAACACAGTCCCAATACCAGTAATTCGTCCTCCACTTTCTCCTGCGAAACTAACCCTTCCTCCTTGAACAGACTTCCAATCACGTAACAAATTCTTGTTACCAGTCATGTGCCGGGAACAGCCACTATCAACAACCCACATATTGTTTACAGCCCTGTTCGACTGTTCCTGCACAATTAAAGAGATAGATTAAAATCTAGGGACCCAAGACCTTCTGGTCTTGGGTTGATTAAACCTGTTATCCGGAATCCAATGCCTTGGTTGCCCATAGTTAGCTTGAGGAAAGTTTCTATAAGTTCTGAAAGGAAAATTTCTAGATGACTGGCTATGAGGCCATCCAAACCTTCGTGAATTTCTAGCATTAATGGAATTATAATTGTTGGTTTGGTTATTCACTGGGAAAAAACGAGACTGGATTCTTTGAAATCTTGGATTAGTCCAATGATAGAAATTTGATGTTTTAGCATTCTTACCAGCATCATATTTAGTATTCGTTTTATTCTCAGTTTTAGTAGGCCTCATATTTCTAGATTTCCTCTGTTCCAGAGGACAATCAGTGACAAGGTTTCCTATCCTGTTGCATCTAAAACAACTTCTGTTCGAACTATTCTGGTTGTTTTGAACTTTCGTCTCAAAAGTTGTTGCAGATGTCGAGGTTGCGTTACTATCAGTTTGTCTCACATATGGTGGGACAAACGGATTTAGGGAAGATTTATTTTCATCAAACTTATAGTCCTCCCCTCGTTTTAGTAACACGACTTCTTCTTTGATCTCACCCGATTCGGACGACTTGTCCGAATTTGACGAGACAGAACTTGAGACAGAACTTGTGACATTAGAACTTGTCTTACTCGTTTCACCCTCATTAACTTCAGTTTTTTTAGCAGAGACTTTTATTGGAACTGTCTGACTAATTTCAACATTCGCAGATTGCTGATTACTAGGATTATATATATAGTTATTATTGTATGGTGGTGGGACTTCTGAGAATCCAATTTCCCCTTTTTTAACTGGGAAACGTTGAACACTTATAATATGATCTAGCATCGCAGAAGAATTTCTAAATTGTTCAATTTTCCTGTTCAGTTCCACCACTTTTACCTGGTAATCAACTATCTGTTTATCCTTTTCAGCGATTAGTTTGGTCTTTTCTTCTAACAATTCATAACTGAGATCAATCACTTGTATTTTTTCAGCTAGGGTGGCTTTAAGACTTCTGATATCTTTTTCACTAGCTTTTATTTTTACCGAGTAGCTATTTTCTTTAGTTTTAGAATAGTGATGTTCTTCTTTTAAATTTTTAAATTGAGTGTCCAAACTAACAAACTGATCAGTTAAGGCTTTCAATTGATCAGACAGTTTTTCACATTGTTCACAATGAGATACAGAACATACCTCTGAGAGTTGATCGTTCACTTTTGCCATGTATGCTTGATCTTCCCCCGTCTCTTTGTCACTTCTTCCAGTCTCGATATTTACCAGATTTGCCTGTGCGAACACCACCTCAACTTGTATATTCCAATTATATCCACCATTTTGCTGAGATACCATAGCCTTGTTTTCACTTCCACTTCCATTCTGTTGAGCAGGCCTGTTCTGACTTCGTTAGACTCTCTCATTTGTACACTCTTTAGCAAAGTGACCATTTTGTTGACAGTTATAACAACGAACCTTTGACATGTCAAACCCCGGTCGTTCTCCAACAAACTTTCTACCAGTTTTCTTCATAAATCTCTTTACCCTTCTTACTATCATAGCCATCTGCCACTGCGGATCCATTTCTTCCAGATCATCAGCGTCGATCTGATCATAGTCCTCATCCAAGGTTGCAGGGTCGACTGTTTTTCCTTTGATGTAAGTCTCATAGGAGGCAATGAAAGAGGCATAGAGAGCAAACTGTTGTTCAGCTGATTTCACACTCATAGGCATCTATGAGTAATTCTTGCCAGAAGCATTGGTTGAGAAATTACCAGTTGTGGTTTGAGGTTTTGAGGAACTACTACCTCCTGCTACAAAACATACGTCACCATTTATATTGAGAACCACATGACCATCTCGAGTGGAGTTTGGTTCCCCCTTTGAGTAGTAGGCAGTGGATTCTGTTTTTGAACTTGAGTTTGGAGTGACTTTAGCACCATACATTCCCTGATCCTGAACCTGATCAGTAGGAGTCTCCTTTCAAGCCATGTTAAGTTCAAAATTACGTAACTTATTTACCACCGTATCCAAGTCAATCTTCTCAAAGTCTTTATCTTCCCTCATCAGAACTGTGTACATCTCCCATTTTGGTGGGAGAGCATCAAGAAGCTTTTCCACTATCTCTTCTTCCTTGTATTCAATGGAGTAGTTATTTAGCTCGGTCATCAGATGATAATATTGTGTGATGATGTTATCCAGTGATTCATTTTTCAGATACTTTAATACGGAGAATTGAGTTTTCAGTAGCTTTGTCTTGGAGGTACGTATCCCAACATTTCCTTCATATCGATTCTCTAGTGCTTCCCATAGCTCTCTAGCAGTTTTGTATTTTTTGAAAGTGTGAAGAATCTCTTGTGGAAGTGCCATTTTTATAGCTGCATGTGCTTTACTTTCTGCCTCATACATTTTCTTTTCATCATCCTCCATCTTACTGTACTTCTTAATCTGTTCACGACCTTTAAACATGGATGTTGGTGGAATGTATCCATCTTGAATGCAGACCCACATCTTTGTGTCTTGATACTTCACATACTGTTCAAATCTATCTTTCCATGCAACGAAATCAGTACCTTTAAGCAGTTTTGGAGCTTTAGTTGCTGAACCAGCTTCAACTTCCATCTTTAACAGTTCATTGATGTTTATCGAAGTCATACTTGAATGAAACGAGACTTAGAACTTCAAAAAAAAGATTCTGTGTGCAGTAAGCAGCGAAGTTACTACAACTTCGCTTGTAACTTCGCTTTAGGACACTTCGCTCCTTAACAACTTCGCTTGCTACACAACTTCGCTGGCTATATAACTTCGCTAGTCACACAACTTCGCTAGTCACAACTTCGCTGAAACCCTATATCTTCGCTAAAACCCTAGTTTGGGTGATGGCAACTTCGCCGGAAGATCAAAGGAGTTTTGCAGGTTAGGTAGGTCGATTTCGAAGGTTGCAAGGGTGATTGGAAGGTGTAATTGATAAGTGATGAGGAGCGACTGACAAAAAGAGGTGTTTCAACGTAAAATAGTTCCGAGAATTGTCTAACGGAACAATCTTAACACCCGTGTGATAATCCCAAACCACACAATCACGAGCAAAATGCTCTGATACCAATTGTAGGTTCCCAGCCGGATCTACACAGGAGTATCTCGTGTTGGTGCATGTTTTGTGGCCGTCGCTTGGCGAATAGTTTAGATTGTTTATGTTGTATGCTGTACACCTAGATAGTGGTCCACGCCGAAAGTCATCCATTCGAAAGAGCATTTTCAAATGGATACTCATTCGATCGAACCAGTCTCTGATTCGATCGAATGAGTATGCTATTCGATCGAATAGGACTCATTCGATCGAATGAGTCCTGATCGAATAGCAGTGGGTATAAATACCCAGCTTTCAGGCGTGGTTTGCAAAAGGATTTGCGTGCCCGGCGCCCAGGTGCTGTCCGGATGAGGGGGGAGGCCATGCTCGACCTCCCCCTGCCATAGATCGTGATTTCAGTGTTTAACAAGCATGTAATCTTTCGTTTTATCAATGAAATCGTTTGTTTCGTGTTTGTTTCTATCCGTCTTTGGTTTTCAAACCTTCCGTCTCGAACCGGCTTGGATCGTCTCGGTCCCGGCTGAACCAACATCTCGTAACACGAGGGTGCGGAATTCCCTCGTATACGATACGAGTGTCGAGACAATTAACACGTTGAATCTAAACAAACACACGAGGATATACGATAATCCTTGTTATATTGCAAGGTGTAATAACCAAAGAAACAAACACGTGATTCAGAGAATCACCCAAGCCCGCCGTCAAAAGTTAATAAGAATGAGCCGAAGTTACAATATTAATACTACGACAACTTCGCCCAACAGGCTAGGCGAAGTTGTCTTAACTTCGCTCATACCCATGTTCGCTAAACTACAAGATAAACCAAACAAGTTCAACAAGAACAAAGTAACGATTACAGACACAAATAAACATGAGATACTGAACTATTGGCATCATGCACCAACAACTAATAATAATACAAATAGTTATGGCAACAAAGGGAAGGCACATAAGAAATTAGCACAACAAGGACATTCTCGTCCTCATAGATCCTCCGGATCTCCATGTGCTGATAAATCATTGGGTGCTTTTTATATCAATAGGCAAACATGTTACCACTGTGGCACGCCAGGACATATAGCCAGAAATTGTGTTCATCGTCTATATGTTCCATATTACAAGAAAAATCAGAAGGCTGCGCCAAGGGGCAAGAAGAATGGAAAAACCTTTCATAAGAAGGAATTCAAACATGAGGCAAGTGCTTACGTTGACATTAGAAGAAGGATGAATGCGTGTTTCGTCTGCGGGAAAGGCAGACATTCGGCAAAGGAGTGTCCCTACCGTGTTGTTAATAACAAGCTCCTCAGGTGAAAGGTAACAGGTTTCAACCGAATCTAGTGGTTAAACAAAATGCTTATTTTAGAAAACCACGATTATCTGTACAACGGGTCACAGATACTCAAGGATTCAAAGTTAATATGACAGGTTTGCATTCAAATGATTTAGAACCTATTAAAAGAAAAATAAATTTTCAGAAATCAAAGAGTGTTGACTGTTCTAAAAATATGAATTCGAATTGCTCCACTCCAAAGTCTGCTATTTCCAATTTCACTAAGCCAAGACAGACTTGGAAACTTAAAACTCAGCAAATAGAATCTGTATTAACAAATGATTCTGTTAAAGATGGGAAAGATATAAGTTGGCAAGAGGTCACATATGTTTATGCTCAAGGGAACCCCAAGACATTTATGACTTGGGTTCCTATGTCCAACTGATCCCGCTATGCGTGTAGGAACAACCACAAATTCATTGTTTATTAAACGGATTGTTCCAGGCACATGACAGGGCAAATATCCATTGTTTTTAAATCTTTTAACTATAAAATGGATTATTTGTTGCTTGGACGGGATTTTAGGGTGATAGAACATTTTTAATCTGCTCTCTAAGTGTGTAGGAACAAATCAGGGAATACATTGTATATTAAATGGCTTGTTCTAGACATTCAACTCGCAAAGATGCAGAATCAAAAAACAAGCTTATTCCTAGGGGGAGATTCTCACAAATGAAAAATGATGCCTTGAAGATAAAAGGTAACCGTATCACCTTGGTATGAAGGATTGATCAATCAAAAAGATTTTAAAATTTTAAAATTCAAAATTCAAAAAATATGTTCACGTATTGTTTTTCAAGTATAGTGTATTTTGTTTCTCAAAAAATGATAAAATGACTTGAACGTACATAAGAAATGATAGTACATCAGTTGGCTGACTATCACACTTCATTTTTATTAAATACTTCGTTTCGACGATTAAGTCTTTTTGAGGTTAAATTTGTACATAAAAGTTCTTGCACAAATTTAGGGGGAGAAATTTAAAAAATTCAAAAAGAGTGTGTGTGTGCGTTTAATAATAAAAAAATTCTATGTCTTTCAAACTTCACTCTCGCTTAAAATCATGTCAGTTGGTTAAGTTTGAGGACCATATACTTGTATATGTTTGGTCTGGTGATCTACTTGTAGATTCACAGGATAGCCATTTATCTAAAGACTGAAAGCATCTGGGGCATTTGTGATGTGTTTCTGTGTTTTGAATTCTTTCACTTAAAATTATGTCGGTAATTCCAAGTTGGAGGGACACGTATTCTCATATGTGTTTTGGTCCTGTTAACCACTAGTGGTCATACGGGATAGCCATTTACCTGAAAATTGAAGAGTGACCGGGGTGACTGAGTTCTTAACATGTTTGTCTTCTGTAATTTTAAGGGAAGTGATATTACTATTTAGTTAACGGCTTTTTAGAAGCTTCAAAATTTTTCATAAATGAGAATCGATCCAACCTTTGGAAAATGATTGATAATCACTTATGTGTGCCTAACGGTTGAAGTTATTAAGCTTAAAGGGCTCTAGAACAGTCATTGATGTGTATGGTAGCTTTCCATGATGCGTAAAAGTTAAAGTGATATAAACTAAATTTGCTAAACTTAATGTGGAGAGACATTTTGAAGAAATGTGCATGTCTCCATATACATCTCTCCGAATGATAGGTAGAAAAGCAATTACCCAGTCATACACGAGCCCGTTAGTGTCTTGATCACCAAAAATATTATGTTTCTAAGTTTTGCGCAAGTTATAAAAAAATGAGAGAGAAAAATAAAAAATAAAAAAGGGGATTATTGTGAAGCAAAAAAAATCATATTTCAAAAGCATAAAGGGAAACTAGAACTACAGAGATGGGGGCACACAAGTAAGTCCTGTCATGTCTCGAATGAAATGCTTGTCAGTTTACTGGCACTAAGTCCAACGTTCAACCATAAAGCCTAAGCTTGCTCTTATATAAAATCTTTTGATCAAGCACTAGTGGGTTGGAGTCAAATTGGGGTGATCTGGGGAAAGTCAAATACGCTTTGAGAAGAGATAGGAGGCATCACAGGTCCATGAGCGATCTCCATCTAAGCTTTATGCCGAACTGAACCTAATTCATATCACTGATGCAATGAAAATCATGCTAAGTTCGTTATACCTGCTATCAACCTGTTTCTTTATGTCATAATAACGCTGAACATGAATTTTTGTGACAGCACCTTGAACAATATGATTTCATGTTCGGATCTTTTCATAAAAGGCGGCGTTTTTATCAAAAACTGAAACTTGATCCCAAATTTTAGCTAAATTACAAGAAGACCGGGTGATTAAATTTGTTTTATTTGTTGTTTTTGGTTTTGTTTTACTTCATTTATTTTATTTTTACTTCTTGATTACTCTTGTCGAAACAAACGTGTTAAGAAATCGTTTTCAAATTTTCAGCTCATGAAATCTGATATCAGTTATTGTGTTATAGATGGTTTAGCTGGTATGATCTCATTTCAAGTATTTTAAAGAAAATCATAAAAAATTAAAAAAAAATTAAAAAATATGGCTGTCTTATTTTGTTTTATTCAATTGTTTTCAAAAATATTATGGTTGATCTTTCTATCAAAGTTGATTGTTCTTTCAATACTGATTTCTTGCAACGGAAGCATATGAATTATCTAAGATTCAAATTGGATGATGCTTTCAAAAAGGAGGAGATGATAGATTATTGGATGCAGATGCTGAAGTTGCTGATCACTGAAGTTGTTGATTATGTTCTAGTAAAGATTCTGAAGATCTTGAAAGCATCAGTCTAAGGGCAAGACTGTTGGGTCATAAATTGGTTAGACTGACGCATATCAAAAAGCCACGGCATGATCAAGACTAAAGTGATGTAAACAAAGACGAGTTGAAGAATTACATTGGTGTAATACCGAAATCCGTTAGGCTAGTTTTAAGTGAAATAAACAAGAACGAAGCTACAAACCTCGCTAGTCTTCGACTGTGAATAAAACTCATTTAGAAAAACTTACTGCATCTCGGCCCAATTTTTGATACTGTGCATCGGTAGCGAATTAAACCAAAGTTTTGCCTTGTCTTTTAGAGAAAACTGGAATAATCGCAGCCGGACTTCATCTTGATCAAACGTACCATCACCAATAGACCCGCAAATAGCCGAAAAATCGGTCAAGTGCGAATACGGGTCTTCCGAATCCATCCCGTGGAAATGAGAAACGATCTTAATATAAGATGGCCGGGACATGAAAGTTTGCTGTCCCGACATTCGTTCCTGTGGGACCAACGGGGATGCTTCGTCCGAAATAGCCGGTCTGAACCGACTGTTAACATCATGAACCGGAGCCATATAATTCCTCCTAAGCCCCTCGGGGTTTCCTAAACCGCCCCGGTTAACCTGAATATTCCGAACTCTTTCGGGCTGTTCCGCCCGATTCACCCTTTCTCGACCCCTTCCGTTTCCGTTAACTGCTTCAGCCCGTCTTCGATTAACAAGCTCTTCCACCTCATCGTCATAATTATCATCACCTACGTCTTCCTGCTCAATAACCTCATTCTCGGGCTCAACTGCCCGATTTCTCCTAACCCACCGATCTACCTCGTTCTCAACCTCAAAACCCTCGTTCCCTTCCTGATTTTCCCCCTCGTCTTCATCTTCTGTCGGAATACTCGGTTGAACATCATCGATATTTATCCGAATTCGGTGGTTGGGGTTATTATTTGGAATTGATGGTCTAGATTGGTCAAAGTTGAGGATTAGGTTTCGGTTTAGGTTTTGATTTCGGTTTTGGTTTCGGGTTCTGGAAGCACGAGCTGAGTGATTTTGGTCATTTTGGTTATTGAAGTTTGGTGGGTCAGGTATGTTGTCTGGGTGAAGCGCGTTATTTAGTGGGAGTGGGTCTCGGTTTTGGTTATCGTTCTGGTTCTAGTTTTCGTTTTGGTTTTGGTTCTGGTTCTGGTTCTGGTTATGGTTCTGGTTCTGGTCTTCCATCTCTGAATTTTTGTTTTGTACTTGGTTCTGCCGAGCTAATCTCTCGATTTCGGGCTCGTAAATTAACAGTGACTGTCGGCCCGAGTGGCGGGTGCGCATAAACCTGTAATCTACACAACTAACACAACTCGCGTAAAATACAGAAAAACAAAATTTAAACTAAAAACTGAAAATTAAAAGCTAAAATTAAAACTAAAATAAACACAAAAAATCGATTAACACGAAAAACACTAAGCACACTAACTCCCCGGCAACGACGCAATTTTGATGACCGTCGTTCAAGTTAATCAAAAACCTAGTTAAACTATATAGATATGGTAAATAAGGTATCGTATCCACCAGGAGTATGTGGTCAATGTAATCGGTAACAGATTTCTAATATTATGAAGTAACAGATTGTAGTGCTGATCACCCAAGCAAATAAGATTTAGTTTTAATACTGATTAAACTCTTTAACAAATTCAAGCAATGAATAAAAGCTAATCACACCCGGGGTTCAAGTATGCATACAAACAGTAATCTCATGCAACCTAACAGATTAATCAAACGGTTAACTACAGACTGATCAACTAGACAAAACCTTAGGCATCAATAATCGCTTTACACACGGCACTTGTTATCAAACAGTCCCTGCCAGTGTGACTCAGTTAAGGGAAATTATATGCTTTATCGTACTCAACCTAATCAAACAGCCCTATGATCAATTATTATAGCAACTGGTAACTAATCGTTCAGATCAACGTAAACCTAAACCGATTAAACACACAGAAATACTAAACATCAATAATCATAGATTAACCATAAACAATTACACATAAACGTTCTTAGTTAAATGAGAAAACTGAAATCGTTACAACTTTACATCCCGGGTATGATTCGGAGAAGACTAGCCGAGCATCGTCATCGATAGGTCTTCAATTATGATGAGGAAGGCCATTAGGATTGATCAAGAGATGATTGGTAGCCCTGGAATTCACCCAAAATCGCCTAATAGCTGCTGGAGGTCGTCAATACTGATTAGGGTCCGTCAAATAGAAGATATAGGTCAAAACCTGATTTTTCCCGTTTTTCATGTCCATAGCGATACGCGATGGCCATAACCTCATTCCATTGCGTATCGCGACCTATGAAAACCTCATATTTGGATTCCTCTCGTCGAGAAACCCAAAATTCATATGTTATGGCTCCCGTAACTCATTTTCTAGCCCAGGATATGCTCGTTTTACTTCATGGTCGCATTTTGACAACCCATCTTGTTCAGTTTTAGCATCGGCTTATGATTTCTCATCCATACTCTTCCTGAATCCTTGTAACACTTCCCAAGACATCAAATCATGCTTCGGTCTTCCCGATATATCATTCCATGCTCGTACAAGTCTCTCAATTAGCATATTTAACGATCAATGACCGGAAATACAAAAGCACGTATGAAGTACCAATACCAAAGTTCTAACAGTATACTCAATAAAACTACATAATTAATACACTAATATATATACAAAATACCCGACCATCACTATTGCCATTCTCATTTACCTTCTGTTTGTTATCCCTAATCCACATTTGTTACAGTAGCAGCCTCCTTGCATATATATTCTAACGAATGAGTCCTAAATTATATACCAAGACCTAATTACAAAGACTAAATGGCACGACGGTTCAACTCCCAACACTTGTCGCATTTCATGTACTTACAAGGTGTCAAGCCTATATTCATTCCTAGCCTAGTTTTCCCTCTTAATTCCTAATCTTTCATCTCATTAATCCTAGCTATCAATTGATCATAGGTCAAACCCATTTTGCCAGTTGAGTTATAAAGAGATTTTATCAAATTAAATTTGAGATTCTGGACTTCTTATTGTTTGTTTTATATAATTCATTTTAGTTTTTACCTTTGATTTGCTACTTCATTTCAGATAATTAATTTTAATTTTTTTATCATTTAACAACTTACGTATAATACAAGGATTCAAAAACTAGTTGTTAATATTAAGCATTTTATAACTATATTTGTTAATCACTTATGTACTAACACATAAAGCGACAAGTAACCTGAAATTATTAATATATAAATAAATATTAAGCCTTTTAGAACTATATTCGTTGATCACTTAATTGTGATAAATTTAAAATATATTATTTTATTTAAAATAAAATAATCAATTAGCACTATTTAATACTGAAGAGTAGAGCTGTAAGTGAACCATACGTCCGTTGGACGTCCAGTCGTCTGTTCGGCAAGAAGTTCGTTTATGTTCGTCCGTTTAATAAATGAACCGGACATGGACAAAAAATTGTGTTCGGTAAGATTAACAGACGAACACGAACAAGGGCCAAGTCCGTTCGATAGTGTTCGTGAACGTCCGGTAACGTTCGTCTGATTATGTCCGGTAATGTCCGTCCGGTATCGTTAGTGTTTAGATCTTTCTAGTATTGTAATTTAATTGTAGAATTTCTAGTGTTATTAATCACAATTTTTTATTACTACACATGTATGATGTTTCTTATATATTATAGTGATCCACTTTAGGTTAATATATTTAATATTAAATATATTTGAATGTTATACGGTGTAATTCCAAATTTGTAGGTGAAATTGTTTATATTTATGTTTGGTATTAATATGTAACTGTTTATATTTGTCCATTAGTGTTCGTTGTCCATTAATATCCACATGTTAGTTTGTCTGTTAATATCCATTAGTTTCTGTTTGTCCTTTATTGCTCGTTAACGTCCGTTTACAATATTAACGGACGGACATGGACGGACACGAACAAACTCAATTTCTTAATGGACGGGCACAGACATGTTTTTGTTCGATAGAGTGTTCGTGAACCGTCCGTTTGTTCGTCAAAAGCTTAACGGACGGACACGGACATGCTCTCGTCCGGTCTGGTTCGATCCATGTACACCCCTATTGAAAAGGCTTTGAAAATAAATTAATTAAATTTGTTTAACAATAAAAGGCTTTAACATAAATTTTAAGGAGTGTTTGATTACTACTGACATTGTGGGGTTTTGTATACAAAGCTTACCTATTGAGGTATTACACGTTACTTACTGTACAAGTGTTAGCCAATAAGTAATATTACCACAGTTACATATATGGTCGAGTGACAAGTACCTTTTAGTAATTTATAAGAAGGCATGTGAAAACATCTTAATGTTATAATTTTAAAAATGTGTCATTTACAAATGAATGTGTTCACCAGTATTTATGCTGACCAAATATTTTTAAACATGTTTTAGGTGACTTCTTAAAGACACTGGAATAATGTATGCGGGCTTTCAGTTAAATAAGTAGTTGTCGCCAGAATAAAGAATTGTGTTTTTTAAATTAGGGTTTATCCCAATAAACTTATCTTTTTTAAAAACCAATATCAACAAAAAAAACAAAAGACCATTACAAGAAGCAAAGGCCCAAGTGATATAAGGAAAAAAACCAATATAAAAGAACAATTAAAATGGGAAATTAACAAAATTAAACTTTCATCACTTTTCTCAATCGAGGCCGGAACTTTTGCTTCTATACTTTACCCACAAAAAGGAAGTTGTTTTTATATCGTTCACCACTTTATATACTGAGAAGGGGGCACCATCGAAATGAGATCATTCCTTGATTTCCAAATCATCCAGCACGTAACCGTTGAGACTGATTGAACTGCTAGACACTCTGCTTTATTTACTTTATGCTTACTCGGGAATTCGAACAACTCCTTTACCAAATCAATGTTAGTCAAATTCGGTAGCTTAAGCCACTCATGTATGATTGACCATACCCATTTAGTTGCCCTATAGTGAACAAAAAGATATTTATATGATTCCGCAAATACTCCACAAAACCTACAATTCTGATCCCCGAAAACAATGCCCTTGTATGACAGTCCTTGATTTCGTTGAATAATTATTTTATATATTAAGGTTTTAAATATATTATATCAGTTATTATTAATGTTTTATAAGACATGATATTATTGGATGAAAAGCCAGCTTGATTTAAAATTAAAAATTTCAATAAACTTTAACCTATTAAATATATATATATGTGTGTGTGTGTGTGTGTAATTGTTTACTAACTTGCAAGTTTTTTTCTTTCAAACTCTTAAAAGATAAATTCACTGTTTATGTATTCTCAATGTTTGTGTTAATTTAAACGAGCGGGTTCTTTAACCAATTAAAGGATCAAACATGGTTCGGTCCACGTGTTGGTTTAAAAGAGTATCCATTTACAACTTCTTTTTTTTACTTAACTATTTAATAAACTCATCATTTATGTTAAGTTAATCATCTTAAAAATCCACAAAAAAAAATATAAACACTGGACTACGTGTTTTAATTTCCAAGTGGATAAGACAAATTCTTGCCTTAGTAATACAAATGTTAGATTTAAGCACATGGTTTATCAGACGATAAATTGATTTTATATATCCTTTTATTCTTGAAGATTTTAACTATATAATTTTCTTTAGTGAACGAGTAATACTTGCACCAAAAATGAGTTTGCTCAGGTAACTAACAATCGTTTGTTATCCATGTTTTCAAGAGATGAAAAATATTACCATTACCATTGTTCAGATGGTATCTGTCAGAAAAAAATTTATGTTACAAGAAAGTATTACTTTCCTAATGTTTTAAATAGCTTCAAAATCTAAGGTTGTCAAATCATAGGTTAGTCTCAAAAGCCGATGCTGAATTGATACTGCTTAAAATATTAACTAGAATAATGGTGTATACAATGAAACTAAACTACATGTGAATATACAATACGGTAATCGTGTTATGGAATCTGAAATCATATCTGGAAATAATACTGAAACTCACACTTTTATTCTTAAAAGAAACCTACACCTTTCGATAAATAATTAATTTCAAATTTTAAAGAATAAAATTTTCACTTTATATTTGTTTTGCAATAAAGATAAATAAAAGTTAAGGTCAATCACTATAGATGGTTGGTTTGTTTTTGAGACAACATGGTTTAACTCATGGTCAATTATGTGTATTATCTAGAGTTAAAAAGCATAAACATAGTAAAACTACTAATTTTTATATATATGGTAAAATTACAATGATAATTACAAATATTGTATACAAAGAAATATTTAGAGATTTATGAATTTTATTTCCATATTATGTAATGTGTAATTTAGTTTATCATATATTATATCTTTATATATGTTCAACTTGTTTTTTGTATTTCATATTATGTTATTAATATATATATATATATATATATATACATATATATATAGAGGAAGGTTAAAATAAAAAGATGAAATTTTTTAAAAAATGTAGGAAGCCACTACAAATTGCCACGTGCCATGAAAGAAATAAAATACATCATGGCATTTTAGTCTTTTAGTTTTTTGTTATATATGGTAATTTTTTGTTGTTACTCTTTTCTATTTTTTTGGATCTCAATTTACGACTTTAAGGTTTGTCTTTAATATTTCTTCATTCCTTTATTAATTAAAGAAATCACACATATGTTAATGTAGTTGTATTAAAATAGGTATTATTTTAATACAGCTACACTAACATTCTATTAAACGAAGTTTACAACGCTCGTGTGTATGTCTGTGTAGGCTGTAGCGTATAGTCTGTGTAGCTAGCTTCTTGAACCTTTGATTTTGTCAGATGGCATTATTAGAGTTAATTAATTAACGTGTAACCCACCCTTTTCATTTAAAAACATGCTTTAATTGTCTCTTAATAATTACAAAATGGTCATTTTTATTGTATACCATTGATTACACCTAATCAATAGATTTATTTCTCGCATTAATCTCACTTCTCTCACGAACCGTCCTCTTTCTCTATCTCTCTCTCTCTCTCTCTCTCTCTCTCTCTCTCTATATATATATATATATATATATATATATATATATTAATCTGTATAAAACACAGGTACTAACCTAGTTAATATATAAATAAATATTAAGCCTTTTAGAAGTATATTCGTTAATCACTTAATTGTGATAAATTTAAAATATATTAATTTTATTTAAATTATAATAATTAATTAGCACTATTTAATATTGAAAAGGCTTTGAAAATAAATTAATTAAATTTATTTAACAATAAAAAGGGGTTTAACATAAAGTTAATGAGTGTTTGATTAATTAAATGGTTTGGGGAAAGTTTTGATGGAAGGACGGAAGGAAGTTTTAAAAAATCTGATCATATAAGGGACTAAACCTTCACAGATGCTATCAAAAATGATTTTTTTCACCTGGTCATGTATATCTATTGAAATTAATTCTCAAACACAAGTTACTGGTCGAGAAGTTGGGACTGGTTTGCGCTAATGGATCGATCTCATTAATGAGTTAATTATTGCATTTAGAAATAATTATCTATTTTATATATTAGATAGAGAATGATTTTTATTTAATAGATAAATAAGAGTTTGTGTTCGTTTCTATCGTAATCGGTTTTCTATATAACCCCACATAATTAGTTATGAAGAATTTATAAGTTTTGAGTTTATTGATTCATAAAATTGATAGTTATAGCAAATATGCTCGTGTGTTTAATTCAATGTTCGATTAATGAATTGCCAAGTCACCTCCCATAACTATCTACATAATGAAAAATATTAAACCATATTTTAGAACGGTTGTCTTGCAACCGGTGACAGTAGTTTATATCCAAAACCTAAACAATCCCTTGAAGTTTACCGTTAAAAGACCGAGCCAGACCAACAACTTGAGAGGTTAAAAGAGCTAGATTGACTCGAAATCTTTTAACAAGCTGAACCTTTAGCTAAGCTATAATAAAGCTCAGGCCAACTCTTTGTTCTTTTAAAATTTCAAAAAAGTTATATTTCTTGCACGTAGTAAAAATTAAATATTTTTAACATGTATAACAAAGAATAGTTGATGCAGTTTCGGAAGCAATCAATGGCTCGAGAGACTCATGATTAATCAATGACAGATAAAATCGAACCAAAGGTTCAATAACAAAGTTCTTATAATTCAAATTCAATATCAAAAACTGAATAATACATACCTTAAACCTTAACTTATACTAAAATAAAATGAGATAAACTTTGAAACAAAAATATTAAAAGATAATAAAAATCAGAATTTAAATTAGAAGATGCTCCTGCATCATAGATGATGCAGTTAGAAACGCATGTCAAATGGCAACTAAGAAACTCATATGATTATTAGCCAAAAGCTTGGAACCAAAAGGTTCTAAACCTTCAAGGTTTACACAAGTATTCAAAAACCAAAAACTCCTAAACAAAACACCTAACAACCTTATTTATAAATGAAAATAAATATTTGGGCCGAGCCGACTTAATGGACCGGATGCTCCTGCATCATCCTCCCCTTCTTTTAAAAGAAACTTGTCCTCGAGTTTTGCTTTCAGAAGAAAGCCACCTGGGTCAAAAGGAAAATCAACCCGATTCTTATTCGGTATCATCACGACCTGCCAAAACGGTCCAACTGCATAGATAATTTCATTCAGCTTTTGACTTGTACCACCCGGGTTAAAGATGACGGTGAACTGTTGAGTAGTAACAGTCGACACATTAAAATTAAGTGGTAAAGAACCAAAATTAGTTTGTTGAGTTTTTCTTTTTGATCTACCATTCTGTAGCACCATGTAGGCCGTGGCATGTGATCCATCCTTCAATCTACCATCACTATTTATTTTAATGAAATTTAAATTACTTTTTGGATGTATGGAAACTTCATACTTCAAATCCATGCAAATATTTTCCATATTGGGTTCCACCATATCCTATGTAATTAAATATTTTTTTGATTTACCTTCCCATTTGGAGATGAAAACGTGTTAGTATTTTTTGTAAGCATATCCACAATTTTGGCAACCTTGCAAACGTCTTCAATTTGATAATTCAGATTTATATGAGATTCCAAATTTTGTGAAGAAAACTTCAAATTCCACATGATTTTCGACTCCATAGTTGGACTTTCCACAACCCGTAGATCAATTCCAACTGATTCAACATCACCATGAACCATTGTATTGCCACCCTTAAGAATTGCATTGCCACCCTCTAGCACCGTATCATCCTTGTTCACCACCGTTACACCACCAGAGACCATTGTATCACTATCCACGGCCTCATCCCCATAGTTATCAAACACGGGTGGTGAATCGTAGCTAAAATCATCACGGGAAGGATCCACAAATAAACACTCATCTTCGTTATAATTAATTCCCTCTTCATCAAATATGAGGTTCTCTTCCGACACAATTTCTGGATAAATTGGTTCAAAGAACCAGGGTGGGTGATAGTAAAACAGATGCTCCTCCCCGCCCTCACCTTCGTCCTCGACGACAGTGCTCGACTCGGTTCCGTCTTGTGCGTCCCCCCTTTCAACTCAAGATCTCGGATCCTTTGTCGGAGCCGCGTGATCTCTTGTTGTATTTCAAGATTCCAGACTCGTTTTCGAAGTCTCTTAATCTTGAGATCCCGCGGGTCGGGACTGATTCCCCCGTTGCCTCTGTCGGCGGTTCTGCTAGTAGAATACCGATCTCTACTGTGGGCACATGAACCGAACATACTTATGTCGTTGCCTCTGTCGCGATTCTACGATCAAACAAGCATCTTCCTTCACGCAAAGCCATTTGACAAACCAAGAGCTCTTATACCAGATGATGCAGTTAGAAACGCATGCCAAATGGCAACTAAGAAACTCATATGATTATTAGCCTAAAGTTTAGAACCAAAAGGTTCTAAACCTTCAAGGTTTACACAATTATTCAAAAACCAAAAACTCCTAAACAAAACACCTAACAACTTATTTATAAATGAAAATAAATATTTGGGTCGGGCCGACTTAATGGACCGGATGCTCCTGCATCAATAGTACTTCTTGCATATGTAAGTCTCTTTTACCAGAAAGGTTGGGCTTCTAAAATAGCCTCATTAACCTGAGTGAGCCCGTTAACAAGCTCGCCTCGGCTTGAAATTTTAATGAGCCTGGTTGGCTCAGCTTGGCTCATTAATTTACAAGCTGATTCTCATGCAAGTTTCAAAACACAACTATTTAAACCCCTAAACATTTGCATGGAAAGAAAGTCACATGGGCTGGTTACCATTTGGAAAATGTCTTGAACCCAAGTTACAATGCGAACTTTGACCGGTTGTTGGTTCAAACCCCGTCGGGTACAAAAGGTGTGTTAAAGGCGCATTTTGTGCATGCTGCTACCAACCAGTTAGAACACAACTATACGGTTAAGCATATTTGTTTACCAGATGCGTGCCAAGAGGCTGCAGAAACAATTTGCAACTGTAATTCTATACAGTGAGATCCTAATATTTATACATGTATGTCTATATAGACACCCATACACCCTGTTAAACAATGATCTTCCTCACATTACACACTCACACACCTTCATCATTTAGCAACCGGCAGCTGTAAACTACTTTCTGCTGATTTTGGCTTCACAACAAAAGGAAGTTTGATTTCTTGTGGGGTATTTTCTGGAGATGCCTCTTTGAACGGTACTTCAAAAACAAGAGACTGATATAAACAAACTTCGTCTTCTTTGCAGTAGTATACCTGCACGATACATATATTTGGTTATATTTTATTAACATGTTGAACATTTAAGGTTAAGAAAACTTGGCTAAAAGGAAACTAGTTAAATGAGTAGACTTTAATAGAATAGGAGTAACAAACAAGTGTATTTATAGGGGAGTACGTACCTTACAACTAACCCGACCCGTGATAGGTGAAGGAGAGGATCTTTTAATACGTAGAATGGCAGTTCCATCTGGACTGAGATTCCCGTCCAAAGGCTCAACAACCGCTGCATTTTCAGGATCGATTTCAACACTGAATTTGGAGCGTGCTTCCTGCATATTAAAAGTATATGATTTGTTTGTGTGTGACTTAAAGGAACCACTGAGATTTACCTATGAATGCCAATTTTGAACTTTTTGGTCTCTAAGAAACCATTAAAGATTAACCCGGTCCAATTTGCCACCTTTGATTATATTATAACATTGTAAGACGAACTACTGAAATTTAACTCTCCAACTACATGCAACTATATAATCGACCCGTAACTGAAATAACCGACACAACCGAACCAACCAACAACCGACGGTTTAATTTTGTGTTTTCTCAAAAACTATCTTTTCGGATCAGTTTGGGTTTTGCATGTACCGAAACCGATACAAAAATAACTGAACCCGTAAAAGCCAAACCGACTTTATAATCAAACTGAAGCCATAAAAACTGAAAAACCGACTCTTGTAACTCTGTTTATAGATTATATTTTTTTCGTTTTTGAATGTTGAGTAATCTATAAGAAATTAAAAATGATGTAGCCTAAAAATGTAGGCCCAAATGTGCAATAATCAATTAAAAAATGATATAATCAGTAATTAAAAAAATACTTAATCAATAAAAAATGATGTAATCATTAATTAACAAAAAAGAATTTAGGCCTAAAGTTTCAGGCCCAAATCCATGATTTTGGGCCTTTTTTCGGCCCAAAAATTGCAAGCCCAAATGGCAAAACCGAAACTGAACCAAACCCGTAGTGAAAACCGAAAACCAAAACTTAACGGTTTTAAAAACTCAAAAACTGAATTTTCGGATTTTGGTTTGGTTTGAGCGCAAAACCAACCCGTGCACGCCCTTACATGCAACCAGAGCCTGGACACACAAAAAGAGAGAACCTTTGAGAAATGATAGCCTTCTGGTACAGATATTGTAAGTTTTAAGTTAGCCTCATTGGATGAACCGCCATCGATTACAACTGTTTCCTTGTCAGCTGAAGTTCGTTTTCTAAGGCGTCTTGGAGACCTAGATTTTGGTGCAGGAGGTTGAACTCCTTTTAGCTCAAAAGTAACAAGTTGTGTATCTTTTTGCTTGAGATCCAAATATCTAATCAGACTGTTGTTTGTATCAGCTATAAATAGTCTCCCTGACAGTTATAAGAAAAATTATTAAGAATAATAGTATATTCAATTTCAACATACCATGATTTAATTATACTAATTCAGTATGATTCACCTAAACGTAATGTCACACGAGTTTAGAAGATTCGGAAGAACATATCACCTGTATCATCTTCAACAATTCCAGCTGGTTCTGACAACTGCAATATACAATAAACAAATAACTGATGTAATAAACAAACTGAAGTAGGTGAAAAGTTTTAACATAAGCATGATATAATAACAGAAAATATAATATATTATAGTTGAATCAATATTAACTTTCCATGTCAGCATTTTATATACGTGGCTGAAGACAAGCATTAACAGTTGCTACATTAGTTTTACAGGTTTCGGGTAAGAGGCATAAATAATAATAGAACAAAAGTAGCTTGCGGTTTTGTATATAAAGATAAAGTAGGTTGCTATAAATTGAAGTGAAAGTAAAAGTTGCTACTTTGTACAGTTTACCTTAATATCAACAAAATATGATACATTGACAAAAATAATAACTTGCAATATAATTCTGCATTATTGCAAAATGAAGGTGGTACATTTGACCGATTTACCTAATACGGTCTATTTGGGCTAAATATTTGATCACCAACAGGTCAAATGAGTACAATATCAAAACTAGATTCAGCTTAAAATGGGTCGAAAGCTACCCAAAGTGACTAAAATGCTAACACCTGTATACATATACAAGCGCTTGTTTACTAACCTGAGCTGATAATGATGCTCCATCCTTAAATCCAGCTTTCCCGGTGCCTGCTATTGTACTTACCTTTTTAGTAGCTGGATCTAGCCTTTTTATCTACAATACATGTAAACATTAGCTCATAACTATTTCCATCATTTGACATATATATAATCAATTTTATAGTTTAAAAGTAGCGTGTTTGACTACAAAAGTCAAATAGCAAATTTACCATTTAAACAATTTATTATGTTCTCTAAGTTAGACATACCTTATGGTTATAAGAATATGCAACATAAACTTGCCCATCTTTTCCACATAAGACCCCCAATGGGTGTTGAAGAAGCACTTCAGAACCAGTTCCATCACGATCTCCAAACTATAATAGTAATAGAGTTGATCAAAGCATAGATGGAAATTTGCTACTTGTGAATAAAAAGGTAAAAATAACTAAACAATAGAAATGCATATGCAAGGGCACCTAAAAAGGTATCTATTTTGACCTGTTAACATGAGATACAAATAGTGTATTGAAGATATAGTGATATACCTTGAACAAATTGTCTGAAAATACTGGATCACCACCAACTAGTAGTCTTGATCCACCTGTTTGAAGATTGAGTGCTCGAATAGAGCTGCTTTCACTGTCAGCAATGTATGCCTCTTTCACATCTACAACAGAAACAGTTAACCACAATATAAACTCCAGGTATTCACATAGCTCACAAATTTTCACTAATTAAGTATGAATTTTACAGTAAGCAATTACCTGGCGATAACAATAGTCCAGATGGCTGTGCAAACGATGTTGTCGAAGAGCTGTCTCAATTGAAAGAAAAAAACATAACACACTAGAAATAATAAGTGAAAGAAGAGTAACTAATTATTATAAAACAAATCTTCATATATAAAAACAAAGAGTGAGTGGCTCGCTTCCATTTCGGCTCGGTTGTAAACGAGCGGGTGGCTTGGTTTGGTTTGTATACAAAGCCGAGCACGAGCAGAGGAAAGCTCGTTCGATTTTTTTAACACCGGTTATAGTTATATGTGCATAATTAAAGCTATGATTTTTATATTCTTATTGATAGTATATTAATAAAATTAATAACAATAATGATAATAATAAAATAATTATTATACTAATAATAATTATATAATAACAATAATAATAATAATAAATAATAGTTATAATAAAAAGATTTATAATAAAAACATTAATAAAAACACTTTTGGTCTGAAAGGGCTAAACACAACAAACCACAAGGACCAAAAGAGTAATTTACTCTTACTGAAATAATATTACATTTTGTAAGCATATTTGGCATCTGGACGTAAAAAGTTTGCATGAAAGCAAAGAAGACATTTGACTAAAAGTGTTACAGGTCAATCCAACTCAGCCTGACCGTTTAAACTGTTCAAAAGACCCGTACATTACCTTGGCCCGTTTAAGTTTCTCTCATAACCATCACCACTGAAAGCCCGTGTAACTCCGTCTAGTGTACTATGCACCCAGATCTGATGTTGACCAGCCATTGCAATATATACACTCTGACTTGCAGGCTCAAAACACACATCCCAAGGAGAGTTCAAAAGCTGAAAATCATCATCATTATTAGTTTAAGAGAATGCCTACAGCCCTACAGTTTATATATACAAAAGCTTTCTTCTAGATTTTCATTCTATTATATGTACCAAGTCTTATCAGTTTCTTGGAAGTCTACTCTAAAGTAAATATGGTATCAAAGTAAAGAAGTTGAAGGAGAAATAATTCAATGTGCAACCTTAAGAAAATGTTTAACGTATCATAAACGAAGACAGAGTTAAACAACCTAATAAAATGTATAATTATGAATTTATGATAAGATAATGCTCATAAATCTTGCCTGACTGGTTCCTTCCCCCCCCCCCCCCCTTTATAATCTGAACCTTTGGTACCATTTCCAGCCAGAGTTTGCACACTCTCGTTTACAAAATCAATCACCCTACAAAACCAAAATTTTGTGGAGTTGAGGAGCAATAAAGATTTTATCTTTAAATTAGAGTACACCATAAGATCCAAGACTCAAACTGAAAGTTAACCAAAATAGATAACATATATGTACAATTAAAATATTATTCTACCTCAAAGCATGGTTCTCTGTATCCGCAACATAAAGAAGATTTTTAGTGGCATTGTATGCCAAACCCTACACAATGAAAACAAACATAAGCAGCTACTCTTTTTGCATCAACAAAAACATGATAGTATATGAAAAGCCCAAACACATTATTAAACCACACCCAATTAAGTGATAGGGTTAGAAACTTGAAGAAGAAGAATGCAAAGATTTAGGAGAAGAATTAACTCAAAAACAATCTGCTATCTTTTATTCATGATACGATAATTATTATATAATCAAACAAAATACTAAACACCCCCTTCTACTAACCATAAAAGACCTAACACATACCCAAACTTAAAATAATAACCAAACATATATAAAATAAATAATATCGTATCAATACTCCCCCCTTAATCATCTTTTTGCCCTCAAAAAGCGATTTTAAGTAACATTTTCTTCATCCTCTTCTGTTGCTTGTTTTTCTCCCTCCACCTCGAGTATGTAAAGCTGTTTTTTCTTACACTTGTGCCCCGGAAAAAACTTTTCAGTACACCAGAAACATTCCCCTTTTGCCCTTTTTAACTCGAGTTTATCACCCGTCAAACGCCTAGAGCTAAGAATTCCCGGTTTAGAAGTCGGCGGCTCGATGGCTCCAGTCGTTGGAGTTGGCAGCAATGGAAGTTTTGAAGCGTTAATTGGAGGAGTAATTTTTTCTTGAGAGTCACCGGTGGGGATTATTGCACCCCTTAAATTGTTGTTGTTTTGTATCCGTACCAACCCATATGCCTCGTGTAGGGTACGGGGCTTAAACATTTTGACCGGTCCACTGACCTCCTTTTTAAGGCCCTTAAGGTATAAAGTGACAGCTTGCGTTTCACTAATGCTTACCTTGTTCAGCAGGGCATCGAATGAATTGTTGTAGTCGAGTAGAGAATCAGAATGGGTTAAGGACGCGATTTCTTCCATCGGGTCTTCAAACATGCTATCAGAAACCGACTTGAGATAGCCCTAACATACTCTTCCCATGGGAGTTTTGCTACAGTAGCGTTCCGGGTCTTCATGTAAGATCGGTGCCACTGAATAGCATCGCCTTCAAGGTGGATGACAGCATGTCGGAGTTTTAGGTTATCTGGTGTCTCATCGATTGCAAAAAAATACTCACAACGATACAACCACCCTTGTACGTCTTCCCCATTGAACTTGGGAAAGTCGACCTTCCGGATCCTCATTTGTTTGCTACTAGAACCATCAATGGCCCTACCATAACCGAACATGTTGGATCTGTTCTCAGCCGCCACCTTCAAGATTTGCTCTTGTTGCTTCATCAACTGTTCTTGTTGCTTCATCATGGCTGCTAAGGTTTCCTGGATATCGGTGATGGCTTTGTCATGGTCCTTGATCGCCTTGTCAACCTCTTGATTGCGTGTGTTAATCATGGTGGCTAGGGATCGACTGGTTGCTTTGATACCTTTGATAGGGTTAGAAACTTGAAGAAGAAGAATGCTAAGATTTAGGAGAAGAATTAACTCAAAAACAATCTGCTATCTTTTATTCATGATACGATAATTATTATATAATCAAACAAAATGCTAAACACCCCCTTCTACTAACCATAAAAGACCTAACACGTACCCAAACTTAAAAATAATAACCAAACATATATAAAATAAATAATATCGTATCATTAAGAGACTTATAAAAAGTGAGATGTTATATGTGAGGTTGACCTGTGGGCGGTTGAACATTGCAGTATCAAAGTTGCCATCACGTAGACCTTCTTCTCCACTGCTCCCAACTTGAACCAGAAAATTCCCATCCAGATCAGTTACCACCTGAAATTCAGTCCAAATTACATTTGCAAATTTGAAAAATATAACAAATAAACAGCCACTATTATAAAGTAACCTACTATTCTGTTATGGTTACTGTCAGAAATGAAGAGCCGTTTGTTGAATACAGCAACTGCTAGCTTTCCAGGAAACTTCAATGGTTACTTAGACAACCTAGGATCATTATCCTTCTCCAAATTTAGAGGAATTGGTGTGCTGTCTAATAACTTCCTTTTTCCATAATATAACAGAGCTGCTTCCACCAAATCATCAAGATCCTTTTAAGACGGTGTCATGTACACATAATAAATAAGAAAATTAACTGATCTAAACATAACAATGAAGATAATGAAACATGTATGCATGTAACATAACAAGAAATCAATACCTTCCGTCGGCCTTCACCTGCTAGCTGTGCAAGGAGTTTACCAGTTGGTCCAATAATAGCAAATGTGGGCCATGAATTTATACCTAGCTCTCTCCACATATACATATCTCCATCATTAACAACCTGGTTCAATATGACAGTCACAGATCTACTTGCAATAAACAGAAAATGATTTATAAGGTAACATACAACAAACTAATAGCTTACTGGATGAGTTATTCCATAACGTAGTACAGCATTCCGGATCGCTTCCAAGTCTTTCTCATTGTCAAACTTGGCAGAGTGCACTCCAATGACGGTGAACTGCACAAAAGAAAACATTAATAATTTGTAGATATTACTTTTCTCACACTAAATTCTGGACTGGTTAAAAGTTAAAACCAAAGGGTTGAGTAATGTTGAGTTTCTAAAACTCACATGCATACTCTGATTAGCAGATATAATACACTTACCGGCATGTCTTTATACTTCTTTTCCAAAAACTCCAGATCAGGGAGCACATGCATACAATTTATACAGCAATAGGTCCAAAAGTCCAGCAGAACCACCTTTCCTTTTAAATCCTGTTCAAAAGCAACACACGTTTAACATTTGTATTTCATATATTAAATTCAAGAACAAAGAAGCAAAGGTTTCACGTTTAGAAAACAGTTTTTTTCCAACGATCTCTAATGCTTCTAGGTTTTGTTTACTAATCAAAATACTCAAAAACAGAATAGATACATGTGAAGTTTTAAGTAAAAAGTTATCCGCTGTACTACCAGAAAAGATGGCTATTTTCTAAAAGACCAAAAGAAAGCATAAACATATGAAGCCATTTTATAAACAGCAGAAAACATTGTTTACCCTACGTAGCTGAAGAGGAGCTGAGTTTAGCCAATCAAGTTTAGATGGAAACTCAGGAACTTGTGTCGCGGTTCCCCTTTCAAGTGTCAGCACAAAAAGGTTCAGCATTTGGACAGTTCAAATGAGGAAGCTCTAACAAATATATGAAAATTACTGTAGCAAGCAAAAGGGAAGTCTTATTTACTTGCTTTCTACATCTGATATATAATTAATAAATTGCTGAATTCTTGTAGAGCGAGTTCCATCTGCATGACAAAGAAACCAACTCGGAAATTAAAGCAATATGAATTTCTGTAATATGTCTTATCAGCATGTAAATATGCTGATATCTTGACATCAAACTGAAGCTTTCACCACAGATTCAAACCTTCACTCTGTCCAAAGGGTGGGCTGCTGCTCCCAAATAATAAGTTCCAGATAGCCTTTGGAGATGCATACTGCATAGCCTGCGATAATCCAAAGTTACAATATAATTAATAATAAATGTTTTAAACATGATTAGAAAATTTTAATTCTTCTAATAAGTTAATACATATTAAAAGTAAAGCGATTATAATAGGAAGTTTAATGCATTTTTAATTATACTTTCAATGAATTTGAGCTTGTTGGCATGTTCCCTTCATAGTTAATTTTTCAGGTTAACCAGTTTACAGTTAAACATAAAACACAACCCAAATCGACCTTACCTTCATATTTGTAACTGTAAAATAGAGACAAGATAGTGCAACTCCCAAGCTTCCATATCTTATAAGTTGTCGCCGCGTACCCTGCAGCCTGTTTGTAGATTAGTTCTGCAACCGTTATATTGAATAGCCTTTAGCATAATTCAGATAACTAGCATAAGCAACATAATTTGCATAAGTAAAGCTACTCGTCAGAATTACTGGCTTAATATATGAACTTTAGTAAATTTTAAAAATAAGTGAAGATAGATAAGAGAACTTTTTATCTAAAATGAACAAATGCTTATTTAAATAGCATGGCATCATAAATAACTCATCAGTGTTTTTTTTAGAAAATTGTCCTACCCGCCAACAGAGGAAACCTTTGTATTTTCCTTGAGCACAGATGACGTTTCTTCTGAATTGGTTACTGATTGAGAACCCTGCATCTTTGCATCTGCAATGTACAGTCATCAGGGAGTATATAAGGCCAAATAATAATCAAATTACTCACTGTAAATCAATATTAGCAGCTAGAAAAAACTTATCAAATCACAGAGCATACATACAAATTAATAATCATGCAATTTTCAGGTTATGTTCAACAGAAAAGAAGAAAACATCAAATGTAACAAGCATCCATTACAATGCATAAACAAGTCTTGCTTACTGAATGGAAAGTAGCATCAACATTGAAAAGCAATGTCAATAATTTGAATGAAAAATGGAGTTACAATATCATTTTCAGAACTACATACTACTGTAACTAGAGCCACCACCAAGAATATCTTCAAGTGAAATATTTCCTATATTCTTTCTGATCAGTGATGGTTTAGCCTCATTTAAGGTATCTTCAGACAATGTTGTTGTCACAGCTATGCACCTGCAATCAGAATATGCACTAAAGGTTATACTTATATGTACCTAAATCAACACCCTTTTTGTTATTATATATTAAATATGATTGCAAAAACTATACCACCAAAACTATAGTTCAGTTATTTTTTTTTCTGGAATTTAACCCAATACTAACATGATTAAATAAAAAGATCCAATTACAATTATGAGGTAGCATTTCAATACACTTGACAATCAACCCATTTAACCCATTGGCGATAATATATAACTTAACTAGATCAGTTTTAGCGCCTTTGACAACTATGGTTTTAGGTAAATTGGTCAACGTTGCCACCTCCAACATATAGTAAGAATCTTTTAAGTAGAAATCATGCGGTCATACCAAATAAAATTAAGTGCGATAAAACTCGGCATGTTAAAATGTGAATATGTGCTGACAAATCAACTTGATAACTTGAATTGAAGAAAGATCAAACAGCTTTACCTCATTTGTGCAGCTTGGGCAGCTTGTACACCAGCTAATGCATCTTCAATTACAAGACACTGAAACAATAAGTGGGAATATAAATAATATTGCAAAAAAAAAAGACCGCTTAGGCAGAGATAAAAATTTCAATGTGCTCAAATGAGGTTTCAACTCAATTTTCAAGGCAGGAAATTTTACCCTTATGTAAAATGTAACAGGAGAAAAGAATATGTAAAGTACTGGAAATTTTCAAGTTAAAGCTTATAATTTTGAAGAAACATGTCAATCATATATATCAATCGAAACTTTCAAACTTATGTACAGGATTTGTTCAAACACTTATAAATTGCCTAAAACATAGGTTTACCTCACTTGTAGGGACAATCAAAATCTTGGAGGCAGCTATGAATATGTCAGGAGCAGGTTTCAAGTTTTCAAAAGCATCAGCAGAAACAATAGCATCAAACCTGATATGATGAAACTAAAATAAGCTGGAAAATGTGTACCACTATTAAGATTCAAGAAAAAAAAGAAGATGGTAAATCTCCTTGTTGATAATGAACTTCTAATCACTTTAATCCTTAACGATGATTAAATGAGAGTAACAAAAAGAGAAAAAAATATGATCATGAGATTTAGCATGGTGGATTTGAACAGATATCCGGTAGCAAGTAAAAGCAAAACTTAAGCCAAAACAATCAATTATAATGAAGAAAACTTACATTGACAATGGTAAGCCAGCAGCAGCTAAGTTTGCATCAACTTTGATTCTATCAGCACTAGATGCTACCGCCACTTTGAGACCACTTTTTTTACACTGATGATGTCATAATTAGAAGATGTATCACTAAGGTAGAAGTAAAAAGTGCAAAACTTGTATTTGTTGGCCCAAAGTACCTCAGTAATAAGTTCAAGTGCACCAGGAAACCCTATTCCAGAATTTGGTTTTGCATACTACATAAGATATCAAAATTCAGCATTAGCTAAATGGCATTCAAAACAAAAGTGTTCACTTTAGGAAAAGAAAGTACAAATCTTCTCATGCAAGAAATATAAAAGAGGAAGAAAAGTTGTAGTTCAATCACCTTATCTAGATATATTTCGAAAAATCGCTTCTTAGCCGCCTCAGGGTTAAAATCTGCAACGCCCTTCACTTTAGCGACACCACCAAGAAAGTTTGCTTCGCCTGTTCCAAAAATTATAACACTCAATTATCGACCAGAAGTATAGGAATGTAAAAGAGAAGTTAAGGTTAGAAAAAGTCTAGTACAAGTACAAAATCATTATTATCACAAACTGTAAGACTTCAAATCTGGTGACTCCTCATTCATATAAAACATTCTACTTTGAAGTACTTGTGCATTTTAGTTTATTAGGTGCTAAAATCCATGGTGCTTTATTAGCCAATATAAATATTATTCTTCTACGAAATGTAATCAAATATTGATTTCCCATACAACTTCGTATAAGGGTCTGACCGTCTGGCTGTTGATGTCCTTCATTATTAAGCAATTAAATAATCTTTTGATCAAAATGCTAATCATTTCGATTATATTACAATGGTGAAAAAGTTAATCATATCTTTCAAATGTTGTCAAATGAGGAGGAAATTGTTGCTACTCTTTCCTTTGAACAATAGGAAATGATTCTAATTAACAACATATTTTCACTTCAATCATAACCTTGTAACCTATGCAGTCAATATCGGTGGGATATCAGTTATCGGTCCCCATGTGAAATATCTGTCAAAATATCGCTCATAATATCAGTACCGATAACAGCGGTGATATTGACCGATACATCATCAATATTTCCGATATCAGTGATTTAAGTCTTACTTGTCAATTTGTAGTGTTTGATGTTAGTGTTTAAAGTCTTAATCAGTTCCTACTTGCTACAATTGTTAGTGTTTTGCTAGTTGCAAAAGGTTAATTTGTTAATGGTAGGATGGTATACTGAATTGTTAGTGTTAAATTGCTTTATATATTTCTGCGTGATATTAACCGATATTTCTGCGCATTAACTGCAAAGTTTGTAACTTCACTTTTAAAACCTAACCAGTGTACTTTTCAACATCAATTTGGGCAAATTAACAGAAACAAAACCTATAATTGTGTTACTAAAATTAAATAATTATTCAATACTAATCGAGACCAATTAACTTATGTATAACAGCAGAAACCGTACCGGTACCCATAAAGGGCACAAAATCCTCAACGGTGACCTGCACTCCCATTTCCGCAAAGACATCAACTCCAGCCAACCTTGAGGCCTCTTCACTGTTGCACAACACGCCATCCATATCGAACAACACCGCGGACACCTTCGGCCAATCCGTACGTGTCACACCCTCAAAATCCACTAACGGAGTTTTACCGTCAGAGGGTGTGAACTAACAGGATCGGAATCATCAGTTATAATCAAACCATAAAAACGTTTAAATGAAAATAAGTGCGGAAGCGTAAAACCATAGAAACAATGTTACGTCACGCAGGACGATTTAAAACCAAGGATAACGGTTAAAAGTAAGTTTGCATAGTTAAAAGTTTATCAAGCAATGCATGTTCCTAAACCGCGCGCCCGCCTCGGCTACCTGAGAATAACATACTAAAAGTGTCAACACAAGGTTGGTGAGTTCACAAGTTATATAAAAATAAATCGTTTAGCGTTTGCGTTCAGCGTTACAGCGTTACATCGTTTTGCGTTAAGCGTTTTGCGTTACAGCGTTACAGCGTTTTGCGTTACCAGATAGTGTTATGTCAAATTATATATCGATAGGTAGCTAGTCTATACAACAAGTATTACTAAGTGTTCGACACCGAAGCTGACTCGTTTATTAAATGCCTTGTCACCAGGTCCTCCAGACCATGGTACGTGTTAGCCAAAATTACACCCGCTCGACCTCCAGTCGAGTTTAGCGTTGGGTGGGGTTTGTCAAACCCAGTAGTACTACTCAACAGTGACTCACTATTCTAAATATTAACCGGTTCGATGTGTAGGACTTCAAATGTTTCGTTTGCCACTTAGCCTTTACAAGTGATATATAATTTATAACAAAATCTTAAATGCGTTGTGGAGTATGTTATCTCCCCCAAGTGAAAAACGTTTGAAAACAGTTTAAAGAGGGGAAAGTGAAACTCACTGTTTGCGAAGAATTTCCCAACTTAAATCACCAAGATGCGCGTCACCGAAAAACTCTCTCTAACGTTCTAAAACAACAAAGAGATTTTTTTTCCAAGTGTCGGAATATTATCGAGTCTCTAGACCCGGCACATAATGCCTATGCACATAACATGTTTCGTGTTTCGTTTGTGAATCGTGTGTGACTTTAACAAGTGTTTTTTTTTGTGACACATCACATGTGTAAGCAATCATATACGTGTCATGTATTCATAACGTACATTACCAGCAGTTATTCCCCGTAAGGGCATTTTGGTCAACAAATAACAATTAACTAGCCATAATTCCCCATGAGGGCAATTTGGTCAAATCATGGCAATCAATTAGCAATTATTCCCCGCAAGGGTATTTTGGTCAAAACATAACAATTATATAGCAAGTATCATGTTTCATGCATTTTTACACAACCCAGCAGCTAGTTTCACCGAGACAGAAATCCTACTAGAAAGATTGCACTATTTCACCGATCATAACATCTCAATTAATTTACCAAAAATCATCACAGAAGCACATATGTCTTAGGTTTCCAGAACATATTTTATTACATTTTTATTCCTCATAGTTTTCTCACAATCATCAAATCATTACAGCAAACTCATAACAGTCAAATTCATGCGCAACATCTCGTTAAACGAAAAATCCAATAAATGCAAGACCACTTGGGTTAGGTTCCTAACTCAATAAGTCAACTTCCAGAAGTGGAACCAACCCAATTGGTCTCGTAGTTCATGAGATATAATATTTACAACACAACCTAACAGCAGGTCTAACAGCTCAGCTTTGCACAATGTTTTTGTAAATTCATAAAAGTTAACTTCTACTTGTCCAAAAATTACAAATTCATACTTTATAGAAACTAGACTCAACCTAGTTTACTTTAGTACCAATAATCTCAACCAATTTTCACGTTTACACTTCGTTACAGTCACTTAAACATCATATACACATTCTGTCCAGAAACTGTTTGCATCCAAACTCAACATAATAACAATCTATGAACTATCATGCATTCATATAACCCTCTAGACTCCATAAACACCATCCATGCACATCAATTACATATTACATACTTGATTAGGGTTTGTGTTTGAACTCAAATCAAAGATACAACAATCAACATGCAACAAGATTCAATCTAGTTATCAAATCATCATTCAATCAACCACAATCATATTAGCTATATACATACACAAAATCGGCAGCTTAGGGTTTGTGGTTAACCCAACAACATCAAAATCAAGCAACAAGAATGTATAGGATGATCAATTATACCTTCCTAGCACCTAGTTCTTCAATCACAAGCTTGATTTCTTGGTTGAATGTGTGTATAAGGTGGACGGAAGCCAAGGGTTCACAAGGAAGGAGGCCGATCGGAGCTTGGGGTTTGTGATAATAAGTTAGGGTTAAGTTATTAAGGCTATATTTATAGACATACAAGTTACACTCAAGTCCCTCCACTTTCAATTGTTGTTTTTCGAACTTAACTAACTAGTTTACATCTTGAGTTAATGTTCATAACCATGTTATCACGTAACACATAAGTCTAACACATAATTATCACATAATTACTGTTTTGTCGTTTTTTGTTTATTCCTCAATCGTTTGCGTCAACTCGTTTGCGTTTCGGTGCAAATCCCGAAAGACTACACATGTAGTAAGTGCTAAGCGTCATTTAAACTCTAGTTTAAATGTAATGAAGTGTGCGTTATAGATTCAATGATCTTAAGTTTGAACTGACGGAGTTGAGTTAACGGAGTTAACCTGAAATTGACGATTGTCACATCATTCCCATGTTAAAGAATTTTCGTCCCGAAAATTTGAGTCAAGTCGTGATGAGTGTCTGAAAAAGTAAGAAAAATTTTCGGTTTGTCATATCATCCCCTAGTAGAAAGAAATTTCGTCCCGAAATTTAATTCATACCTCCGGTGATGTCTGACGGTTTGCCGGGTTTCGCGGTTTTCTGTGTTTGGTTAGCCCTTCAAAAAGGTGAGGATACTTTTTCATCATTTGATCCTCGCGTTCCCACGTGAACTCCGGTCCACGTCTCGAGTTCCAACGAACTTTAACGATTGGAATTTTGCTGTGTTTGAGCGTTTTGGTTTCCCAATCCAAAACCTCGACTGGTTCCTCAATGAAACGTAACTGTTCATCAACTTGCAGTTCCTCCAAAGGAACTACTTGGGTTTCATCGGACAGGCATTTCTTCAAAAATTTGATACGTGGAATACATCGTGTACGCCACTGAGTTCCGTTGGTAGGTCCAGTCGGTACGCCCCCGGACCAACACGCTCAGTTATCCGGTAGGGACCAACATATCGTGGGTTGAGTTTGTTTCGCTTACCAAAGCGAACCACACCTTTCCAAGGTGAGACTTTGAGTAACACTCGATCGTTCACTTGAACTTCGAGAGGTTTTCGGCGCTTGTCGGCGTAATTCTTTTGGCGATCTCGTGCTGCTGCCATGCGATTTCGGATTTGAACTATCTTTTCCGAGGTTTTGAGTACCAGTTCCGGACCAGTGATTTGGCTGTCACCCACCTCTGCCCAGCAGAGTGGTGATCGACACTTCCGTCCGTACAGCGCTTCAAACGGCGATGCCTTAATACTTGCGTGGTAGCTGTTATTATACGAAAACTCTACCAAGGGTAAGTGGGGTTCCCAACTTTTTCCGAAATCCAATACGCAGGCACGCAACATATCCTCCAGGGTTTGAATAGTTCGCTCACTTTGCCCATCCGTCTGAGGATGGTATGCTGTGCTCATATCGAGACGGGTGCCTAGTGCGCTTTACAGCGACTTCCAAAAGTGCGAAGTGAAACGAGAATCTCGATCAGAAATGATTGAGACAGGCACTCCGTGTCTAGACACTACTTCCTTCATGTAAACACGAGTCAGTCTTTCCATTTTGTCCGTTTCTTTAATTGCTAGGAAGTGTGCCGATTTAGTCAACCGGTCAACGATCACCCAGATGGTATCGCATCCCGTCGGTGTCTTAGGTAAACCCGTAATAAAATCCATTGAGATGTGTTCCCATTTCCACATTGGGAGTTCCGGTTGTTGCAGTAGACCAGATGGTTTCTGGTATTCTATCTTGACTCTGGCACAAGTCATGCATTTGTTCACGTAGGTGGCAATGTCGGCTTTCATGTTCGGCCACCAGTAAAGTGCCTTTAAATCATGGTACATTTTATCTGAGCCAGGGTGGATAGAATATCGGGACTTGTGAGCTTCGTCCATCACTAGAGTTCTCAACTCTCCGTATCGTGGAACCCAAATCCGGTTCTCAAAATATCGGACCCCGTCCGATCTGGTTTCAAGTTGCTTGTTCATGCCCCGCATGAGTTCCGATGGAATACTGTCATCTTTCAAAGCTTCAAGTTGCGCATCGCGAATCTGATCCGGTAAGCTGGCATAAATCGTGAGTTGCAATGCTCGCACTCGTCTGGGTTTATCTGTTTCTTTTCTGCTGAGGGCGTCGGCCACTACATTGGCCTTGCCAGGGTGGTACTTGATGGCACAATCGTAATCTTTGAGCAGCTCGACCCAACGACGCTGTCGCATGTTCAGCTCCTTCTGATCGTAGATATGTTGGAGACTCTTGTGGTCCGTGTAAATGGTAAACTTGGTACCGTACAAGTAATGCCTCCATATCTTAAGAGCAAACACCACAGCTCCAAGTTCCAAATCATGGGTCGTGTAGTTCTTCTCGTGAACCCGTAGTTGTCGAGAGGCGTAGGCTATAACCTTCTCGAGTTGCATCAGCACACAACCGAGACCTTGTATAGATGCGTCACAGTGTACCTCAAAATTTTCCGTTCCCTCGGGGAGGGCTAGAATAGGGGCGCTACAAAGTTTGGTTTTCAACAGTTGAAAAGCGGATCCTTGCGCATCACCCCAATTGTACTTAGTACCTTTGTGAGTCAAAGCGGTGAGGGGTTGAGCAATCTTTGAAAATCCCTCGATGAAACGCCGGTAGTAGCCGGCCAGTCCTAGGAATTGTCGCACCTCAGTCGGAGTCTTAGGTGCTTCCCAGTTTTTGATGGCCTCTACCTTACCGGGATCGACATGGATACCATTCTCGTTGATCACATGTCCTAAAAAGTGAACTTCGCGAAGCCAAAATTCACATTTCGAGAGTTTAGCATACAGTTGTTCCTTCTTCAACAATTCCAGAATTTCCCTTAAGTGTTCTTCGTGGTCAGCTTCGTTCTTGGAGTAGACGAGAATATCATCAATGAAAACAATCACAAACTTGTCGAGGTACGCCTTGCATACTCGGTTCATGAGATCCATAAATACGGCTGGTGCGTTGGTTAAGTCAAAAGGCATAACCGAAAACTCGTAGTGACCATACCGCGTTCTGAAAGCCGTCTTAGAGATATCTTCTTCGCGCACTCTTAGCTGATGGTAACTGGATCGCAGATCGATCTTCGAGTAGTAACTCGATCCTTGAAGCTGGTCAAACAAATCATCGATTCGGGGTAAAGGATAACGGTTCTTGACCGTCACTTTGTTCAACTCCCGGTAGTCGATACACATGCGGAAAGTCCCGTCTTTCTTTCGGACAAACAAGACAGGGGCTCCCCATGGCGATGAGCTAGGTCGGATAAAACCCTTATCCAACAAATCTTGCAACTGAGTGGACAACTCCTGAAGTTCCGCCGGTGCGAGCCGATACGGGGCTCGTGCTATGGGTGCTGCACCGGGTGTCAACTCGATTTGGAATTCGACTTGACGAATAGGAGGGAGTCCGGGCAAATCCTCCGGGAAAACTTCCGGGAAATCTCGCACAACCAGTATATCTTCAATTCGTTTCTCCACCGCGGGGTTCTCAACAATCTGCGCCAAAATTGCCGGATGACCCTTTCGTAGATACTTCTGCGCCTTCATAAGGGTAATGACGCTGGTGGTCATGCTGCTTCTCTCACCTCGGACCGAAATGATCTCGCCGGAAGGGGTGGTAATGTGAACTATCTTATCGTGGCATATAATCTCCGCTCGGTTCTCGGATAACCAGTCCATGCCGACAACGACATCGAAACTACTAAGCGTAAAAGGAATAAGGTCGATGTCAAAGACATGACCTGACAGTTTTAACTTACATCCCGCAAGTACATGAGTCATTACTATAGTCTTACCGTCAGCTAATTCAACAGGAAACTTAGCATCTAACGGAGTTGGAGTTAATTCTAAGAGTTGACTAAAGGCTTTCGACACAAAACTCCTATCAGCTCCAGTGTCAAACAATACAGAAGCAAAACAATCGTTTACAGGGAACTTACCAGTCACCACGTGCGGATCATTGCGGGCTTGACCCGACCCAATCACAAAAGCTCTTCCCTTGCCATTGCTTCCACCATTACTGCCACTTCCATTACCCCCATTGTTGTCGTTCTGTTTCAGCTTGGGACAATCTTTCCTGAAATGACCTTCCTGCCCAGATTCGTAACATCCTTTCGTCGTCGTAGGTGGTTTAGGAGCACCCGTTGCCGCAAGGTCTCCTCTACACTCCTTCGCCTGGTGACCCATCTTTCCGCATCTCTGACACTTGACACGGTTACACGGGCCAACATGATGATAGTTGCACCTATTGCACTTCGGATTTTTCCCAGCATATCCGCTCGAACCCTGCCCGCTACCGTTGTTATTGTTGTTGTGACTTTGATTGTTAAAGCTCCGAGTGAATTCGGGCTTACGGTAGTGTTGTTGCGGTGGGAGGTTCGAGGATGAAGATCTGGTGTTGTCAAACTTCCTCTTTCCGCTGCTCGGGTTACTATTGCTGTGGTTGTCATTATTCAGGTTGTCACGGGCTTTAGTAGTTGAACCCCTAGGTGGTAACGCACCTTGGGTCACAGCCTGATCCGTCAGTTTGTGAGCTAAACGGATCGCTTGTTGAATCGTGGCTGGTCTGGAAGACGTCACCATGCCCTGAATCTGCGGTGCTAACCCATCAATGTACATTTCAATCCTCTTACTCGGCGGATCCACCATCCGCGGACACATCACAGACAACTCGTGAGAACGAGTAGTGTAGGCTTCAATTTCCGAGCCCACCATCTTCAGTGACCAGAATTCTGACTCTAACTTTGAAATCTCTTCTCTCGGACAATACTCCTCTCGCATCATGCTTTTGAACTCCTCCCAGTTCATCGCGTTAGCCAGTTCCAATCCAAGGATCTGCACATTTGTACATCGTCTGTGGACACCTCTGAGTGTGCCTCTGGCTCAGCCGGTTCTTCCTCCGGTTCCTCTTCGGGTTCCTCCTCGGGATCTTCTTCAGGCTCCTCTTCGGGATCTTCTTCAGGTTCGGCCTCAGGCTCCGCCTCAAGCTCGGCTGCGTTCTGAGCAAGTTGCATTTGTAAGACATCGCAACGCTCTACAGTTATCTCGGTTCGGGTCCTTGCTACCTGGAGTTGCTCTTACAAATCTATCATCTCGGCTTGCATCTTCATCATAATCTTCATCTGTTGATCACTAGCCTCTTGCATTTCCTTCATTGCCGCTGCCATGCGGGCAATCTCCTCCTTAGTCTCGGTTCCGTCTTTTAACAGTCCGGAAACGTTCGCTCTCGTATAGCGCATGTAACCTACGTCACGCTCCAAGCATGAAGCAACAGCTGCGAGAACTCGCTCTACAGGCTCAGTTATGGGTGGTAGGGTGTTGGGATAAGCAGGATGGTTCGGGTGAGGTAACGGGGGAACTTGTTCGCGATAGACCATACGTCTGATCATGTTAGGGTACCAATCCCAGCTAACGTCGTTTTCGTATATGCCTCCGGATAGGCGGTACCTCTTCGGTGCGGGAGCTTCGAGTTCCGGGACTACTCGGGGCGGCGATGCGGTAGGTAACTGCGGTTCCTTCCCCTGAGCATGCGTCATCGAATCGGATGATGATGAGGGTGGCGTCGACATTCCTACAGGTAAGCCGTGTATGCGCGCGCGTATGAGTGAAAGAGGTAAAGAGATAAGATTACAAGACTACACAAACCTATGCAGTGCGTATCATTATAACTAATGGGTCGTCGCGGTTATAGTCTAGTATGCATGCAGCTTCTAGTTCGCTATAACCAATGGCTCTGATACCAATCTGTCACACCCTCAAAATCCACTAACGGAGTTTTACCGTCAGAGGGTGTGAACTAACAGGATCGGAATCATCAGTTATAATCAAACCATAAAAACGTTTAAATGAAAATAAGTGCGGAAGCGTAAAACCATAGAAACAATGTTACGTCACGCAGGACGATTTAAAACCAAGGATAACGGTTAAAAGTAAGTTTGCATAGTTAAAAGTTTATCAAGCAATGCATGTTCCTAAACCGCGCGCCTGCCTCGGCTACCTGAGAATAACATACTAAAAGTGTCAACACAAGGTTGGTGAGTTCACAAGTTATATAAAAATAAATCGTTTAGCGTTTGCGTTCAGCGTTACAGCGTTACATCGTTTTGCGTTAAGCGTTTTGCGTTACAGCGTTACAGCGTTTTGCGTTACCAGATAGTGTTATGTCACATTATATATCGATAGGTAGCTAGTCTATACAACAAGTATTACTAAGTGTTCGACACCGAAGCTGACTCGTTTATTAAATGCCTTGTCACCAGGTCCTCCAGACCATGGTACGTGTTAGCCAAAATTACACCCGCTCGACCTCCAGTCGAGTTTAGCGTTGGGTGGGGTTTGTCAAACCCAGTAGTACTACTCAACAGTGACTCGCTATTCTAAATATTAACCGGTTCGATGTGTAGGACTTCAAATGTTTCGTTTGCCACTTAGCCTTTACAAGTGATATATAATTTATAACAAAATCTTAAATGCGTTGTGGAGTATGTTATCTCCCCCAAGTGAAAAACGTTTGAAAACAGTTTAAAGAGGGGAAAGTGAAACTCACTGTTTGCGAAGAATTTCCCAACTTAAATCACCAAGATGCGCGTCACCGAAAAACTCTCTCTAACGTTCTAAAACAACAAAGAGATTTTTTTTCCAAGTGTCGGAATATTATCGAGTCTCTAGACCCGGCACATAATGCCTATGCACATAACATGTTTCGTGTTTCGTTTGTGAATCGTGTGTGACTTTAACAAGTGTTTTTTTTTGTGACACATCACATGTGTAAGCAATCATATACGTGTCATGTATTCATAACGTACATTACCAGCAGTTATTCCCCGTAAGGGCATTTTGGTCAACAAATAACAATTAACTAGCCATTATTCCCCATGAGGGCAATTTGGTCAAATCATGGCAATCAATTAGCAATTATTCCCCGCAAGGGTATTTTGGTCAAAACATAACAATTATATAGCAAGTATCATGTTTCATGCATTTTTACACAACTCAGCAGCTAGTTTCACCGAGACAGAAATCCTACTAGAAAGATTGCACTATTTCACCGATCATAACATCTCAATTAATTTACCAAAAATTATCACAGAAGCACATATGTCTTAGGTTTCCAGAACATATTTTATTACATTTTTATTCCTCATAGTTTTCTCACAATCATCAAATCATTACAGCAAACTCATAACAGTCAAATTCATGCGCAACAGAATGTTATTTGCAATTCCCGTTAAACGAAAAATCCAATAAATGCAAGACCACTTGGGTTAGGTTCCTAACTCAATAAGTCAACTTCCAGAAGAACCAACCCAATTGGTCTCGTAGTTCATGAGATATAACATTTACAACACAACCTAACAGCAGGTCTAACAGCTCAGCTTTGCACAATGTTTTTGTAAATTCATAAAAGTTAACTTCTACTTGTCCAAAAATTACAAATTCATACTTTATAGAAACTAGACTTAACCTAGTTTACTGTAGTACCAATAATCTCAACCAATTTTCACGTTTACACTTCGTTACAGTCACTTAAACATCATATACACATTCTGTCCAGAAACTGTTTGCATTCAAACTCAACATAATAACAATCTATGAACTATCATGCATTCATATAACCCTCTAGACTTCACAAACACCATCCATGCACATCAATTACATATTACATACTTGATTAGGGTTTGTGTTTGAACTCAAATCAAAGATACAACAATCAACATGCAACAAGATTCAATCTAGTTATCAAATCATCATTCAATCAACCACAATCAAATTAGCTATATACATACACAAAATCGGCAGCTTAGGGTTTGTGGTTAACCCAACAACATCAAAATCAAGCAACAAGAATGTATAGGATGATCAACTATACCTTCCTAGCACCTAGTTCTTAATGTGTGTATAAGGTGGACGGCAGCCAAGGGTTCACAAGGAAGGAGGCCGATCGGAGCTTGGGGTTTGTGAAAATAAGTTAGGGTTAAGTTATTAAGGCTATATTTATAGACATACAAGTTACACTCAAGTCCCTCCACTTTCAATTGTTGTTTTTCGAACTTAACTAACTAGTTTATATCTTGAGTTAATGTTCATAACCATGTTATCACGTAACACATAAGTCTAACACATAATTATCACATAATTACTGTTTTGTCGTTTTTCGTTTATTCCTCAATCGTTTGCGTCAACTCGTTTGCGTTTCGGTGCAAATCCCGAAAGACTACACATGTAGTAAGTGTTAAGCGTCATTTAAACCCTAGTTTAAATGTAATGAAGTGTGCGTTATAGATTCAATGATCTTAAGTTTGAATTGACGGGGTTGAGTTAACGGAGTTAACATGAAATTGACGATTGTCACAGTACGCACTTTCTCCTCCACATTAACATCTTCCTTCACACTAGCCCTAACCTTCAATCGTGAACTGCTGCTACGCGAGAGTACGGTTACTTTAGAATGGTGGCATGGGAGAAGAATGTTATTATTATTAGGTTTATAGAAGGATAGTGAGGTTGATAACAAGTGTGATTTGGATGATGAGTGAATTGGATGTGTTAAGAGTTTCAATGACATTGTGTGTGTGTGGTTTGGAGGGAGTTGTGAGTTTCGGATCAAGTTTATGTGTTGGTGTTGGAGGTTTATATGGTTTAAAACGTTTCTGTGAGTGTTGCTATATGGTCACTAAACTATTGCTAGTGGATCACAAAATTGGTTATCTAAATATATAGTTTGCTAACTGACTTCTATCTTATTATCTCTAGTCTATTCTGGATAGAGAAAATTATTAAAAAATAAACATGATTTTTAAGATTACGTTAAAGCTTTTAAAAACGTGTTTATGTGGTTTTCTCCAAAATAATAACAATAATAACTCTCCTTTTAGAAAACGTTTCACCGATTATGAAGTATTGTTGTGTACGTCACATAAAATATGAAAGGAAGTGTGTGATCACACTTCAAGTGGCTAATCCAAGAAGACATAAACTCATAAAGTCACTTCATCATCGTCTCCCTTCATTTGTGTTATATTAATATCATACTACACTTCATTTCCTTTCATCCTACTAATGAATTACTTCACTCCATGACTCTTTTTCTTTTTCTTAAAGAAACTAAAGCAAGACTTTTATGTTTTTGATACTATTATTATAATTAAATAAAACATAAAATTTGATTACCTGTGTAAATCAAGAAATAAAGAAAAACATTTAGTTGTTCCGGTGGGTTAAATTGTGTAATATGTATACCCACATAAAACACTTTATTGTCCTCAACCAAAAGGCCTAATGTGGAGGAGCATCTAGTTCCACACGGACCTGAATCCATGCCCAATTGTGAGTTATGCTTTCTTTAAAAAAGAGATCAAATTAAAATAATATATTTTATTATGTAGTCGAATTTCAATTCCCTATTTAAGTTATTTTGTTTACTAGCTTACATTTTCCTTTGTTTAGCATAAATACAGATACATGGTTGTTTAGTTTCTTAGGTCTTGACTCTAATTATTTTCTATCAAGAACCTTTGAGGTTTGTTGGTGAACGCCACTGATCAAAAGATGCGAGGACTATTTGGTAATTACGTAACATTCTAATGGAAAGTTTGAACTTCCAACAAATGAGTGGTGAAAAGATGAAATCCCATACCATAAAGAAAGGAATTGATAGGAAAACAATTCAATTCAATTCAATTTTTCACGAATATCAACCAAGCATAAATTACATCGTATAACATTCTAGTTCCAATTTCATTTTCATGAATTTCTGCGAATCAAACAACCCTCAGAGTGAGCTTGTTTGATTAAGCCTTTTCAAATGGAGTAATCAAGTTTGTTTATGAGTGAGATCAAACGATGTTACTTTGTCGACTTAGGTAAGATTATTTTTGGTAAAAGTTGTCACATTTTCCCCACATCATTTGATGTGGTGACAAAGATGGTTTACTTTTAAAACGATGATAAAGAGTTTGATTCCTAAGATGGTTTGGAATGTAAATTATATATATATATATATATATATATATTTAACGACCAGCTAAGTGACGTCGGGTACTCCGTACGCGACCATCATTGGCTAAAGGTAGCCCGAGCCGGCCACGAGTCCGGACGGACGGAGCCCATAGCGGTCCACCTATTGAGAGATTCTCCGAATAAAACCCGATTGTTAAAAATTATAAGAAAAAAGAAAAATGTAATCTCATTTTTGGTAGATAAGTTTAGGTAACACTAAGGTTACGTGATTAAGAGGAGATGAATAAGTCAAAAAGAATAAGAATAGTGGCGAATAAGACGGCACGTCACAATTTAAAGATATTTGGTTATTCCGTTGCTTAATCAGCCCACAAAGAAACTCAAGGTCCCAAAGATAACATTTGATCGAGACACACAGTCGCCAGTCGCTTATAATATAATATATATATATTCCTTTGATATTCCTCTCCTCCGGGACTGACTGTAAATTAATTCTCATATTATTATTTCTTTGAATTTCAAATGCATGAGTATTCAACTGATTATTCAATCGACGATAACTACAACCTCCTGCTTTAACTTCAACGACGAAGCAGCAGTAGCAGTATGGCTTCGGTTTTTACTGCTTCAAATTCAATTAGGTTTTCTTCTTGTTGTCAATCCCATTCTTACACTAAACCCTTGCGTCGCCCATTCATCCAACGCTTTCCTAATTCCAGGTAATTCTTCTACCATCACTTCCATCCTTTCTCTCTCTATATATATATATATATTAACTGGAGGATTTACATAAACACTTCTCCTATATCAGCAATTGGCGAATACAAACAGCCTCATTTTTAGGGTTTCTAGGTTCAAAATGTAATGAATGGATATTTACTAAATTCATATACACAATCCTTACTTCTTTCTTACATGTCTCACATATTAATAATAATTGTTATTATATTTAACTAGTACCTGCAGCAGGACTGTTAAACCGAACAAATCATAACAGACATTAAAACATTCAACCCCACACGCATTATGTTACACCGAACGAAATGTAAAACACATAATAATAAGCATATCACAACGCTATAGTTTATCAAACATTATTATGTTATATAAAAAACCATATCATAGTAGAGGTTAGTTTATCATATCATATCATCATCCATATGAAAATCTTGCATTCACCTTAGACAGCCTCGTTATGTAGTTCATCATCCATCACATACGTAGTTATGATTATAATATTAGCACAAGCCAACCTAAATGCATAACGTACAAATGAAACATGCAAACAAACATTTCAACACCATCTTTGAGAGGTACAGCTTTTTTTTCACCATAATTTATGGAAATTTTTTGAGGTTTCAAATTTACATGTATAATGCATCAATTGTCCGCAGGCTGAAGCCGCCGCTGAACAATCTTTATACAAGATGCTCTATGAAAAACATTGAAGTCTTGAATAATATTGTAACCGAAGAAGATGTTCATCATGATTCTGCACCAGATGCATCAAGTTGTTCGGTTCCTATTGTCCACATTAATTCTGAAATCCATGATACCACTGAATCAACAAACTTGCTGGTCGAAGGCACTTTTGTAGACATGATTCGACAGCATTGCCGGTAACATTATATATTTTGCCTTTCTGCTTTCTTATCTATTTTTCTTGTAATTTATATGTTTAAGCGTTCTCCTTCCCCAGATTCTTTCAGAGGAAGAACAGGATGTCATTGCTGCAACGCCGGCTCATCCAGCAGGGCTATATGGTATACTAATCATCCCAGATAAATCTTTCTAGCAAATTTTAACTTTGATAATATATTCTGGTTAGACTGGGTATTTATTGAGGATATTTTATTTAGACGTCTTTGACAAATAAGCTTATGTGGCATAGACTTGTATTTATATCACATCATGTGTTTCTAACATAATGATGATATATGATTATCAGCATTATATGCTAGTTGCCTAGCTGGGAACATGGTGGAACAATTATGGAATTTTGCTTGGCCTGCTGCTATTGCTTTGCTTCATCCAAGCCTTCTTCCAGTTGCAGTCATGGGTTTCTGCAGTAAGGTTTCATCAACTCATATAAGATTCAACGCATACAGACACACAAACATACACTATGCACATGTACAGGGGTCAAGAGGTGTTACTTTCAGAACCAATTATATCTTGAGAAGTGCAAGAACCGCTTTAACCGTTGTACTACTATTTATCATATATTGTGACTAGAATGTATACATTCAGTATGTTCAAGATTTGTTTTTTAGATATGGTATTGATAGTCTTTTGTCTAAATGCATAGAGCATGTACACTATTTGCACATGTATGTTCATATCTTCACATTCTTATACTTCAAAAAGAAAAAAAACTTGAGGGGATAAATTACAGGAGTGGGGAGAATAAATAAACCTTTTCTAATTTACCATTTTACCCTTTTGATTGAAGCGCCATGTACATGTGCTTATGCGGTTTTCATGGTACTCAACATAATATTGGTTCTGAAGAAGCCCCATAAACATGTATGGGTACACATACTATGTATACGTGTTTATGGCTCCTATTGTCAATTTCAGGTGAAAGGATCTTTTACTGTATCTTCTTTCATTTTTCTTTTGTAACAGGTTGCTGTTATTGCTGGAGGCCCGTTAGTTGGGAAACTTATGGATCAATTTCCTCGTGTACCTGCATATAATTTTTTGACTACTGTTCAGGTTATTCCATAATCAAACATACCTAGTCATATTTGGCATGAAATCTCTTTGAAATTATTAACCTGTTTGTTGATATATCAGGCATCTGCTCAACTGTTATCAGTCGGGATGATAATGCAAGCACATATGACACACGCCTCACTTGAAACCTCTGTACTCATGCGCCCCTGGTTTATCACATTAGTATTAGCTGGGGCTGTCGAAAGGCTATGTGGACTTGCTCTCGGGGTTGCAGTTGAACGCGATTGGGTTGTTCTGGTATTAAAAAGTTATTAATTTGACTTTCAAATAATCAGTTTCAAAAACATCCAAATACTTCTGTTTTTTGAGCCAATTTATTAATGTAAATCTGTATGTTCAGTTAGCAGGAACTAACCGGCCTATTGCTCTTGCTCAAGCGAATGCGACTCTGAGTCGTATTGATCTCCTTTGTGAGGTAATTGTGGTCTTATTCTTTAATACTGTCTTGTTATATGCATTAGTAGTATATGTTTGATAAAAGTTTTCAAACTTAACACTGATTGCAGATTGCTGGGGCATCACTGTTTGGCATTCTTCTATCTAAATATGAAACGGTAACATGCTTGAAGCTTGCTGCTGCTTTTATGATGTGGGCATTGCCTGTTGTGGTAATGAAGTACGAATTTTCTGTATATAATGGTCATACATTACATATTTGTGTTTATAATGGGATTTGTTCTGAATATTTTAGATTGGTCTCACTTGGTTAACCAACAAGCTTTCCTATGGTGTTCTTGACCGTGCTAAATGCGCACAAACATGCTGCAGAACTTCCTCCAAAGAACCTGAGCCACATGATGATAATTCAGGTTAATGTGTGACTAATACAGTAATATATATATAATTATTTTTCATTTTTTTTGTCTTACTAGACTTGTGCTCTATGTAATCAGTTGATATCAGTATGGCTGCTATTAAACACGGCTGGGTTGAATACATGCAGCAGCCTGTTCTTCCTGCTAGCTTAGCCTATGTACTTCTTTGTTTTAATGTTGTACTTGCCCCCGGTGGTCTAATGACAGCTTTCCTTACACAACATGGTACTTTATGTTCCCTTCCTTTTTGAAAGAACTGTTTAAGTGAGCGTTTGGATGCGCAAATATTTGCCATGAAGAATTATTGTTTCAATAGATCAATAGTTTTACATTTACTCAAGAATCAGTTTTATTACACTTCTTACATGCTTCTCTAAATCTTTTATCTTGATTCTAAACAATTGAAAGTTCTTAAATCACTTCTGGCCAAACACTCAAAAATGAGTATACCGACTTGATAGCGCTATAATCACTTTAAATGCACATCCAAACACTACCTAATGATCATGATCAGTGCTATAGATTAGTATTGAGGCCAAGACACCTTGTGCCACCAGAATTTTAAAACTTTTGAAATGCTATTTGAATTCTGCTTTCATTTGATATTAAGTAACGAGAAGGCTATTATTCCAAGCTCATTTGCATATGCCGCTTTTAAGTTTTTATATGTTTTTTTAATGTTCTTCAGGTTTAAGCCCCTCTCTTATTGGAGGCTTTAGTTGCTTATGTGCTTTCATGGGTGTTGGAGCAACGTTCATGTCTGCTCAAATGGTCAAGCGACTTCGCATTTTAAAGGTAGGCTTCTTTTACTTAGTTTATACATCTGTGAGGACTTCCTAAACTGATTGGGCTAGGTTGGGCCCACTCGCATGTTTGTTTTTCTCATGTTTTTCATATTTTGTAAATAAATTTTTATTTAAGTTTGATTGACGATACTGTTTTACTACAATAAAAATCTAAAAAATTTTCTTAGTAAATATATTTAGGAGGTTTTATGCATATGTATACACAAACTAACTTGGTAATTGTAAATGTTTTGTGTTCAGAATTGATTTCTATGTCTTGTGGATACATAAGAGGGTCCTTTATATAGAGGACACATAACCTTTCATATGACCTAACATAAACATAGACATTTCATATGACATAACATAGACCTTTGATATGACATGGTATTAATTGTCTAAGAACACTTTGGTGACTTTCACGCGTTCTCTTTCAATTTAAGATTTTTAGATTAACCAAATTGACTGTTAGGGATAAACACATAACTTAGATTAACTCATTTATAGGTTAATTGGTTCAAATAGCATCATGTTAAAACAATATAACTGCGGAAGACAAAGGATGCTATTAAGTTTGTAATGGATTTCTTGTTGTAGGCTGGAGCAGCTGGACTCATATTGCAAGCTTCAGTTCTTACAATGGCCGTTGGTGTTTATTGGAGTGGGGCTCTTAAAAATCAGACTGCACTTATGTTTTTTCTTGGTTTTATTGTAAGTCTTTTTTTTTCTTATGCCTCAATCTTAATTTTCTTTTAAATATAAAAAAATGGTTGAAGTGCAATGTTTATTCATCCATCCTGAAATGAACACCAAATATGAAAGCATTTCGTATATAACTTACACGTGTAAGAATCACGTGTAGATAGAACAAGTTACACATAACCTACACGTGTATCGATACACGCATATACAAATTTTATAAAACATATGAACAAATTATTTTAATGGTTTAGTGTGTACATAACATAGGCATTTGTATGTAAGAAGAAAATATTTTAAAAAAGTTGAACCATTGATAAAAAAATTAAACGTTTTAGGTTTGTTCTCACAATGCTTTAAATCTTTAATGAAGCTCTCTCCACACACACACATGTATGTATAGATATGAAGTTTATAGTTGGCGTAAAGGACAAGTTGGACACATTGGGTGATGGGTCAAAGCAAATTTGATTGATCTACCAACATTGTTTTTGTCAATTTTTTATCATTGATAATTAATACATTAACTATGATTATGATCCAATTCTTAAATATTAATGAAATCTTGATCCTGCTTCTAAACATTGCAACATAGGTGATTAGAAGGTGGTAAACACTTTTTGGTTGACTATCGACCTGTTTGACCCGCTATCAGTGATATATCTCTAAAATGGTTATATAAAAGTGAACAACTCTATCTTCAGGTGTTATCAAGATTGGGACACATGTCATACAAAGTAGTCGGGGCACAAATTCTACAAACCGGAATCCCACCTTCTAAAGCAAATCTTATTGGGGCAACCGAGGTTTCCATTGCCAGCTTGGCAGAGTCAATAATATTGGGTGTTGTTATAATTGCAAATGACGCGTCACATTTTGGATTTTTGGCTACGCTATCCCTTCTATCGGTGGTGGGTGCAGCATGGTTATTCTGCCGGTGGTTAGCTGATCCTTCAGATATACAAAAAAGTCTTCTTTCTTTATGACCCGACATTCATTAGTTTAACTCTGTAAGTATATCGCTATATCCATTGGTTTTCTAGTTTTAGTTCAACATCATGTGTTAGTTTTAGATTCATAGCTTGTAGAGTAATAAAATCTTAGTATATGCTAGATAGACATCTAATTTGGTCTATTTTATTGAATTTTATAAATATAAATAAACGCATGTTATAGAAACTGCACTTAGTGAAGTGATAGATCTTTTTGGATGAAATTCCGTTTGTGAGCATTTAAGTTTTAGTCGATCTTTGACGTGTTCAATTTTTGGTAATTTTATTTGATTTACCTATTTGATTCATCGGATAGAGAATATACCCGAAACAACACTTTTTGGGTACTTGAATTTGAATTGACATGTCGATATAACCTGTTGAGTAAGTCATAAATTGACGTTTTTGGTAACCATGAGAACGTTGACCAAAAACTCAAAAGGACTCCACAAACCCTGGGAGCCGACATGATGGGGGTAAACTACAATTTGCTGTTGGAAGCAAGTGACTTTCCTCATACGCATGCTAAATAAGTTAGCTCAACGTTGGTGAGGTCTAAATTGTATGAGCATAGCAAATCACTTTTGAAACTAGCGTATGAAACTATTTACATATTTAACAAATAACGTTTTCATCGAAACAATCAAGATGGTACTTATAATACTGTCAAAGCACTGTCTCCATACCAGGTTCACGTTAAATTCTGAGTGGTTGTCACCAATTATTCTACACCAAGATTGCCAAAACATTTCAGCTAACCAACCATTTAGCATACTGGTCTACCATCTTTTGTCTCTCGAGTGGGATATACGATCTAATTTTGTACTACAACTCCACTCAATTGCAAGACATCGTGTGGATTTTATTACCTTTCTAACGGTCAAAAGCATGTTACTATAAAAATCCTAAAACATTAATTTGAAATATAAAACTTAACGAAGATATGTTTTTCTCTAACATAATTCCAATGAGAAAAAAATAACGTAAAAGATAGAACTGGTGACAAATATTTTTAAATAAAATTATTATCGACAAACTACGCAAAAATAATGTTATTAGAATCTAATTTTCTTATTTTTAAAATTACGCTAAAGTTTTTCAATCCACTTAAAAGATAGAAAGCATATAAAGGATTATGATGCAATAGTTTTTGTATTTTATATTCACTAATTTATTATATGAAATAAATTATTTAAAGATCCACGTGATTGAAATTTTAACTGATTAGACCCATCATATTTTCTGAGTTCTATTTATTTATTTATTTTGTTTTTTACATTTTAGTAAAAAGAAAGATGGTTACTGTTATAATATTAGCCCTAATTATAACAATATTATTGAAGTAATAATCGAACTTTAATAACAAAAAAACAAGAGAGTAAATAAATGTAAGAATTACAATTTTACTGGATGCATATCTTTATTACAAACACATGGTATTTATAATACCAAATAACTATTCAAAAACACTATTTATGAGACAAACATATATAATTGGTGACAAATGGTGTCATCCAAAAAGAACCGTAGGTGGTTCATAACACTCTCCCTTGGATGACATATTTTCAAAACTTCGGAGTCTTGAAGTACTGTCTCATTAAAAACCTTGCTAAAGAAAAACTCAATGGGAAAAAGCTTTAGCTAAGGGAAAAAGAGTGCAGTATATAGCTCCCCATCAAGTTGCAGGGCGTTACATTGTTCGTACATGACGCATGCCAATATCATGGACATGTTTTCTGAATATTGTTGTGGGAAGTGCTTTTGTGAAAAGATCAGCTGAGTTGTTGCTGGATTGGGCATATCTCATCTCAACCTGATTGTCTTTAATAAGATCTCGAGTATACTCAAAGTATCTTGGTGGTATATGCTTTGTTCTATCACTTTTGATATACCATTCCTTCATTTGCGAGACACAAGCTGCATTATCTTCATAGATAGGAGTTGGAATTCAATCTTTCTCTAGTCCACAAGAAATCAATATGTGTCGTGACATAGATCTTAACCATACACATTCTCTTGAAGCTTCATGCAATGCAATGACTTCAACATGATTTGAAGATGTTGCAATGAGTGTTTGTTTATGAGAACGACATGAAATCGTAGTTCATCCATTCTTAAATGCGTATACAGTTTGAGATTTTGCTTTATGGGGATCAGATAAATAACCTGCATCTGCATAACTAGCTAACCCTTCTTTTGAATCGTCAGGATAAAATAAACCTAAATCAGCAGTTCCTTTTAAATACCGAAAACTATGTTTAATGTCATTCCAATGTCTATTAGTAGGGGATGAACTGAATCTTGCCAATAAATTAACTGCAAAAGAAATGTCAGGTCTTGTATAGTTAGGTGCTGTTTGTTTTTCACTAAAAGCACTTCTCCACCTCTTTTGTCTGCACCGCGCAGACCACGCGCAGACGTTGGGCTCGGCAGTGTGCTTGTTTTTTAGAAGACGTTTCATTTAAAAGCGTCTGCGCGTCCTCTTCTTCTAGAAGTGTTGCCCCTATCACTTCCCACCTCTTCTTCCCTTCTTTTCTTTTTTTTTCATTATCAACAACAAAGATAATCAAAACCTGCAGCTCCACCCTCCTCCTAGCTTCTCCACCCCAACCCTAGCTTCCACCCTCACCGTCGCCGCCATCCTTCCTCCTCCACCGCCGCCGGTTATCTCCGTAGCCGCCGTCAACGATCCAAACCTCTCTCTCTCCAAAGATCCGCGTCTCTCTCAAACGATTTCCGCTGAACAATCGACAGACTGTTGTTGTTGGGTATATGTTCTTGAAATCTCATTGTTTGTATCATAGACAGACAGATGTTTGTAATAATGGGTTGGAATTGTTTATTGATGATTGTGGAGGGTGATGGTGATGGTGATTTTTAGAAGAGTCTACAAGAAATGGTAGGTTGTGATCGGGAGGTGTGACTACAAACAACCAACACTGCAAGTTTATAAATTTGCAACAATGAAAATAACTTGGAGTGGACTGAAGATTTTATAGTGGGGTTGAATCAAGACCCCTTATGTTATGTAATTGTTTTAGTTAGAGCCCGGGATGTAAACAAGCGGGTCAATGAATGTTCGGTTTATTTGTAGGTCTCTATGTATATTATATGTATATAGTGTTGTCTAATTGAGTTGGTTGGATTGATTTAAAAATGTTTGTGGTATTATGAAAATTATTTCAGTGTTGTTGACTATTATATAAATTTGGATGTTGAAGACATTTTTTATTTAAATTTCAGTTTATTTTAGCAGTCTGCAGATGTTAAAAAACAAACAGTCTTCTTGTCGCAGACTACAGAGGTTTGGTCCACCTCTTCTGCTACAGATGTCTGCAGATGTGGTCCGCAGACTGCAGACGTTTTACCTCTGAAAAACAAACAGCACCTTAGTAAGATACATAAGTGCTCCAATTGCACTGAGGTATGGTACTTCGGGACCAAGAATCTCTTCATTATCTTCGCAAGGACGAAATGGATCGTTGTCAACATTGAGTGATCTAACAACCATCGGTGTGCTTAAAGGATTTGCTTTGTCCATATTGAAACGCTTTAAGAGTTTCTCAGTATAAGTTGACTGATGCACAAGTATCCCATTATGCATATGTTCAATTTGTAAACCAAAACAATATTTAGTTTTTTCAAGATCTTTCATTTCAAATTCTTTCTTTAAAAGAGCAATCGCATCATTAATTTCTTTTTGTGTCCCAATTAAATTGAGATCACAACATACACAGCTATGATCACATATCCTGATGTTGTCTTCTTAATGAAGACGCATGGACAAATAAGATTATTTGTGTATCCTTTGCTTATCAAATTGTCACACCCCAACCTAAGGCGGAAATGTCGGGGCGTGAGCTGATTGTCACAGCTCTTCAAAGGTTACTATCATGCAATATTTAAATGACAATATCTATTAATTGAATTCAATTATCAAATAAATCCAATACAAACAAGTACATAATTCATACGACAATACAAATTTTATATTTCTTAGTTAAAATATTCTTCTAACTAAATTCTTTACTAAGTCTTCACCAACCTGCATATGCGTATAAAATAAAGTTTTGTCAACAACACATGTTGAGTGAGTAAAATACCAGTTTAAGACACAACAGTAATAATATATACTATAAAGAAAGATGCAAAATGTTTCTGTGAGATAAACAGTTAAACCGTAGCACATACACAAACAATCAACCATAAAGAAAGGGCTAAACCGTTGCCATGCGAATGGGCATTGGTTACCAAAAATGAGGTGTCGGTGAAACCATTGTCAATGCGTCAGACGCCAGCCACTACGACGTTTGTATGATCATACTAGACTGAGAATATGTTGGACCTCTCCTAATGCGGTTCAAATAAAGCAAGTAAGCAAATAGCAAGTTAGGCATAAACTGATATACACACAAGGATTAAACATTTGCGGTTTTGAATACTAGATAATACGTAAATACAATACGATACGCATACGTCCCCAAAAATATTTAAAAACAGTAAAAGAGGGGAGTGATTACTCACTTGATTAAATGAACGAAGTAAAAATGAGGATGTGAGGATGAGAGCAGTTAAACCCCTTCGGGATTCACCGACAATGATTTCATAAACGATCTTAATTGGATGATGAACGGAAAATTAAAACTGACGGCCTGAAACCATGAGTGCGACGATAGTAGCAGTCCACCATAACCCAATTAATTACAGGAGTTAGCTTCGCGAATTGTCCATGAGAATGCATATAAGGTTAACTGAAATCGTGTTACCTCTGGAAGGTTAATTGACATTGCAGCCTCGATAGTTAGGTTAAGTTTGACCATCGAAATCTTATTGATCTCGTTTTCTATAATAAGTATGACGGATAAATCAATTTTAGGTATAATAAATGATTTTACGAACACATTCCAAATATAATCCGAGAATTAAGATACAAGAAAGAAAACGGGTAGACGGGTTGTTCATCAAACGGATACGGGTTTGGGTTTTTTTCTTTAATAAAAGATGGACCGATTTGCATCTAAGTCCCTCATGTTTAAGTGTGGATACATAATAAGTAAAATCTTAAGTTTTCGAGTAAATTTGTATATAAATAAAAGTTATATTTGAAACTTAATTATATATAATAACGATAATAGTAAAATACTATTGGCTCGATATATGTGATGCGTTGTTGATTAAAAATTACTCGAAAACGAAAACGGGTCGGGTATTATATATTTTATAATTAAATGAAAAACTCGAGTTGTTACAGTCTCCCCTACTTTAGGGAATTTCGTCCCGAAATTAAAGAATACTATAACAACCTCATTAAATTTTAAGAAAAGTAAAAAAAAAGTGTAAATATGATTTTAAAGTTTATCATAATACAGAACTTTGAATAGTCAAAACAACGCTCCAAATGAAAATTTGATAAGGACACTTATATATAGGATGTACCAGCGGCGTATCCACCATGTCCTTATCATCTTAACATTCGTACCGTTACTCTAACTACTTTCGGTTCTAGATTACGACACACAATTGTACGCACTATGATTTCCATGCGATGACTTCAATAATTATGTTCCGGACCATAATTACCGTTATCGTCGGATGTTCCACATGACTCGTCTAATCATGTGGGTTTACAAGCGCCAGAATAGACAAGATTTTGAGGAAACAAAAATTTTAATACGTTTTTGGTTATAAGTAGAAGATAGTTATTATGTAAAATATTGCTAGAAAAAAAATTGAATTGAATACTGGAGTTGATTTAATATAATATTAAAAAAAAATTAAACATGTTTTGAAGATATACCATTGCTAACAGTTGTCTTTGAAAAGATAGATTTTATTGTATGAGCATGATTACTTAAAATTAATAAATTATTAAAGTTGAAATTGTTTTAGATCCTAAAATCGAATAAAGGTTTGTTATAAGTTATGATTGAGAAAGATAAAATATGTTTAGAAAAAAATGACAAAACATCTTCTTTGATAAATTTAGTTATGATTTATCTGATTTAAAAAAAATAACTTGATTAATTAGATCTATAATAATTTGAATAATTGAAGTTGATTGAATTCAAATATTTTGATTAAGTTTCAAAGCAGGGTTTAATAGAGTAAGTTTGGAAATTTTAAGCTTGATGAATATGATTGAATCGGGAACACACATGGCGTAGGTGATTAGGATTTCCACCATTGAAGCAAGTATGGATAACAGATGTGTAGGGCTGAGCAAACGACATAACATGGGTTATAGAAATAGACGACATAGATCGTTGTGGGATGTCTTGTGGTACGAGGCAAGAGATTACATTGGGTATAACGCGATATGAGGATTGAATTGAATAGTAATAGTCGCAAGTGAAGCATAACGAGTTAATTTAGACGTACAGTTTCTTGTTTGAAATGCTATGATTTTGTTGCGATTGATTGTTTATTTGCTTGATAACATATAGTTGGTGTTTTAGACTCGCTTTTGTTACTGTTGTTGTTATGAGAATGGGTATGAGTAGATAAATTGAATTTATTAGCGAAAAAGTTAATGAACAAGATTGAGTTGATTGTATTTATGTTTTAGAAATTTTTTTATTTTAGAGATCGCATGAGCTATCTCTTTGACTAAACATGTGGTCATGAGACGATTATAGAAAATAAATGATTGATGTTATTTGATGTTGAAAAAAAACATTCTATAATTATAAGGATGTGATTTATTGAGGGAATTGGATAGTTGTGTAGATTTCATATGAGTTATTGTGTAAAAACGATACTTAAGTATATTATGCTGATGTTTATTCATAACTTAAGGATAAGTTAAAATCTAACTGAAAATAAATGAGTTAATTTGATGAGTGAATGAGTTTTAATATGTCTTAACAATTTAAAATTTTGAAGTTGAATAATTGAAATATATATTTAATAGTTTATGTATATGATACCATGAGTATAATAAAGTTATTCGATCATTAGTTGTGCGATACTATTATTTAAATTACTTGATATTCTGATAATATAATAATGTGATAAGATGAATAGGAAAACCAATTTAATAATAGAGTGTATATTGTTTTGATTGGCTCGTGATAACCGAGTCTTGATAAATGAAGGGTTTGTATCCGATCATGAGAGTAAAAATGTTTTGAGTATATGAATAGATCGAATCAATAGATCATGATTCAAAAATGATTTAGTAAGTAAGTAAATAAGTAAGTAACTGAGTAACTGAATAATATAATAATAGAATAATTAAATAATTAAATCAAATTATAATCATTTCGTATAAAAAAATAAACAAATAATGAATGTTCTTCGATGTGTTGGGTTTCCCATGTTTTCCATGACATTTTGTTTCCCCAACTTATTAGCATACCAAAACCAAAACAAGTATGTGAGTTGGCCTCCCATGAGCATTACATGACAATTTGAATGGCCCAACTTAATTAACGAATCAACGAATCAATTGAGTTTCTCGGTCCATGAGCGTTACATGGCGATTTGACCGACCAAACTAAATAACGAATAAACGAACTCAAGCACAAGTAATTGAAACATCTCGTGTATCACCATGGATGATAATGTTCCAACAAAAATATCGCAAATATAACAAATTGTGCAAATGTACAGTTGGCGTGTCCATGGCGTCCCATGGGTTTTACACCCGACTAGACATTTTAAAAAACAATAAAACACAATAAAGGGTGTAACCGTTTAGCCGGTTACGTTAAACGCTTACAGTGTCGGTCGCATGACAATTTCCACTATGGCGGGGAATCTTGTCACACTCCCTAGTTTTAAGGGAAAACGAGCAAAAACAAAGCTAGGAAACTCGCAAGGAAATTTCCGACAATAAAATGCAATTTAATAAAATTTAATAGAAATATTTTAAGATTGAGGCATAGCCTCGAAGTCATAAAAATATTTTGAGAATGAGACATAGTCTCGTAGTAATAAAATAATTTTGAGAGTGAAGCATAGCTTCGGAGTTGTGTGTGTGTGTGCATGACAAATAAAATAAACAATTAATTAAACAGTTAAATAAGTATTTAATCTAGCAAGTAATTACGTAAGCTGTAAAAAATCAAATAGAACACATCAGGTAAACAAATAAGCACGTATGAGGTTCCTAAGCATGTTACCAAGGCACCACTAACGACCTATCTTAAACCTTCGGCTCTGATACCAATCTGTCACACCCCAACCTAAGGCGAAAATGTCGGTGCGTGAACTGATTGTCATAGCTTTTCAAATGTTACTATCATGCAATATTTAAATGACAATATCTATTAATTGAATTCAATTATCAAATAAATCCAATACAAACAAGTACATAATTCATACGACAATACAAATTTTATATTTCTTGGTTAAAATATTCTTATAACTAAATTATTCACTAAGTCTTCACCAACCTGCATATGCGTATAAAATAAAGTTTTGTCAACAACACATGTTGATTGAGTAAAACACAAGTTTAAGACACAACAGTAACAATATATACTAAATATAGAAAGATGCAAACTGTTCCAGTGAGATAAACAGTTAAACCATAGCACATACACTAACAATCAACCATAAAGAAATGGCTAAACCGTTGCCGTGCGAATGGGCATTGGTTACCAAAATTGAGGTGTCGGTGAAACCATTGTCAATGCATCGGACACCGGCCACTACGACGTTTGTATGATCATACTAGACTGGGAATATGTTGGACCTCTCCGAATGCGGTTCAAATAAAGCAAGTAAGCAAATAGCAAGTTAGGCATAAACTGATATACACACAAGGATTAAACAGTTGCGGTTTGAATACTAGATAATACGTAAATATGATACGATACGCATACGTCCCCAAAAAGATTTAAAAACAGTAAAGTAGGGAAGTGATTACTCACCTGATTAAATGAACGAAGTAAAAGTGAGGATGTGAGGATGAGAGCAGTTAAACCCCTTCGGGATTCACCGACAATGATTCCATAAACGATCTTGATTGGATGATGAACGGCAAATTAAAACTGACGGCCGGAAACCATGAGTGCGACGATAGTAGCAGTCCACCATAACCCAAATAATTACAGGGGTTATCTTCGCGAATTATTCAGGAGAGTGCATATAAGGTTAATTGAAATCGTGTTACCTCTGGAGGGTTAATTGACATTGCAGCCTCGCTAGTTAGGTTAAGTTTGACCATCGAAATCTTATTGGTCTCGTTTTCTATAATAAGTATGACGGTTAAATCAATTTTAGGTATAATAAATGATTTTACGAACACATTCCAAATATAATCCGAGAATTAAGGTACAAGAAAGAAAACGGGTAGACGGGTTGTGCATCAAATGGATACGGGTTTGGGTTTTTTTCTTTAATAAAAGATGGACCGATTTGCATCTAAGTCCCTGAAGTTTAAGTGTGGATACATAATAAAGTAGAATCTTAAGTTTAGGAGAAAACTTGTATATAAATGAAAGTTATATTTGAAACTTAATTAAATATAATAACGATAATAGTAAAATACTATTAGCTCGATATATGTGATGCGTTGTTGATTAAAAATTACCCGAAAACAAAAATGGGTCGGGTATTGTATATTTTATAATAAATGAAAAACCCGAGTTGTTACACAAATAATCACTCAAACGATTGTACCACATCCTTCCAGATTGTTTCAGTCAATACAAGGATCTTTGTAACTTGATGGAATACCTTCCCTTAGGCTTTGAGCTTAATGCTTTGGGGAGTTTAAATCCTTCAGGAATCTTCATATAGATGTCACTGTCTAGTGATCCATACAAGTAAGCTGTGACAACATCCATAAGACGCATCTCCAAATTTTTAGAGACTTCTAAGCCGATTAAATATCTAAACGTAATAGCATCCATAACAGGAGAATACGTTTCTTCATAGTCAATTCCTAGCCTCTGAGAAAAACCTTGAGCTACAAGTCTTGCTTTATATCTTGTAACCTCATTTTTCTCATTTCTTTTTCTCACAAAAACCCATTTATATCCTACAGGCTTTATTGACTTTGGTGTAATGACAATGTGTCCAAAAACCTTTCGATTTTTAGTGAGTTTAATTCAGCTTACATGGCATCTTTCCATTTGTTCCAATCTTGTCGATTTTTACAATCATCTACAGATTTTGGTTCAGGGTCATCATTTTCTTCCATGATATCACTTGCCACAGAATAAGAAAATATATCATCAAATATTTTCCATTTCATCTCGATCCCACATTATATGTGATTGACCATAGATTGACAATTCCTTATTGGAATCATTTATTTCTTCCTAAGGGAATGTTTTTCCTGATGGAAGGTTTTGTCAATCATTCCTTCATTAGGGCCAGTATCTTTTTCAGAGCCCTTTCTTTTTTGAGGATTTTTATCCTTTGAACCGATTGGCCTTCCACGTTTTAAACGTTTTAGGGACTCATGAGGTGCATTATTATGGTTTTTCTTGCTTGGAATCTCAACTCGAGTTGATTGACAATTCCTCTTGGGTTTAGGTGTACTAATGATGGCACACACCATGATATATCTCTTTCTTGCCTTTTCATTTCTCCCCCTAATGCTGGGAATATTGTCTCGTTAAAATGGCAATCAGCAAAACGTGTTGTAAATACATCACCTGTTAAAGGTTCAAGTTATCTTATGATGGAAGACGTTTCATATCCAACATATATTCCCAACCTTCTTTGGGACCCATTTTTTGTGCGTTGTGGTGGTGCAATAGGAACATACACGGCACACCCAAAGATCATAAGGTGAGAGATGTTTGGCTCATTTCCGGAAACAAGTTGTGTGGGAGAGTATTTATGATTCGTACTTGGTCTCACACGAATTAATGATCCAGCATGCATAATTGCATGACCCCAAATAGAAACAGGGAGTTTTGTCCTCATTATTAATGGTCTAGCTATTAGCTGTAGGCGTTTGATCAACGACTCGGCTAAGCCATATTGTGTGTGTACATGAGCAATAGGGTGTTCTACAACAATCCCCACAGACATGCAATAATCATCAAAAGCATGTGATGTAAATTCTCCCTCATTATCAAGTCTTACTCTTTTAATAATATAATCGAGAAAATGTGCACGTAATTTGATAATTTGAGCAAGAAATTTTGCAAAAGCAACATTGCGAGTCGATAATAAAGAGATATTAGACCATCTGCTGGATGCGTCTATTAAGACCATGAAGTATCTAAATGGTGCGCATGGTGGATGAATTGGTCCACATATGTCACCTTGAATTCTTTCAAGAAACATTGGTGTTTCTTTATCGACTTTTAATGGCGAAGGCCTTGTAATTAATTTCCCAAGAGAACAAGATGTAAATTGAGACATTATCTATTTTGTTGATCTTTCAGTGGATGCCCATGTGTATTTTCAATGATCCTTTTCATCATTGTGGATCCTGGATGGCCTAATATGTCATGCCATAAGTCTATGATATCATAACACAACAATTTTCTTTGACTGCCATATGTGCTTGAGGCACATTTATATATGTATAATGTAAACCAGAATGGAGCATTGGTAGTTTTTCCAATATCTGATCTTTGCTTATGATATGCAAATATTTTTCATTACTAATAGTCCTTGACTAAGTATCATATCCATTATGATATATGTTTTTGAAACTCAACAAATTTTTGTTGATTTTGGGGAAAATAGAGCATTTTCTATTTTGAGCTCTGTACCATTAGGTAATGCTAAATTAGCTTTTCCCACTCCTTCTATCAAGTTTGTAGGACCTGATATTGTATTGATGATCCCTTTTGTTGGTTTCAGTTTATGAAAATATTTTTTAGATCTAAGTATAGTATGCGTGGCTCCACTATCCGCTATACATATATCTTCTTCATTTGTTTGATCTTGTGCTCCAGTGATTTTCATTTTAAATCTTGAAAATATTAAGAAAAATAATAAGTGTATAACGAAGACATTATGATATTTTATAAGAACTTTATTTAATTGAAAAACAAACAGTACATGAAGGGAACTACATAATTAAAGGTAATAAGAAACACACTTAATTATTGCATATAATAATTGTCGTCAAGCAATATTTGTTTCAGAGTTCCACATCAAAGTCTGCAATGCTCAGCTCAGCATTGATATTATCAAAGTTATGAACATGGTTTACTTATTTCTCTTTTCCTTTGAGAGAGGCTTGGTATAGTTCACACAGATGTGGAGCTGTGCGACAAGCCTTTGACCAGTGGTTTGTACTTCCACATCTAAAACATGAAGTGCCATTGTTTTCGGACCTACCAGCTTCATTCCATTTATTGTGTTGGTTGGAATTGGTATTTTGTGAAATATGGTAATTATTGGCTCTCTGGTTACGACCACGGCCACGACCGTAAGAATTAGTGTTCCATTTAAATGAATGCTTACGATCATTAAAATGCCTTTTGTCAAAATGACCACGGCCACGTCCATGGCCTCGTTCACGACCTTGTTCCCATTTATGACCGGAATTTTTATGGGAATTTTTGTGAGCAACATTTGCTTCTGGTATTGTTAATGAACCTGTGGGACAAGATTGATGATTTTTCATCAATAATTCATTATTTTCTCTGCTACAAGGAGTAATGCATTTAGATCAGAGTATCTCCTAAAATTCTGCAAACGATAATGTGTTTGTAAGTTTATATTTGATGCATGAAATGTGGAGAAAGTTTTCTCCAACATATCTCCCTCAATAACTGTTTGCCCACAAAATCGGAGCGTTGAGCATATTCTGAACAAAGCAGAGGTGTACTCATTTACTTTTTTGAAATTTAGGAACCTGAGATTGTTCCATTCATCTCTAGCAATGGGAAGTAGAACTTCCCTTTGATGATCAAATCTGTTTTTAAATCTTCCCACAAAATGCATGGATCCTCACAATTTGAATACTCAAATTGTAACATCTCATCAATGTGTTTGTGGAGGAAGACATCGGCTTTTGCCTTGTCTTGATCCTCGCAATTCTTTCCCTCTGTTATCGTATTTAAAACACCAATTAATCTGAGATGCCGTTTAACATATGCCGTCCATGACATATAATTATCTCCGGTGATATGAAGAGCCGGGAATTCAAGTTTTGCGATGTTTGCCATTTTATTACTAAACACAAATAAGATAAATATTAGAATTACATACTTATTAAAATTGAAAGAAAAAACAAAAGTAGAGCTATAAATAGATAAAGAAAAAAAGAAAAGATTAAACTCTCTAGGTGAGAGATTACAAATAAAGAACAATAAGATTATCAACATTATGGTAGTTAATATTAAAACTGGATGAATCATCTTTCCAAATATTATTTTGAGTATTCCCGATAAGAAAATTTTTGTATTTGTGAAATATTTGAGATTGATAATTGGTTATTTATAGTTGAAAATTTATACCCGTTTTACAACGGCTATACCGTTTGTATGTGTGTGTATATATATAATATTAAATATTTTAAAGTAAGATAATAAATAAGATATTAAATAACGTTTGTTTCATAAAATATATAATTAGTGTGCACAATAGTAAGAATAGAATTGTTAGTGTAAATAAATCTAACTTCTAAATGAAATATTAGTGTGCATATATAAATAAAAGTTAGAATAGTTATCAAATTTTAATAACAATGTTTATACACATTATTGCTATTACTTAGTATATGTATATGCATATATATTTTTCCAATGTACATAATTAAAGAAGTGTTTATGATGCTTATGTGGATACCTTTGTGTTTATTACCTTTATTGATTAGGATATAATCGACTCGTGCTGATAACGTGTTATAATATTAGCCCTAATTAAAACAAGATTATTGAAGTAATAATTGAACTTTAATAACAAAGAAACAAGAGAGCAAATTAAATGTGAGAATTACAATTTTACTGGATGCATATATTCGTTACAAACACATGGTATTTATAATACCAAATAACTAATCAAAAACACTATTTAGGAGACAAACATACATAATTGGTGACAAATGATGTCATAAAAAAATCGTCAGTGGTTCATAGCTTTTACCATTTTATATTTTCATGTTATAATGTTCAATGCTGTTTACAAACACTTAAAAGAATGTGTTATGTTTGTTTATTTTTCTTTCCAATAACAAATTTATTTTTAGTTAAAGTCCCCCTAATTTTGTACTTGTAGGGATTTGAACCCATCAATTCCATTTTGAAATAGTGGACATCATACCACTAGATTATTATGTCATATGTTATGGTGTATTTAGTTAAAACGTCATGCAGACGTTATGTCGTTATCACCCAAACCGTGAGTTTTAACTAACCAACTTAAAAAACAAGTGATATGGAGGAGGTTAGTTAGGTAAGATATTAAAAAAGATTTTGGCTTAAATGGGGGTGGACCCCACAAAAACAGCCCATCTTGAACATTAGCGGTTTGGTGAGCAACGGGTAAAAGAGGTGCGTAAGGATGTGTTATGGATGGTTTAGACTTTAAAGAATGGAATTTGGTTTAGGTTTAACACTTGTCTTATGGAACAATTTACATCACCCGATTATTTATTTTTCTTAATTCTTTAAGAGATGATTAATCCAATTACGAATTATGTTTATTATTATGATTACTTTTTTATTATTAGTCGTAGATCAAACTTGGGCTTTTAATTAATTAAGTGATCACACACAAATCACATAGATATGACATTTGGACTTTAATAGCTTTATTTTAACTCAAAACATATTAATATTTTTAATCTTATTATTACTATTACTATTACTATTAGCAGGCGTAGCAGTAGCATACAACCCACACATATGCTCGAAGTTAAAGTTATAGTCTTTTTAATTGTTTCTTCTTCTTTTTTTTATATATATAAATTTAAAATAATAAAAACAAAGGTTAAAAAATGTGTCGTTAGATTCATCAGTATCACATCAAGTTAATTTTCATATGATACATATCAATTTTTGATGTTGAAATAAGATCTTATCCATCAAAACTTACGTGTAAGAATTTAAAGTTGTAAACTATATCAAAACTTACGTGTAAGAATTTAAAGTTGTAAACTATATCAATATGTAAATGATAAAATATTTTGGTGGACCATATATGTTCATAATATTTGTTTCTTATTTATTTAGAATTATTTCATAATTTACCGTCTAAGATTTTCGAATTATATGATATTGGTTTTAATCTTCCTGTATTACATGGTTTGTTTTACATTACTCGTTTCTAACATTTATATATTTGTATTATTATCCAAAAATTATAATACATCTAGAAGATATTGTGACGTTTAATATGGACAAAGTTTATCATGTAAGTACATTTAGTAATGTCTAATTACATGATACAGAAAATGACTCTTGTCATGTTCTACAAAATAAATAGTGAAGTAAATATCCTTAGTTTAAAAGTTCTGTCAATAAATGCAGATTGGCCATTAATGGTTGCTAGTTGTATATGAACAAATACATCACTAGTTATAATTTAACTGGTGTAATTAGGATCCTCTATTAGATTTTCAAGCTCTGTGTACGATTAGTGCACATGAGCCCTTAAGATAGAAACTTATACATATAAACAAACTTCATTAGTCCAACTATAATTGTTATACAGGCAAACAAAACAAATTCGTTGTAACAAAATACTCCGTCAAATTAAAATATTTGGTTTTTGTATCTAGATGCTAAACACCAAAATAGTGTTAGAGCAAGTGACAAAACCCTTTCAAGAAATAGGGGGAGGCCACGTGCTTGAAATCGGACGAATCCTTTATTTTTCACGTGTCACGTCTAATGCATGTACCAAAAAAAAATGAAGATGTAAGGTTTCGATTAGTGTATCTGATACATGCGATGGAAGTGCTCTACCATTAAGCTAGATCCATATTTTTGATTTATTACTTTGATCATTAAAAATTTTGGGCCCTAAGCAATTGCGCACCCCACACACCCTATGTTCCAACATGGATATTAAATAGTTTGTGTCCAATGTTGGGACATTGGAATGAGTTAAAACAAATATTTCAAGTGGCAAATCATAATTACAAGTTATGAGCAAATTTATATAGAACAGTGACACTCATCACTAGATAAATGCATATTAAAATGAGTCCGTTCACAAGTGTACTCGCTAGAAAACCCTCCACCTCTGGCCTACAGCTCTCAACTCACTCTGGCGACCATGAACTCAACTTCAGCAATATTTCTCTTTGTTTCTCCCTTTTTTTGTTCTCTTTTAATAAACTCACTGTTTAATTGGCCAAACCCAAATCATCAAAACTCTTTTCAAGATTTCATCTTTTTCATCAATTTAATAACAAATCAACAAAACCTAGTTCAAGATTCAATCTTTTTACATCAAATCAACAAAACCCATTTCAAGATTCCATCTTTTTAGTTTCTCCTCGGGCGAGTCGACTCACTCTCACCGGTGAGGTTTTGTTGATCGGAATTTTAGTAGCTAGAGGGGTCTCAGATCTATCGAATTTCTACATTATTATTAGCCACATTCACAAATAATTAAACATGTAAATGTTACATTCTGCAATTTGAGCAGATCTGATTAGTCATGAATCAGATATGCTATTTCATTATCTAACTCTTTGGGTTGTTCTTCCCCAATTTGGTTCTTTGACTTTTTTGGTCATAGAACCGAAGCTGGTTTTTTATGGTTCTTTGACATTCTTAATCATCTTATCGGAGTTTGATCTTCGGGTTTGGTTATGTCCATTTAGAGGTTTCCATTGTTGCCTAGGAGAATCACCGGGGTCCAAGGGGGTATTCTGATTGGTCGCGCATATTAAGCGGCTCCATTTGTCGTCGGATTAGTCATGAATCATATATGTTCTTTCATTATGTGACTCTTTGGGTTGTTATTCCCTAATTTGGTTCTTTGACTTTTTTGATCATAGAACTAAAGCTGTTTTTTATGGTTCTTTGACCTTCTTGATCATCTTATCGGAGTTTGATCTTTGGGTTTTTTAGGCTCGGTTGTGGTTCGTGGCTTCTGGGGTGTTTTGTTGGGAGATGGTGGTATGACCGGGGCTCTTGATGGGGGTGTTTGGTCGTGTCCATTTAGAGGTTTCCATTGTTGCCCACGAGAATCATTGGGGTCCAAGGGGGTTTCTTAATTGGTCGCACATATTAAGCGGCTCCATTTGTCATCGGATGATATGAAATGGACCTTGTGGGAGGCGATCTCCACAGATTTTTATTTGTTTGTTTCTTTTGGTGAGGCTTTTAAGGTCTCACACTAACGAGTGTGTGGGGTTTGTATGGAGTTACATGCTCTCCGTCAGGGTGCCATCATGTCGGCGGGATGGTCTGGTTCAAGTGGGTCGTGGGAGATGTGGAGGAGTTTACAGTGGGGATTTCTAAGCCACATGTTGGGATGGAAGTTGTTGCGGTAGGAAGGGTGGGGGTGGATGTGGCTCTCATTGACTGTGTCTTCTCTCTCCCTATCACAACTGTTAAAAGCATCCCTCATAGTTGTTGTATGGCATTTTCCCAGGCCTTAGTGGTTGCTTTGGGTAAAGTGGCGGCTATGCCAGAGTCTGTTGAGGTGTGGGCAAAACTTTTCTTGTTACCATGTTGCACATTACGAGTTTTCATACATTCTAACCATCAGTAACGCAAGTCTGGAAATAGAAAGTGTCTGCAATGCCATAGTATTCAGCGTTCGCTAGCATCTTAGGGTGATTGTGACAGTTTCATGGAGCTTATTTTATCGCTCTTTGACCAACCTTTAGGGGGTGCTTTGGGTGGTGATGTGTTTGTCCTCAAATCTGACAATTCCGAGTTGTGCGCCAATGTTAAACAATGTTTACGGAAAGTTGCGGACGAGCATTTCACTGATAAGGTCAAAGTTTTATGCTCTTCAAGGGTTGCACCTTTCGGTAAGAATACTTTGAACATGTTGGTGTCTAAGCATCCCATCCTACCCCCTAAGAGTATGCTTGTTTCCTTTCTTTCCGAGCCTCCCATTGTTGCGGTCGTTGACAGTGTGCTTGGTTTCATTAAATATTTCCCTAAAGGGACTTCATGTGGGCGAGACAGATTGAGAGCCCAACACATTTTAGATGCGTTGTGCGAAGAGGGGTTTTCGTTCGCGAATAGTTTGATCAAGGCTAATTCTGTTGCGGTTAATTTGTTTTTTTATTGGGGGGGGGGGGGTGCCCCAGGGTGTTGGCAGAGATTGTCTCATTCGGCCCTTCTTCGCTATTGCTTAAATCGGACAATGGGATTAGACCTATTGCCGTAGGGCTCATTTGGAGGAGATTGATCTCTAAGGTGGCTATGAGGGGTATCGGGAAAAAGATTGCTAAATACCTATGTGACTTTCAATTTGGGGCGGGAGTCCCTAGTGGGGCAGAGGTCGTGCTCCATAGCACGAACATGTTTCTAAATCAGTTTCACTTGGATGGGTCATTGGCTATGCTTATTGTTGATTTCTCTAATGCCTTCAACTTAGTCGATAGGACGACCCTTCTACATGATGTTCGAAGTCGATGTCTTTCTATTTCCCTACGGGTGAATTTTTTATATGGGTAAAGTTGGCTAGGTTATATGTGGGTGATGCATACATTAGATCCACCACTGGGGTTAAACAGGGGGCCCTCTTGGGCATCTCCTTTTTGCCTTAGTTTTGCACCTACTTATTCACCGAATCAGATATCGTTGTAAGCTTCTCTTCCATTCTTGGTATGATTATCGAGGACACTATAGAGGTGGTTAAAGCATTAGATATTACCCGTGCCGAGGGGCCTCGTTTTTGGGATCAAGAATTGATCAAGGAAGAATGGAATATTCTCAACCTCCTCAAGAAATGGCTAAGTATGGAATTCGAGCAAACTTGGCGCCTCGAGCAAGCCTAGAACTTATTAAAGCAAGGTATCTTACATCGAGCAAGGTTATCTTCTGGTATTCTTCTAAGTGTTAGTTAGAGAAAACCACCCTTCATCAAGCAAAGTTGTTCTTCAGTCGAGCAATGTTTGCTTCAGAGCAAACTCTTGACTTAACTAAGCTTAAACCAAGTAATTTGGTGGATCGAGCAAGGTTTTAATAATAGTGATCTCAAGCACACTTGTAGAAAGTTACTGGAATTATACTAAAGACTTCTACAAACAAGGTTCAACATTGAGCAAGCTACAGTACCACCAGCATGTCACACCCCTGAAAATCTTATCTTAGCAGCGGAAGACTTAACTAAGTTAATTTCAGGTAATGACAGATGCCGATAGCCAAATCACGAAACAGAACGCTTTAATATATAAAAAGGCTTGCTTATTCATCAGAGTGCACATGTCATATTTTACTTAGTTTATTATTATTACAAGCCTACAGTTCCACATCATCAAAACACACGCGTTCTCGGTTCCATCCCATCCATCCCTCGCGATTCCTCCATATTCTCATTTACCTGAAAAGTATGTTAAAATAATTTTGTCAACACGAATGTTAGTGAGTTTCTCAATTTAAAACCGGGATGTAACAGTTATCGACTTTACACCCATTTATTTATCATTCTTGTCAATGATAATTTTTATTATTCACCATTCTTTTCAATGGGAATTTAATTTCCACTTTTCCAAACATAGTTATATATTTCTCAAACAAAGCGTGTTAGTTGTAAACGAGCAAAGAGTACAACACATGTATGACTATCATAATAATAAACTCGAAACATACCAAAATCAAAATATTCTCACATTTTCAACCAGAGCGACTGGAAGAGTGGGGGGCGTCTCCCCGATAGATCTACCAATATTTTTAGGCCCTTTCTCTCTAGGTTAACGGTTTTTCCTTTTATAATGACTCATCCCATTTAACACAATTTGTAAAATATATATCTCTTTAATTTACATACTAAAAAAATATAAATCATAAAAATATTTAAAAGTGGGGATTTTACGAGAAAACTCACCATTTTCGGTAGATGATCGGTTATTCCAACTTGACTCGTAACGTGTTATTAAATGGTACACATTTAATAATAACTTTTAGATTTTAAGTTGTTGCACAACTTAAAATATTTCACACATTTTCTTAAGAATGTTATCTTTTTGCTTGTGTGCTTATTTTGTTTAATGACACATTGGCGATTCCTTTCAAGTCCAATCCCTATATAATCACTTAATACACACAAGGTATCTAAACTTATAAATTTAACCCAAGTAGCAACTAACACATCACATGCATAAATATTCTATTTAGCAAATAAACAAGTTATAATATATTATTATATTGTTTAATATTATATAATAATATTAAGTTTTATAAATTTATATTTTAGTTTCTTGAAAATTTACTATTTTATATCTTTATACTTATTACATTTATAAAAATCGTTTCCCGTTTCGGTCGGTTTTGTCGTTTTATATTAATCGGTGAATCGGTTAACTTTTTCTTATACAGTTGAGTTCTTAACTATTTTAAATACTTTAAGTGTGAAAATTCACAACTTTTATAAGTAATTTTATTAAAATAGTTCATTTCTTATTTCATTTATAAATTTCACAAAAGTGGCAATTTTGGCGTTTTCGGGTCGGTTTTGTCGCGACACGAACCATCAAAGATCAAGTTATTCCATCTTGACCTTAATATATACATTTACTTATGTAAGGTATATATATTATATGGGTTTATGGGCTGTTTTAAAACAGTTCCCAAAACCGTTGTCAGTTCGCGTTAAAAGTCACATTTTTTGACCGTTAAAGCTACCGACAAGCAATTTTAGCCATATTAAACATGCTAAACACTTTGTATACTTAATAAACATATTTATAATGTGTAATTTAAACCAAATTTCCCGATTTAAACACTTAACACAAAAGACAAATCTTTAGAAATTTGCAAGTCTAATATGCACAAGTCCTAACTTACTAGTTTTAGCAATATATGAACATGTTATTTTCACTAAGTCTAAGGGGCTGTTTGGAAAGTACTGAATCATTAAAATGTCTGAATGATTAAGTGGCTCTGAACCAGTAAGTGTTGTTGGTTAGACATCTGAATGAATGTGTGAAATGACTATTTTACCCCTTTAAACTATTTCGTGATGAATGAAATATACCTGTTTAGTCAGAGCGTATAATAATTGTTCTAAATGACCAAACATACATTATATAAAATTAACCAGTTTCTATAAGCTCGAGCTCATTTAATACCACTTTAGCTGCTATTTTCAGCAGTTTTATGCTCCACAGGAGGATGTTACTTCAAAACAAAACTATAAAACACAATATCAAACATCACAACTAACGAACCAAAATAAAGAAAACAAAAGGTTTACCAACGATGACAAACAAAATTGTTCAAAATTTCACATACAAATCTAAGTTACACATTAATTGTTCAAAATTACACATAAATAGTTCAAAATCCATGGAAACATACCAAAATTCAAATAAAAATTACACATAAATCCTTCATAAATCCTCAAACAATTGAATGCAAAGTTCAGGGTAAGAAAGTGGTGCACTTTTCAAAGCTTCTACATATTTGTTCGACTGCGAGGACAATATTATAAATACTATAAGTTTAACTTATAATAAAAGTTATTATTAAAAAAAATAAACAAATACCTTCATCTCCATTTTCCATTCTTCTTAAGACAAGTTAAAAGTGTTAGTTACGGGATTATTAACATTGCTGGTTTTGTTTTTGAGCTTTGATCAAGTTGCAAAATTTTCTTTTGTATAATCATAATTGTTCTTCATTTTTTTTTGATCAATTTTAAGATTGTATTCTATTTTCAACTTTTCCTCCACATTCCTCGATGATATTAGTTTAAGGCTACTTCCTTCACGTCCATGGAGTTTTATTTGCTCAATACAAGCTTCAAGAAATGTTTTCTCAAGACCTTCTTGCTTCCAACTAACCCTAACCCTTTTTTGTGCCATTTCTTAGAAGAATAAGTAAAACACAAGTCAAAAAAACAATATATATATATATATATATATATATATATATATTTATAACACAAGCTGATAAATGGTTGTATGTTTGTACTTTCTTACATCTCAAGTTCTACATATTTATCTTGACTTTGTATTTATCTCAAGTTTGTCAAATGTACATGTATATTCAACCCCTATGAAATATTAAATTCATCTTTCTTATATCACAAGTTCTACATATTTATATACACTCCACATAACTATTTACGAATACAATATAAGAAACAATCGTATAAACAAACAAATATATGTGCATTGAGAATCTATATTTCCTTTATAATATACCAGAATATTATTTTATTCTACTAAAAACATTTTGACAGATTATGAATATAAGGATGGGTGCACACATAAAAGCCCGACACTGCAGATTATGAATATAGGGGTTAGAATCGAGCATAAATCGTAATGTTACCAAGAAATTTGTTAAATGATATCAAAAGCATAACAAGTGATGAGTTACTATCTACAAAATTTAATAACTAAGCTTGCAACTAAGATTTCAAACGTCTACCTTGGCATGGATAACATAATAATACTAGACCAATAACCAAATAACAAAGATGTTTTTCCTTTATGTTCGTTACGGTTTTATAATTTTAAAAGTGACCGGCCGGGAGTTAAATAGAAAAAACTGATTACCGGTTTGACGGTTTGAAACCAAACCCTTAACATCCCTAGTTTGAACGGTTTAATGGTTTGGTAATTTATACTTGTTTGAAGTCAGACAACCAATCCCACTTAAGGTTACACGAAAATAAACATACATTTGATCAATTTGTTACGCTAATCACTCAATACATGATTATAACATTGTATAGAATTTATCACATACTCTAATAGCATTCCAAATCTCTGAAAAATGGGTCATGAAATTAACACATGTGATGAAAAACACACACACAATATACATTAACGATCCACTTTATTTCACCATTTTGATGAAAAACAGAATTGGAACCCTAATTTCTAAGAATTATGCCTAATCCTATCAATCTAATTAATCCTTGTTATAAAATATAAACACACAAACACCGCACATGCTTAGCAATTCGGAAATAAAATAGCAAATTGCTATCGGAGAAAATAATTCCTCGGGTAGAGACGAGATCTATTGGGTAGCAGAGCTATTAGAAGGGCCTGCCGATTAGGTAGCAACACTCTATTATCACGTCTGGGAGGGAGGAAGCCGGTGATTAGTTTGAGCACCGGTGATTGGGGATGATTGGGGTAGCAGATTGTTCGAAGAGGTTATATTGTGTCTAGGGTTATTTTGGTCTCTTTTTCATTTAGATTCAACATACACGCTGAACGAATAAGAGGCACAACCTTCCATTCAAAGACAATTTTTTACAGAGCCAAACAACCTCATGTCTGCGCGATTCAGATGTATCTTCTGAATGGTCTCATTCAGTGGCAAACAAACACCCCCTAACATGAATATAATACTCTAAATTTTCATATTGTAATTCACATTCTATCATGTCCCTTTCAACTTATGTGATGCCAAAATTTAGCTTTTAACATATTCCTCTTTATTATACTAAAATCCAATATAAAACATGCATATTCTTTCAATCATGGGGTGTCATATTATCCTTATTTTTTTTAATTATATAATCAATCATTTTCCATGCATGTCAAGATACAAAACTTTTCTATTTTCATCATGCATAATCAATATTTAGTAAATTTACTAAGTTAAGAAATTTAGTAACTTTCCAAATGCTTTTGCATGTTATCATTTATCATAATAATAATATTTTCATAACAATCTTCCAAGTATTTATATGCTAGACATTCAAATCAATATTCAAGTTAATTATGCATTTGGCAAAAAGTTTCCTTATTTAGAAAATCTCTATCGTTTTTCAATATTGTATCTTTCTTCAATCAACATTATAATATAACCCACTTGTTTGTACCCTTTTATCTCTCATGCAACCAAGAACCCAACAATAACCTCTTTTACTTTTTAGTCTTTCATCTAATTACAAGTATCATAACAATAAATACATATTCACAACATCAACAAGTATAATAACAATAAATACATGGTTGGTGGTTGAAGAAAACGCGTCAAATGAGCTATAATCGTTAGGAGTAAAGGCCAAATAATGGTTAATGGTCAAATATTGACTGTATGCCGAAATCTCGCACTTATAGTTAATATTAGCACATGGGAGAACTCTATTATTGTCAGGAATCATTTTTATGTATAAGGATCCCGGATTTACTGATAGGTTTTCAGTATTTGGTATCCCTGATAATTACTAACTGTTGTATTATACTCGAATATTTGAGGATATTTTCAGATGGGACTACGTTTGACGAGTGACTTGATGTACATAGAAATATACATCTTTTCAACATCAAATAATCTCTAAAAACTGCAATTTCTATCTAATAACATAGCATAAAAGGCTACTTATCATAATAAAACGTAATTTCAGGTGAAACCAAACCTCAAACGAAGAAACAAGCAAAAAGACGAAGAAAAACAGAAGAAACACAAGAAAACAAAGAAACACACCCCCATGTCTCAAGAAACACGCCCCCATGCTTATGGAACAAGAAAAGACAAAATCTGAGAACAAAAGCACGGGGCCGTGCTCAGCATGCACGGGGCCGTGGACGAGAATGCAGAAAAGACAAAGAAGAATTGAGCACATGTCACTAAAAAGCACGGGACCGTGTCTGCTAACCACGGGGCCGTTGCTAGCTCACACAAAAGACAAAACAAATTTGGCACATGTCATAAAAATACACGGGGCCGTGCTCATCAAGCACGGGGCTGTGCCTCACCATCCAGATTGCCTATAAATAGTGGCTCATGTTGCATTCATCAAGGTGTGCCTTGAAAAGAGTTCTATCCGGTTTTCTCTTATAAAAACACACACTAACACTCACATAGAAGATTTAGTGAAGAGTTTGAAGGCTTGGAGGTCATCACCATCAACCATTATCATCATCCATCATCATCATCATTAAGAAGGAAGCTTCATCTACATTTGGTTAGATTGTTCAAAGTTTAATCATGTATTTGTTATTATCATCCATCTTAATGTTTATCATCATGCTCATTATGAGCTAAACTCCATTTACCATCTAAAATCTATGAAGAAGCTTTATTTTACTTGATAATTATATAAAACATGTGGTTTAGTTTGGTAAAGTACATGGTTATCTTACAATTATCTTTTGATGAGAAATGTTTCACCATCTTAAAATGCTAATTCAAAGTTGGTGATTGTCAATTATATTGGCAATCATTCATGATCGATTCATGTTCTTGAAAGATAGAAACACTTTGATACATTATCGAAACATGGATCCTTATATTGTACTTAGAAATGATGAGATATAAGTTATGATGTATTTCTCTAAACCTTGGTAATCCGAAAATGGCTTTGCTTAGGATATCAAATTAGTTAAAGAAGTCATATGTTAATGGAATGTGTAATTATAACCTACATAAATCAACCAAGGGGAGGTTGTGTGAGTTAACTACAACCACCCGAAGTTGTTAGAATTGGTATTTGAGAAATCAAAGTCAATTCTAATCATTCTACCTTACCAACTTCTTGTCTACTTAAATTGACATTCTCGGGGTAGCATGCTATTAAGCATAGGATGGACTTGAAAATATGCATGCTATTATTCATTATGTCATAGAATGTGTTCACTCCAAAATGAGGATCATAATTCTATCATATATTATTAGGACAAGTCTATCACATGTTTAACTATTAATCATCAAGGAACAATTGAGTGGATTCTAGATATTAGATGGTAACCTTCACATAATTGAATTACTCGTTTAGAATCTCTTATCTTGGTCACCTATATATTAAATATAAGTATTTACATTTTATAAAAAGTTCAAAAATTAACCCCAAAATGATTAAAACCTCCGATTAAAGCAAAACAACGATTCATTATTAGAAACCTTTGTGTCCACGGATCGATACTTGGTTCTTACCAATACTATTCTACATATACGATAGGTACACTTGCCTATTTTGTGTGTGTTTAGTCTTTGTAGAAATCACTTTGATAAATTTAAAACACGATCTTGTGCAAAAGCAAATCATTCCATCCTTTTATATTTTATACCACACGCACGTACACATCATGACTCCCTAAAGAATCGGTCAAAGACCTGAGGTGTAACAGTTAAGAGACCAAGTCCAACATATAACTTCGCATTTAAAGGCATTAAACCATGTGATCAAAGCATGAAACGTTTATATTGAAGACAAGGGCGGATTCTTAGAAAACTTAATTATTACCTTTATTATTCATAACGCCATTGAGTTATTGTCTTTTCTGTATAAATAGGCTGCTATGATCATTTAGAAAAACACATGTGACACACACCTCACACTCATAGCTATAGAAACTCATTGTAACACTTAGCTGCATCTGATCGATTATCAGCCCCACCACTTATAACCGACCTTTTTTGTTATTAATAAATAGACGGTGATAGTTTTCACCGTCCGGGGTTTTTTGTGCCGGAGATCCTCAACATCAAGGGCTTTTTCCCTCAAAATCAAATCATTGTGTTCACCATATTTTTGATCAAGCACTCTACCTCACATACGAATTTGATCAAAAATTACCTTGTTAATTTTTGACCGAAACAATTTGGCGCCCACCGTGGGGCAAACGGTACTTTGATCAATATTAACCCTTAAATTAAACCCTATTTTCAACATCCACAACATGCCTTCCCAACCGAAGAATGTTTCCTCTTCTGCCGCAGCTTCAGCCCCCTCTATGAGGCCTCCTATGCCTCCTCCTTCTGCTGGTGATATCCTGAAGAAACCTGACAGCATTCAAAAGAAACATGCTACTCCCGTGTTCTCAGGATCGAGGCCGTCTCCCCAGGATCCCATCACGGTGTCCGACAACGACCTTCAGTCTATGTATAGACGGTTACAGGAACAGGTAGAACGCCAGAACAAGACCAACCAGATGCTCGTGAGGGAACTGGAAGATATCAGGAAACCCAAGAAGCTGGCGGAAGAATTCACACCACTAATCCTGAGATCTCTGGATTTCACTCCTCCAGGATCTTCAGGATTGGTGCGTCCGGAGTTGACCATGGCGTACAACCCTGGATCCTCATCTTTTCAGCACTCAGGGTCTACGGTATTGCACTCATCTGGGTCACAAGGATACTTGTACGCATCTCTGCTCGGCCGTTTCAACATGCAGGATCCTCAGGATTGTTTCAACAGTCTGGATACTCAGGATTGTTTCAACAGTCCGGATCCTCAGGATTGTTCCATCAGATGGGATCCTCAGGTCCTTATCAGCAGGCGGTATCCTCAGGATTTCAGCAACAGTTAGGATCCTCAAGAGTACCTTCATCAGGATAGTCTAATCCTCAGCAACCATTTGTTCAGACTCAGCAGTTCGCAGGATCCACTGAGGTGCACCAGGGAGACTTTATCTCGATGCAGGCTAACACTTCGACCACTCCATTTGCTACTCCAGGAAATACTATGTTTGGGAATGCAAGCTACAACACCCAGACTGTTCCTCAGAATATCAATCAGGGTAACACTTTCAATACAATTCCCTTTAGTGCTAATCAAGGATTTTTGCAGGATGCAGGCATAAGTTCAAGTTTAGCCCGGGAGTTACAGAAGCTTAAGGACATGATATCATATGTTCCTAGTGTAATCCGTCCCATAGCTGAAGTTCCCATTGATAGTCACAGAATATCACGATTTGTGCCATCAATTGGTAACGTACAGATCCCAAAATGGTTTCAAACCCCAAATATGAAACTGTATGATGGTTCAACGGATCCTGAGGAACACGTTGCACAGTATAGAGAGCGTATGGAGATCAACCCAATCCCTATGGAAATCAACGAAGCATGTCTTTGCAAGGGGTTTGGGTCTGCCTTGACCGGAGCAGCCATGAAATGGCTACTGAGTATTCCTCCTAATACTATCACTTCCTTTTCTCATTTAGTTAACTTATTCAATAACCAGTTTTCTTGTAGTAGAACATTTGAGAAGATGACAGATGATCTTTATAGGGTTATCCAGAATCCTGGGGAATCCTTGAGAGATTTTATTACCAGGTTTAGCAAGGAGTCACTGGAGATTCCAAATCTAAACCCTACTTCGGCAGTGGAAGCTCTTAAGTTGGGGTTAGAGAAAGACTCCACTTTCTATGATAATCTTGTTATGACTCCATGCAGGTCGTTGGATGAAGCAAGAAGCAGAGCTTTGAGGTTTATCAGGCTAGAAGATGATAAGAAAAACTTTAAAAATATCGATATCCCAAAATATGATCAGACGAACAGGAAAGCTGAATCCCCGGGAAAATCATATCGATCAAAACCTTACTACAAGCCTGATAACCCCAGGATTAATGCAATAGATGATGGAGATGATGAAGAATATCCGAAGATCTCTGAATATTGCTTTTCTGTTGATATTGGTGGATTAATGTGTGCCATGCATGATTTAGGTGAGAAAGCAAGGTGGCCAAAGAAGATGGAGAAACAAGGAGCCTGGAAAGACAAAACAAAATGGTGTGCCTTCCACGAAGATTTTGGGCACTTGACTGAGGATTGCATTGCACTCAGAAGGGAGATTAGTTATCTTCTCAGCAAGGGCCACTTAAAAGAGCTACTTGGCCGGAAGAAGGGAAAAGAGCAAAATCCTGAAAAGGTTCCTAAAAAGGCGACTCCTCCACCAACAGATGCAAAAACAATCCTGTTCATATCCGGAGGATCTGATGTCTGTGGAACCTCTTATTCTGCTGCAAAAAGAAATGCTGATCAAAGAAAGTTAGAAGTGGTTGATAGACCAACAAAGACATCCATTCTCACTCAAGCAAAGACCATATCTTTTGATGAAAGCGATAGAGTCAATATTCAGGATCCTTACCATGATAGTCTAGTAATAACATTATATGTGGCTAACCATTATGTGCGCATGATCCTCATAGATGGTGGAAGCTCTGTCAACATTATTCAACTTGATGTGCTGAAAAAGATGAATATTCCTGATGATGAGATTATCCCCAGCTCCTCAGTATTGGTTGGATTCAGTGGAGAGACTAAGAAAACTATTGGGGATATCAAGCTCCCAGTATATGTTGAGGGGGTAAATACAATGCAAAAATTTTGTGTTATTGACTGTTTGTCTTGTTGCAATATTATATTAGGCAGGCCCTGGATACACGACATGTAAGCAGTCCCCTCCACTTATCACCAATGTGTGAAACTCCCAAGTATGTGGGGAGTTATCAAAATCATCAGTGATCAATGATGCAAAGAATTGCTACACCTCTTCTATGAAGTGTACTGCCAAATCCCAGCTGGCGTAGCAATTACAGAAGCCGGCACGAGACGTAATGGAGGCCAGGGAACAAGAAATAAAAGAAGTATTTCCTTATCCCGAGGATCCTGAAGTCAAAGTGCTGATAGGAACGAGCATTCCTAAGGATATTGAGTCATAATTGCTCGATTTCCTCAAGTCAAGACTGCCAACATTTGCATGGAAACATTGAAGATATGACGGGTATTTCCAAAGATATTATAACACATAAACTTGGAATTGATAATTCTTTCATGCCAATACATCAAAAGAGAAGAAAGTTTGCACCTGAGAGAAACACACTCATTCAAGAAGAAGTAGAAAGACTCTTGAAAGCGAATATGATTAGGGAAGTTCAATATCCCCGATAGTTAGCAAATGTGGTGGTTGTACAGAAAAAGAATGGCAAATGGAGAGTTTGTGTATATTTCACAGACTTGAATAAGGCCTGCCCTAAAGACCCATTCCCTCTACCACACATAGATTCAATGGTAGACGCTACAGCCGGCCACGAAATGCTGACATTTATGGACGCATCCTCAGGATTTCAGCAAATCCAAATGGAGCACTCTGATCAAGAAGACACGACCTTCATGACTCCCACAGGTATTTATTGTTATGTTGCTATGCCCTTTGGACTTAGAAATGCAGGTGCAACCTATCAAAGGTTAGTTAACATGATGTTCAAAGAGCAACTGGGGGACACGATGGAAGTCTATATTGATGATATGGTGGTGAAGTCCAAGAAAGCCGAGAATCACCTCCAAGATCTCAAGACCGCATTTGATATCCTCGACAAATACAACATGAAGCTGAATCCTTCAAAGTGTCATTTCGGAGTGAGGGCTGGCAAATTCTTGGGATACATGGTCACCAAAAGGGGAATAGAGGCGAGTCCAGAGCAGATACAAGCTATCCTAAATTTAGAATCCCCAGCATCAGTCGAGGTTGTTCAAAGGCTAACTGGCAGGATAGCAGCGCTCAACAGATTCATATCCAGATCCTCATAAAAGTGCAAAGAATTTTATGATATCTTGAGGAAAAATAAGAAGTTCGAGTGGACCAGTAAGCATGAGGAAGCTTTAATGTCCTTAAAAGATTATCTTTCTTCTGCTCGTCTACTGGTAAAACCCGAGGAAGGTGAACCTCTATCCCTATATCTAGTTGTATCAAATAATGTTGTAAGTGCAGTTTTGACCAAGGATCTCGAAGGTCAACAGCTTCCCATCGATTATGTAAGTAAAAGTCTCCTGGATGCTGAAACCAGGTATTCTTATCTTGAGAAATTAATTTTAGCACTGATTATGGCATCTACTAAACTTAGACACTATTTTGAAACTCACCCTATATGTGTTAAAACTAATTACCCTATTAAGTTTGTTTTGAGAAAACCAGAAATGTCAGGAAGAATGGCAAAATGGGCTGTGAAACTAAGTGCATATGATATAACATATGAACCTAGGACTGCCATCAAATCCCAGGCATTAGCAGACTTTGTGGCTGATTTCACCAGTGAACTCAAAGAAGATGCAGACTTGGAAGTCCAACAACTTGAAGAAACCAAAGATAAGTGGACTCTATACACTGATGGTGCTTCAAATGTTAGAGGAACAGGGCTCGGGATCCTGCTGAAATCGCCACAGGGGGACATTGTACCTCAATCCATATCCTGTGGATTTCAAGCCACAAATAATGAGGTGGAATATGAAGCCATGGTAGCAGGATTACAACTAGCAATCGACATGAAAATCAGGTTTATTCAAGTATACGTTGATTCACTATTATTAACTAATCATTTTAATGGTTCATATACTGTTAGAGGAGAAAAACTAATGAAATATCTAGAGGTAGTCAAAAAACTTGCAAAGTGTTTCGAAATGTTTGATATTTCACAGGTACCTAGAGAAGAGAATGTTGAAGCAGACGCCATAGCATATTTAGCTTCATCCTTCAAGATGCCGGAAGGTGTCAAGATTCCTATCATACATATCATGAGCCCAGCAATAGGAGAGCAAGGTGTCAATGAAATATCATAAGATGATGAAGATATGGGAATCAAAAATCCTGAGGATAATGAAAATTCTTTGATTATCCCGATTAGGAGATATATTCAGGATGGAATTATCCCCAAGGATGAAAATCCTAGAGCTTTTCACATAAATGTAGTCCCATATACTATAATGAATGATATATTATACAGAAAATCTCTTGCAGGACCATATCTTAGGTGCTTGGAGAAGGCAGAAGCTCGAGAAGTTCTTCAGGATATCCATGAAGGAGACTGTGGGAATCACACTGGGGCAGAGCACTATTCTCCAAAATCCTGAGGACAGGATACTTTTGGCCAACGATGAAGAGGGATGCTATGAATTATTCTCATAAATGTGATGCATGCCAGAGACATAGCAACATTTTGCACCAGCCAGCAGAACCCTTGTATCCTGTTATATTCCCTTGGCCTTTCATGAAGTGGGGAATGGATATTGTGGGGAAACTACCAAGAGCTCCAGGAGGAAAAGTTTTTATGCTGGCTATGATAGATTATTTCTCGAAGTGGATTGAAGTAGAAGCTTTTGTTCAAGTCAGAGAGAAAGAAGTTATCTCATTCATCAAATGCAATATCCTAAAAATATTTGGAATCCCGGCAGAGATAGTGTGTGACAATGGCTCACAATTCATCAGCAAGTGAACAACTAACTTTTGTGCCAGTTGGGGAATCAAGATGATCAATTCAACACCTGTCCATCCTCAGGCTAATGGACAGGCCGAATCAAGCAACAAGATCATTATCAATAACCTGAAGAAAAAGTTGGGGTCTTTTAAAGGAAAGTGGGCCGAAGAATTACCTTTTGTTCTTTGGGCAGATAGGACCACTTCAAAGAATGTTATTGGTCAGACTCATTTCTCATTGGTATTTGGAGCTTAAGCAGTTATCCCTACAGAGATGGTTATCCCTACAGCTAGAGTCAGTCATCAGAATCCCAAAGATAATACTCAAAGTCTACTTGAAGATCTAGATGCAGTAGAAGAACTCAGGGATTTAGCAAAAATCAGAATGGCATCTTATCAGCAGAAGATAGCAAAGTCCTACAACAAGAATATCAGGGTTCGTAGATTTCAAGAAGGGAATTTAGTTCTCCGAAAAGCTTTTCAGAATACTACAAATCCTACGGATGGAAAGCTTGCACCAAAGTGGGAAGGTCCTTACTTGGTTGACTCAGAAGCAGGAAATGGGGCATATAAATTGTCTACTTTGGATGGTGACTTGCTACCAAGAGCTTGGAATGATATCCATCTCAAAAAATATTTTATGTAAGACTTCTATCCCGAGGATAATTGCTATCCTGAAAAATTTAACATTGATGTTAAACAGCTAAGGTATGTATTATAATTTATATTTTTATTCATTTTCAATATTATTATTCTTCTATCATGATACTGACTTAGGCATAGGAGGGGTGTTAGCCTTACCCACCCCTCACCTAGATTTGGTTGTTTTGTAGCTTGAAGATATGTGGTATTCCCACATGGATGAAGTTAATTTGGGCCTTGTCGCCAGATAAGATATTATTTAATGCCTTCTAAAGGTTTAAGGGGTTTTCACCTCTTCTAAGGGCCTTATCACCAGTTTGGGCTATGTCGCCAGATAAGGTATTATTCAATGCCTTCTAAGGTTTAAGGGGTTTTCATCTCTTCTTAAGATCGCCTGTAGCGCATGTTTATTCAGCCATAGTTCGAGAGGCGGGGCCAGCACATGAAATATAGTGACTTGTTACCTCGCTATCCTCAGCTATTGGTTTGAATCTAGAGTTAATGGTAGACGTACCATCCCTAAGGGCCTCGTCACCAGTTTATTCCTAAGGTTTAAGGGGTTCTCGCCTCTTCTAAGGTTTAAGGGGTTTTCGCCTCTTCTAAGGGCCTTGTCGCCAGTTTATTCCTAAGGATTAAGGGGTTTTCTCCTCTTTTAAGGGCCTTGTCGCCAGTTTGTTTAGGCCTTGTCGCCAATTTATTTGGGCCTTGTCGCCAAAATTTCTAAATTGATTTTCAGGATTATGTTAATATTGCAGGTCTATCAGTATATCCCTAGAATTGGAGGAACATCCTGAAAAGTAATCTTATTACAAGGATGAAATGGTATATACATTATCAGAGGATTTCGAAGGACTGATCTATTCTCGTAATCATGTCAACTTTAGCCGTTGCTAAATCATTAAATTTTGGTGCTACATGGAAAACAGTTTATCATTGGAAAATTTAACAGCTAAATTTGGTAAAAAGCAGCTGTCAAATTTTGGGGACAATTGTTAGGGCCCAAATTTTATAGTCGGATATGTGGTCAGCTCAGGATCCTGAATATGCTCAGGATCCCGAATATGTTCAGGATTCTCGAATAAGTTTAGTATCCTGAGTATCAATGCTAATAAAATGATATTTCTCTCTTGGCGTTGATTTATAATTGCATATATTAATTGCTGATTTAGTCCATGCGAAATACAGGGTTGGTGGTTGAAGAAAACGCGTTGAACGAGCTATAACCGTTAGGAGTAAAGGCCAAGTAATGGTTAACGGTCAAATATTGACTGTATGCTGAAATCTCGCACTTATAGTTAATATTAGCATGTGGGAGAACTCTATTATTGTCAAGAATCATTTCTATGTATAAGGATCCCGGATTTACTGACAGGTTTTCAGTATTCAGTATCTCTGATAATTACTAACTGTTATATTATCCTCGAATATTTGAGGATATTTTAAAGATGGGACTACGTTTGACGAGTGACTCCCTAAAGAATCGGTCAAAGGCGTGAGGTGTAACGGTTAAGAGACCAAGTCCAACATATAACTTCGCATTTAAAGCAATTAAACCACGCGATCAAAGCATGAAACGTTTATATTGAAGACAAGGGCGGATTCTTAGGAAACTTAATTATTACCTTTATTATTCATAACGCCATTGAGTTATTGTCTTTTCTGTATAAATAGGCTGCTATGATCAGTTAGAAAAACACATGTAACACACATCTCACACTCATAGCTATAGAAACTCATTGTAACACTTAGCATCTGATCGATTATCAGCCCCACCACTTGTAACCGGCCTTTTTTGTTATTAATAAATAGACGGTGATAGTTTTCACCGTTCGGGGGTTTTTTATGCCGGAGATCCTCAAGATCAAGGGCTTTTTCCCTCGAAATCAAATCATTGTGTTCACCATATTTTTGATCAAGCACTCTACCTCACATACGAATTTGATCAAAAATTACTTTGTTAATTTTTGACCGAAACAACAACAACCAAGCTATTGAAAGACAAATGAGGAAAAAGGATGAAAATGCATTGTCTATGTTGATGCTAGGTCTGTCATGGGAAATATTGACACGTGTGATTCATCACACGACTGCAAAATCCATGTTTGATGATGTGGTAGAGATGTTTGAAGGAAACACTGAGTTAAAGGACATCAAGAAAGATAGGCTGAAGCAACAGCTTGGCCGATTCAAGTTTAGAGAAGGAGAAAGGTTGAATTCTGTATTGCAAAGATTCGTTGCAATAGTCAATGAAATCAGAACAACTAATCTACCTCTCACTGATTTTTATCTATACAAGAAGCTGGTTTGTTCTTTATCTGGTGAATGGTACACAACTAGTAAGTTTATCAAGGAGAAGGAAAACTTCTCTAATTTCAAACTTGATGATGTTATATGTTTTCTGCAAGCAGCTGAGTATGAGATGATTAAAAATCACATGATAAAATAAGAGAAACCAAGCTTTCAAGTTGCTAATGCTCTAATTTCTCCAATGGGAATCTTGTCAACCAAGAAACAACAACAAGTTCCCATCATTGAAGAACCAAGTGAATAAAATTTTGAAACTCCAAGAGCGTTTGTGGCAAGCCAATCTGGAGAGCAAAGATTTAATGTTCAAATGATTGATGATGGTGATACATCTTCAATGGCTAGTGGACATGATCCATATGTTCTAGGAAACACAACTCAAGGAAATGAATATCAGGCCTTGTTCTCATTGTTCACTGAATCTTATAATGCCTTTGTGGCAAAAAAAGTTTATTCACACAAGTGTGGTGCAAGAGCATATGGAGAAAATTGATGTTGATGATTTGAAAGACATGGATCTTAAATGGCAGGCTGCTATGTTGGCTGTGAGGAGCAAGAGACTGTACAACAGAACTAGAAGGTCTACATTTTTTGGACCAAGTGACAATATTGGATTTGATAAATCTAAAGCAATCTGCTATAACTGTCAACAATCTGGTCATTTTGCTAGAGAATGCAACCAACCAAGACAGTTCCAAAACAACAACAACCTTCAAAGAAATCAGTTTCTTTGAATCAAGCTCAAGGTCAACATCAGAGACAATTCTATAATAACAACTTTTAACAACAGAACCAACATCAAATCATTCCTTAACAACAACCCTTTCAAAGAAATCAACAAATCCCTCCTCAAGCTCCTACCAATCAAAATAGAAACAATGTCACTCAGTCTAGAAACCAAGGGAATGTTGATGTAGCCCAACAACCATAAAATGGTTTGTTTTAGTGGAGCAAACATGCTGAAGATATTGAGAAGGCAAATGTTACCTTAATGGTAAAGATTGGTGATCAAGTTGATTCCTCAACATCACAGGTACATTCAAATCTCTCAATCTCATAATTACTTGAAATGAATAAATTGTTGAGAAAAGAGGTTGGTAATTTGAAAACTTAATGTTTCAAGAAGCAAAGCATAATAAATGTGTTTGGAATGAGTGAAATTACCTATGAAAACCAAATCAAAGGGTTAGAGCACGATTGTATGGACAGCTATGAAACACAATCAAGGTACACCACAGAAATAGAGGGTTTAAAGAAAATGTACCTTGAAAAAAAGCTAAAGAACACTCAACTTCAAGTTGAAGTTAATTTCCTGAAAAATCTTGTTTCATCTGTGGAAAACTAAAAAAGATAAAAGAAGAAGAAGACAAGTATAAGGTTGTTCCACCACCCTTTAATGACAATTATTCATTAAAAGTGAACAAGGAAAACAAAGAAGCATATCTTGAACAGTTCATGAAAGTATTTGAATGAAAGGAAGAATTTGTTGAGAATTATAGGATGGTTGGTGTTGATGAGGAAGGAGAATTTGTGTTGAAAACTGTTGATACAAAAGAGAAAAAAGTTGAAGAATATATTAAAGTTAAAAGTATTATTAAAGATCAAGATTCAAGTGTATCAAGTGAATATAATTCAAGCATATCAAGTGGTCAATGCTCAAGTTGTGGAAGTATGAAAGGAAAAGGTAAGAGTAAGAAAAGCTCAAAGGACAAGATTCCATTATTACAAAAAACTACTCCAAAGATTAGGAAATACCATGAGCAGATTAGAAGAGAACACAGATCCTTTGATATTTGTGGAGGGTATAAAGGTAAGAAAAACAATGACATTCAGACAAGTAAAAGTTCATCAAAGAAAACAAGCATCAAAGTCAACAAGAAGAATGATGAGATCTTCAAAAGTGAAGATAGTTTTTTACCAATCTATCCAGTATTCTCCAATCATGAGTTATTTGATGTGGAAGATATGGAAATAATGGAAGATTATGAAAGAAGATGGTTGAGACCATGAAGTGAAAGAACTGAAAATACAATCAAATTGGAAAAAGTGAACTTTGTGAAAAGTTCAGTGGAAAGAGGAAATGAAAAGATTGAACAATTCTTACCATTTTCAATCAATTTTGATGGTCAATACTCATCAAAAGACCTTTGGAATTGATCTCCCAAGACCAAGTGAAAGATTTAAAAGGGGAAACTCATGTGAAAGCTTCAAAGGTCAAGTATGGTGCAAAATCTGTGATGTTTATGGTCATCACATTGATTCCTGTCAAGAAAGATTCTCTCCTTAACCATTTCATGTTCCAAACCATATCAAGTTTGGTCAAGATTTTGCATTCTACAATAGGAGATATACTGAATACTTGAATATGGGAAAGAAGAAAGTTGGTGATGAAGCAAAAAATGATGAGACAATTAAAGAAAGAAAGTTTGATTACCAAGAGATTCAACAGATGTCCATCTGTTAAGTCTCAAGATTATGAGAAATCTTATGATTTTGAAAAGACAGTAATCAATGAGAGAAAAAGTAAGTTGAAAAAGAAAGTCTTCAAAAGAAATCAAGAAACTGAACTTACTAGTGATGAAAAGTTCCTAATGAAACATGGTTATGAACCACATGGGTTCTTGTGGAAGCCTAAAGTTGAAGCTCCAATGATAATCATTAAAAGGGAAACTGTAATTGAAGAATGCAAAAGCATAAGTCCTTAATCTGGAAACTGGTTATGAGACTGATGAGTCTTATGAATTGGTTTTTGAGGATCCAAAACCAATTGCAACTGCTGATGACTTGCAAGCTGAAATAACTTGTGATTCATCAGTTAACTGATTACTTTCTTTTAATTTGTGTAGGAACAATCCACGGAGGTGAATGATGTATGGTATATGGACAGTGGTTGTTCCAGGCACATGACCTGTGATAAGAGATCACTGGTCAACTATGAAGAAAACTTTGAAGGTCCAGTTGCTTTTGGTAGTAATGAGAATGGATGGTAGACTGTGGGCAGAGGCATTCTCACAAATGGGAAAGTCTCTTTTGATAATGTTTTTCATGTGGAAGGTCTTCAATATAACCTCTTAAGCATATCACAAATGTGTAACAAAGGTTATAAAGTTGGATTTGATGAATCTCACTGTTTTATACTGAAGCCTGAGTTTGTGATTCCACCTAATATAATAATGATGATACACCTAGAAATGGAAATTTATATGAACTGAGAATGAAAGATACCATTTCTATAGGTGGAACATGCTTTGTCTCTAAAGCTTCTGAAAATGAAACCAAATAGTGGCATAGAAAGTTGTGTCATGTGAATCTAAAGAACATAAACAAACTTGTTAAATGTGAACATGTTGTTGGTTTACCAACAGGAGAATTCAAACTAGATGACACATGTATCTCATGCAAAAGGGAAAACAACATAAATCATCTCACAAAACAAAACTTATAAACTTCATTGAACAATTACTTGAAATTTTTCATATGGATCTATTTGGTCCAGTAAGTGTTCTAAGTATTGGAAAAAAGAGGTGTTGTTTGGTGATAATAGATGATTATTCAAGATACACATGGGTGTATTTTCTGGGTTCAAAAGATGAAGCTGCAGAGATGATCAAAAGCTGTGTAATCAGGGTTGAGAATCAGTTAGATGCAAAAGTTAAAGTTATGAGAAGTGGAAATGGCTTAGAGTTCAAAAATGGGACAATGACTGAATTTTGCCAAGCAAAATCTCAACAATTCAGTGCCCCTAGAACTCCAGAACAAATTGGTTTTGCAAAAAGAAAAAATAGAAAATTAATTGAGGCTATAAGGACCATGCTTGTAGATGCTTATTTGCCTATAACATTTTGGGCAGAGGCAATTAACACTGCATGTTATGTTCAAAATAGAGTCCTTATCAGAAAAAGACAAGACAAAACTCCTTATGAGATTTTGTACAAAAGAAAACCTTACATCAAGTTTCTCAAGCCTTTTAATTGCAAATGTTCTCAATTAAACACTAAAGATTATTTGAACAAGGTTCAACCAAAATCTTTAGACTGTTTCTTTGTTGGATATTCCTCACACTCAAAGTCATATAGAGTTTATGTGAAAAATCATCTGATATCATTTTAATGAGAATCAGTTCAACACTGTTGATGGAGAAACCTGGTAGTTTGATCTAGAGAAGTTGATCAAATCTTTAAAAATCTATCTTAAAGACGTTGATGAAAATTCTTATAGAACAAGTGTTCCTGAAGCAACTTATGAAAAGAAAATTGACTTAGACAAATTATGGTCTAAAGTTGCTGATGACAATCATGAGTTCTCTTTTAACAGGAAGATTTCTGAAGAAAATGAGGTTGAGGAAACTGATCAACTTGATCTCCCACAAGATCAAGAGAATAATAACATGGCTGATGATCAACCTAATAGCCAACAAGATCAAAACCAAAGTGAAAGAATGTCAAAATTTGAAAATTTGTTTCAAAAGTTGAATATGGGAAATGATGTTGCATTAACATCAAATCAGAATGTTGAAGAAGCTGAAATGAACAATGAATCACAAGATTTGATCATTGAAGATCTTGATCTAAATGAATCAAATCTTGACTCAAATTTAACTTCTACTCAAATCATTCAAACTTTTTCTGTTCAAAGAGATCATCCAGCTGAAAACATTATTGGTTACTTGCATGAAAGAGTGACTAGAAGTGCATATGAAACTGCAAACATTTGTTTGTATTCCTGTTTTCTATCTCAAACAGAACCTAAGAACATTTTCAAGCTTTGAAGGACAACATATGGGTAGAAGCTATGCAGGAAGAGTTAGCTCAGATCAAAAAACTGCAAGTATGGGAACTAGTTGACAAGCCAAGAGGAAAATATGCAACTGGCACCAAGTTGGTTTTCAGAAACAAGAAGGATGAAAGAGGGATTGTAATGAAAAATAATGCAAGATTAGTTGCACTTGGATGTCTACAAGAAGAAGGGATTGACTTTGAAGAAGTATTTGCTCCTGTAGCAAGGCTAGAAGCAATAAGAATCTTCTTAGCCTATGTTGCATCTAAAAATATAAGAGTGTTTCAGTTAGATGTTAAATCTGCTTTCTTAAATGAAAAGATAGAAGAGGAGGTGTATGTCACTCAACCTCTAGGTTTTGAGGATCCCGATTATCCAAATAGGTATATAAGCTTAACAAGGATCTATATGGATTACATCAAGCTCCAAGAGCTTGGTATGATGAGTTGTCTAATCATTTGCTTGCTAATGGTTTTCAAAGGGGAGCCATTGACAATACCTTCTTCTACAAGCAAAGAGGTAGAGATTTGCTTCTACTTCAAGTTTATGTTGTTGATATAATCTTTGGATCCACAAATGAACATATGTGTTTAGAGTTTGAAGAGGTCATGAAGTCTAAATATTGTATGAGTTCTATGGAAGAGTGAATTTCTTCCTTGGATTGCAAGTTCAACAAAAGATGGATGGGATATTCATTTGTCAATCCAAGTATGTACAAGACATCTTGAACAAGTTCAAATGCCAAGACTTGAAGACTGCTTCTACTTCAATGGACACACATGAAAAGATGGTAGTTGATGAAAAGGGGGAGCCTATGGATCAATATGAATATAGAGCTAAGATTGGATCAGTGATGTATATGACTGCATCAAGACCAGATGTCATGTTTGTTGTGTGTGTGTGTGTACAAGATTCCAAGTAAATCCTAAAGTCTCTCATATGACTATTGTCAAGAGGATCTTTAGATACCTGAAAGGAAAGCCAGACTTGGGTATTTGGTATCCCAAGAACAATGTTTTTGATCTCCTTGCCTACATAGATAGTGACTATGATGAATGCAATATGAGCAGGAAGTCAACATCTTGTGGTTATCAATTCTTAGGATACAGGCTGGTCTCATGGCAATGCAAGAAGCAAACAACTGTGTCAATTTCAACTGCTAAAGCTGAATACATTGTTGCATCTGCTTGCTATGCTCAAGTCCTCTGGATTCAGAATCAACTGCTTGATTATGATATGAATTTCTTAAACACTCATGTTTTCATTGTTAATACTTCTGCTTTGTTCATCGTTAAAAATCCTGTTCAACACTCAAAGACCAAGCATATTGAAATCATACACCATTTTATCAGAGATTGAAATGAGAAAGGACTAATATAAATGAAAAGAGTTGAAGCTGGTGACAACTTGGCTGAATTATTCACCAAGCCACTAGATAAGACTAGATTCAACTTTCTATTAAAAACTTTAGGCATGATCAACTCTGATGAAGTCTGATTAATGATATATGCTCAATGTGCTAATTGATTATATCTTTAAAGGTCTTGAGTGGTTTGTTTGTTTATATGCTTCTTTGTGTGAATTGTACAATGATCAAATGCGCTTAAATGAACATGTCTGACTTAGGTATCTATCATGCTTAGGTATCTTTCTGTGACTAAGATTCATGATAGTTTGATGAGTATGATTAAATCTGCTTTGAGATGTTTATTTGCATACTTGTCTAATAACTTGATCATAATTGTTGGTTTGAAATGAATTTGTGCTTAGGGCAAGTTATATTATACATGATTATCTTGTTTAGGGCTTCATGTTAGCCTACTTGTGTTTATGCATTAAAGGTGATTTGCTGAATATGTTTGATTATGTAACAGTTTGCATGTGTCAAAATTTGCTTTTGTGATAAAACTTTTATGCTAAACTAAAAATTTTTCAAAGTAAAATATTTTTGACAAATGAGAAACTTTATGGTGAAGAGACATGATAAGATTATTCAGTTCAAACTTTAAAGAAGCTTAAAAGGTTTTTCAATGAAAATTGATCCAACCTTTTGGAAAATGATAGTAGATTGATTATTTATACCAATCATATGAATTTATTAGGCTGAAAAGACTATTAGTGCAGTCATTGATATGTATTGTAGCTTTCCATGATGTGTGAAAAATAAGGTGATATAAACAAAATGAATATGCTAAACTTAATATGAAGATACATTGTTGAAATATGCATGTTAATTTCAAGATAAATCTCTCCAAATGATAGGCAGAAAAGTAACTATCTAGTCATACACAAGCCTGTTGGTATTTGGTCACTCAAAATGAATCATTTTATATATATGACAAAGAACAAATTTCTGAGCAAAAAATGTTATACATCAACCAAAAGTTGATATACGTACAAATATGAGGGTTTAAACTAGAACTACATAGGTGAGGCATCATTATAAGTCTTAAACACCTTGAATGTAAGGCATGTAAGTCTGTATTGCGTGGCATATAAGTCCAACATTCAACCACAAAGTTTTGAAAAGATAAATTTACAAAAGAGAATTATATATGTTATGTCATTAAAAATTATTTTTACCAAATATCAGTGGGTTGAAGTCAATTTGGGGTGATCAAGAGAAAGCCCAATAATTCTTTGAGAATAAATATGGGACATCATAGTGCAATAAGTGTTATTCATATATGTATTATACAACTATTGAATCTTAATCATATCACCAAAGTAATGAAATTCATGCTAAGTAATTTCCTTCTATTAACCTGCTTAATGTATCACAATAATATTGAGAATGAAGTATTGAAAGGTAACTTAATCAATATGATCCCAGGTTGAGATCTTTTCATAAAAGAGAAAAGGATTTGAAATAATTTAACTGAAATTTGATCTCATAATGCACCATTTGCTCTTAAACTTTTCACCAAAATAATAAAATTGTTTAAATGTAAGGTTTAAGTCAAAAAATGTTGCATTTTTACAATGAATATATCTGCGCATGTGCTTTCGAGTAATCTTCAATGTTTATGAACTTTTGAGTAAACTAAGTTGTTTTACTTGAAGTCTGACTCATTCGAGCATACTTGATAAATGTTTAATATGAATATATCTAACTATGCTTTGACTGCGTGTTTCGAGTAAACTTGTATGTTTCTTTGAAATTTGTCTAATTCAAGCATACTTGATGAATCGTTGATGTATATTTGTCTGAATAAGTGTTTTTCGAGTAAACTTGACTATTTACTTGCTGTTTAGCTCTTTCGAGTAAAATTGGTATATTTTCGAGCATACTTGTTAAAATATTGATTTCCTCAAGTTTTGATTATGTCTGAAATTTTATTTCTGAATTGCAGGTGTTTGCAAGTAAACTTTTTTTATTGAGCAAACTTTATGCTTCAAGCACCCTTGTATGTTAAGAAGTTAATATTTCAAGTGTTCTTCAAGCATACTTGCAAATTTCAAGTGTTTTCGAGCAAACTTTGTTTGTCGAGTACGTTTGATAGTATATCTCTGAACAATGTTAACTCTTTGCTTGTTAATTCGAGTAAACTTCAGCTTAATAGGGTGTTCAAGTAAGGTTTGACATTAAGGAATATTTTTAGGTTACTATTTTGGGATGTTTATTGATTTCGAGCAAAGTTGTCTATTTGAACAAATATACTTGATTATGGCTTGTGATTAATTTCTCGAGCAATCCAGTATATTCGAGTAAACTTCTTTCATTTTATTCACTTAGTATATTTCTAATAACTTAAACACGAGTAACCTCTGGAAACGAGAAAGCTTTGGAAAATACTTTATCGAGCAGACTTTGTGCTTGAATACTTAAAATCTGGGTTTGGGTCAAGCTATTCTACAAACGGGAACAAAGATGAAAAGAATGGGAATGATTTGTAGCCACACAGAAAAACCCCTCACAAAAATAAATAAAATAAATAAAAAATCATAACTCAAAATATAATAAAAAAAATGAAAAAAGTAAAAACACAAAAATGTTTCTACCATTTTACTCGTTCTCATAAAAAAAACACAATGGTAAGTGAAAAAAGTCGTTGTGTCTTTTTGTTTATCTTTGCATTTTGTGTTTATTTCGTCATTGATTGTGGAATTTTTCCTTGACATTGTGAAACCCCGACTCCCGGTGGTCCCACAGTTGGTACTCATAAACGATATTTACAAAAATACTTAAACTTAAACAGCTCTTTCCATTAAAATAATAATTCAGAGTATAAGTTCAGCGGAAAATTACTAAAACAAATTCCCAAAATCAAATTGAAATGTATTTAATAAAACATTAAAAGAGAATGTTTAATTTTATTGAAACTTCTGACTAAGTATGCCTTCAACCGACCGAGTAGTCTCGAGCACGTCCAAGCGGTAAGCATCCTCCTATTAACCTGAAACTCACACTAACATGTACACAAAGTCAGCTTACGCTGAGTGAGTTCAAGTTTAAATAAATGACATCTTTATAAAAAAAATCTTGTATTCCCATCATTAGAGGCCACCGTAAGCTACGGTAGCTTCTGCAGAAAAACCATGTCAGCAATAATAATAGGTAATCATCCTTATGTGAAAAAATCTCTATACAAGCTTTCCTATATATATATATATATATATAACATTCAATAATAACATTCAGGGCTGAGAAAACGTACAACCCCAACACGTAACATTCCATCAACGCGTGCAAACACGAAGTAGGCATACGTAACATCCGTAATCGATAACGACTACATAATTCGCCAATTATTGGCCATTCAATAATATATATATATATATATATATATATATATATATATATATATACATACACATCCATACATCATTCAGTATTATTATTCCAAGGCCTATCCTATATAAATAAGCCTATACAAGATAATTTAAACGGTTCTTCAAGCAAAATCGTTTAAGTGTACATGCTAGCCCAAAAACTTAAAAAAAATAAAAAAGGGCATCATGAACTCACCTGACACGAGGCACGGATTCACCACGAGCTAGAGAATCCCTAAGTATCCTTACAACTCAAACATCTGTCGATTTACAAACAATCATTACTAACGACACCGAAAGGACTCGTTTACCCTACGAGACGTTCTAACATGGTTCGAGTTACCTAAAGCCTCGCCCTCATCAAACTCATTCATAACAGCCCCCGGGGTCCTACATTTACCGACACGACCCATAGATACTTCCGGGAACAAAGAATTCCCAATTTACCCCTGGAGCACTAGGTGATACTAACACGCGCGTTTAAGAGTTGTTTAGGCATATAACATCCAACTCAGCCCCGTGTGGACCCAAATTTGATAAATTCACATCCAACAAGTCCACACGACGCTACACGGGCCAAATGGGTCGGTAACTCGAAAGTTCAACGCACCAACTATTCAATAAACGCAAATACGCGTTGTACCGACCCGTTTGAGTAACCGACAACCAATTCAGCCCCAATAATTATAAAAATCATTTTCCAACAGCCCGTACATTAAACCAAATCTATACGAACTGAATTGGTCATCACTTATTTCATCCCTCACGTTAAACGCAACCAAACACCATTCTAGACAACCGAAAACTAGTTTTCAATCTACAACTAGTTGACCATCTAACGAACGCCAATGAACATGATTTTAAAGTATGTTATATTTGACATACCTAGGAAGATTTTGGTGCAAAAAACCTCAACCAAAACAGTCCCAGAATTGATAAATTGGACAGCCACCCGGTAAGCTTAAAACAAGCGATTTAACGATCAATAAGCGAGTTATAATGATCAATTAAGGTGTAAAAGACTTGGGGAAACATGGGACTAACCTTCACTTGAAGTTTTACACCCTAATCTTGGTTGCACAAAAGAAAGTTGCAGGTGGGGAAGCTTCACAAATGTTGATCGGACACCAGGGAAAAGAAAGAAATATAGTAGGTGGGGTTATACACTTTAATAATGGATTGACAAAAGAATAATGGGGTTGTTTGATTGCTCATGCATTCCAATCGGACAACGAAGAAAAGAAAGAAGTAAAGAATGTAAGTGGGGGACAAGGAGAAGTGGAGGAGTGGTTGAATGATTCATCTTGAATCATTTCTTGTGATATAATATCAAATTTACACCATGGCCCCTTCTACTTGAAGAATATGTCACTTAAGAGGAAAGTTAAATGATTTAACGAACCGGGATGATGAGAAGTTTTCCGAGGAATGTCGGATTAATCCCGAGAGATGTACATCCTCTACATACTTTAAGTCTTTGAACTGAATATTAACGGGTGTTACAAGTCCACCCCCCTTACAATGGGATTCGTCCCCGAATCCCGATGCGACAGGAACAACTGCAGATAGAGTTTCATCATCTCATCTTCGGATTCCCAAGTAGCCTCGGAATCCTTACGGTGCTTCCATTGCACCTTAACCTGCCTAACCACCTTATTCCTCAAACGGTTTTCCTAACGCTCAAGAATAGCGATAGGTTCCTCAATGTAGTTCAACTTACTATCGAGCTCAATATCCCCCAGAGGCACATGGGCCTCCTTGTCTGCCAAACATTTCCTCAAATGAGACACGTTAAAAGTAGGATGGATCCCAGCGAGTTCATCGGGCAATTTATGTATTGAGATATATATATATATATATATATTGCCAATATTGTCCTCTAGCTTATTTCTTGACATTTACTTACCATTTACTTTGCTCGACTCCCTCAGAGTTCGTACTTATAACCATTTATAGCATTTCCTAGATTTTTTTTCGTTCATATATCTTTAAATTAATATCTTTCGAACTTCCGAACGTGTTTGTATAAGAAACATAAAACTTCTTATTTATTATGATTTGTTATATATAAACACATATGCACATGTAATTATTGAAAGAGATTATATAACAACACTAGGCACTTAGCCCAATGGTTGGCTAGTGCGCGAAAGAGGATGGGATTTGGCCTAGACCCGGGTTCGATTCCAAGGGACGGCCAATTTCCCCCCTTTTACAAACAGAGTGACTCTTTTAAGGTCAGATCGTTAAGACCAGTTTTGTTGAAGATGTGGGTCAATTCTTCCTCAATCCTGTGGTGAACATGACTCCCGATTCTAATGGATCGTTCGGTTTTATTCCTAATAGCGCCCATCCTTATCAGTTCAGTATACTCATACTGGGATTGAGTTTGACTCGTTCTACACCTTCCTTCGTGAGACAAGTTCCCACAACCCATAAATCGTTCGTATCTTTTTGCTCTCCTTTTCATAGCACTTTTAGAAATTCCACAGAATGGTGGCCTTTGCTCCTCTTGGCGCCACTTTTTCCTCACCTCATTGCTTAAGGGAAAATTCTCTCCCTAAGTTCTGGAGGCAACCTAGGTTTTGAAAATTGTAAACAACAGAGGAAATTGAAAACAAATGAATGCATTCCAGTTCTTTAGGGTATGCCGGTAAAAGAACAGTGTCTGCATATAACTTAGTCTTTATCAGAATCAGGGTCAAATTCAGACCCAGAGTCAATTTCAATAGGTGGAGGTGGTGAAGTGATCTGTATGGAAATAGTATTAGCTATCCGACTTAACATTTATTCCTGCCACCTATTCCTTTGTTTTAGCCATTCAATTTGCAAGGCTATCCTCCTGACTTGTTCAACTGTTCTGGCTCTGTCTACACTCGTTTGGTCTGGAGGCGGGTTTACCGGAGGTACCGTATTTGGTCCGGCTTCTTCGTTGGATGGTTGTGGTTGTTCTTGATGATCTATCGGTTGTGGAGGATTTTGTTGTTGCCATAACGGTGACAGAGGTTGGTATGTCGTTGTCATGTCTTGAATTAACATGTTCTCATCGAAAAAGAATGGAGGTATTATTCCTTGTTCGGACAATAAGGGTGAAAGCGACTGGTAGAAGCTAGGTGTTTGTGGTTGATCATGGTGTGTCTGAGGTGTGTTGATTGAAACATGTTCAATCACAGATGGTAATTGTGACCGTAAATCATGTCGGTAAAATGATGATGGAGGAAACTGTATCAATTTCTGTAGCAATTTTTGAGGTGTGGTACTTTCTAAGAAAAGTGGGGCAATCTCAGGTTGTAAGAAATCAGGAATTATCTTGATATCTTCAACACCTACATATCCAGGTTGTCTTGGTGGAGATAATGCTTGGATAACCTGATCGGTTAAAATATCTAAGGATTTGGCTAGCCTGGTTATGTATGATCCTCCAAAGAGGTTTTTCGGATATCGATTTTGTTTATATTGCTCAAAATTCATAGCAAGAAAATAAACAATATTACATGGAACTGACTCGAATATACTGTGAAGAAGAAAGAGGTCGGTTGAACTAACCCTTTGTAAGTTAGTCGTACGCTCTCTGATCGTGTTAGCAATAACAAGGTGCGTATATTGATACAAAGGATCAATATAAGAAGTAGAGTAATTATTTGAACCCCATTCTTTTGTTGAATGCATGTTCCAATAATCATGTATATGAGCGGGAATGTCGGTTAGAGCTTCTGTAAATATAGATGAGTTAACCTCATCCGCAGAATAAATACCCAAGCGTAAATCGAATTCGGTTAGTGACATCTGAACTTTCTGTCCCCTAAGACTGAAGTGCATAGATGGACTAGTAAGATTTTTGCGAGGTGCAAAATAAAACGTGGACCAGAATTCATATACGAGTTCGTTGTATGAAGGTTCTAGGATATCGAAGAATCGACGCCATGGTGTATCCATTGGTAGCAAACTTGCCAATCGATTATGTGGGTCAATTGTTCGTATTTGCTTCTAGTCAATACTATTAATAGTTTTGACATTTATTTCTTTGAGGACTTGATATCTTTCGTAGGCTTGAAAATCCTTAAACTGAAGGAATGGGTGGTCTTCGGTCTGTGCACGTATCCCTGCTGCGTTTGAGGATTCAGCAACTGACTGAGTAGAGGGCTGACGACTTGCCATGATATTGAATATAGATTGTTTTGGGTATGAGCTATGCAAGGAATTTGGTTGGTTTGAAGTTTTAGCTTCAGTAGTGAGTTGCTTAAATAGAGATTTCTATGTTTGCTCATCATGATTGATTAAAGCTTCTACGATACTCTTTGAGAACAGTTTCTTTACTGTGGTCGACATTAAAGTGATAAGGTTACTGTTGTAGAAATTTCTGCTATCTAACAATTAGTTTGCAATGATAGTGTTACTGTTACACGTGCTAAACCTTTAGTGGCAGAAAACGTCGAAGTAATCAGTCACCTTTTTTGTAAAGTGTTTGGAATCTTGATAACAGTCAAAATACTTTAGATAAGGCTAGATATCATAGGCAGCATCCTGTTGTCCTACTATCGATTCTTTTATCATATAATTTTCATTACAGACATTTTGTTGTATTATATGTATTGGAAAGTATTCCAATGGTTTATTTATACGATTATATTAAGGTCTAAGCCTTGAAATATGCATGTTCTGTATTCACACGTCGTGTATATATATATATATATATATATATATATATATTTATATTTTTAACATGATTCTTAAACTCAATTATTCTATAACGACATAAACAACGACACTACGGGAACCATTTAGTACAAGATTAGTAAGATGTTGGTTAACAACAATGGCCAGTTGTGGTTAACTAGACAAAATACCTTTCTTGTCCTAACTACTTTCCGTTCATAACTTTATTTATGTTAGTATTTAAACAATTATACACATGTTTGCACATACACCTATTTTATTATTCGTATCCCTAGAAATTTAGCTAGCATATATTCTTTTCCATACTTTACTTATGGTAACCTACATAACTTTACTTACGTTAGTTGAGAAATATACATATATATATATATTTCAAGATAAGGATACCCCCTTTTAATATAAATAATCAAGTAAATAATTTCATAATAACAATACTTATTCACTTGGATCGAAGCCTAGGTATTATTAAATGACTAAACAATTTAAAGTTACCTCTTGGCGTGCAGCTACTCGCGGTGGGCATACTGGTCTCTTTTTATACAGTTCGAGTACAAGCATTCGGGGATGCTCGGATCCCTCGAACCATGGCTCTGATACCAACTTGTGAGACACCGACTCCTGGTGGTCCCACAGTTGGTACTCATAAACGATATTTACAAAAATACTTAAACTTAAACAGCTCTTTCCATTAAAATAATAATTCAGAGTATAAGTTCAACGGAAAATTATTAAAACAAATTCCCAAAATCAAATTGAAATATATTTAATAAAACATTAAAAGAGAATGTTTAATTTTATTGAAACTTCCGACTAAGTATGCCTTCAACCGACCGAGTAGTCTCGAGCACGTCCAAGCAGTAAGCATCCTCCTATTAACCTGAAACTCACACTAACATGTACACAAAGTCAGCTTAAGCTGAGTGAGTTCAAGTTTAAATAAATGACATCTTTATAAAAAAAAATCTTGTATTCCCATCATTAGAGGCCACCGTAAGCTACGGTAGCTTCTGCAGAAAAACCATGTCAGCAATAATAATAGGTAATCATCCTTATGTGAAAAAATCTCTATACAAGCTTTCCTATATATATATATATATATATATATATATATATATATATATATATATATATATTTATGTGTATATATATATATATATAACATTCAATAATAACATTCAGGGCTGAGAAAACGTACAACCCCAACACGTAACATTCCATCAACGCGTGCAAACACGAAGTAGGCATACGTAACATCCGTAATCGATAACGACTACATAATTCGCCAATTATTGGCCATTCAATAATATATATATATATATATATATATATACATACACATCCATACATCATTCAGTATTATCATTCCAAGGCCTATCCTATATAAATAAGCCTATACAAGATAATTTAAACGGTTCTTCAAGCAAAATTGTTTAAGTGTACATGCTAGCCCAAAAACTTAAAAAAAAAGTAAAAAGGGGCATCATGAACTCACCTGACACAAGGCACGGATTCACCACGAGCTAGAGAATCCCTAAGTATCCTTACAACTCAAACATCTGTCGGTTTACAAACAATCATTACTAACGACACCGAAAGGACTCGTTTACCCTACGAGACGTTCTAACATGGTTCGAGTTACCTAAAGCCTCGTCCTCATCAAACTCATTCATAACAGCCCCCGGGGCCCTACATTTACCGACACGGCCCATAGATACTTCCGGGAACAAAGAATTCCCAATTTACCCCTGGAGCACTAGGTGATACTAACACGCGCGTTTAAGAGTTGTTTAGGCATATAACATCCAACTCAGCCCCGTGTGGACCCAAATTTGATAAATTCACATCCAACAAGTCCACACGACGCTACACGGGCCAAATGGGTCGGTAACTCGAAAGTTCAACGCACCAACTATTCAATAAACGCAAATACGCGTTGTACCGACCCGTTTGAGTAACCGACAACCAATTCAGCCCCAATAATTATAAAAATCATTTTCCAACAGCCCGTACATTAAACCAAATCTATACGAACTGAATTGGTCATCACTTATTTCATCCCTCACGTTTAACGCAACCAAACACCATTCTAGACAACCGAAAACTAGTTTTCAATCTACAACTAGTTGACCAATCTAACGAACGCCAATGAACATGATTTTAAAGTATGTTATATTTGACATACCTAGGAAGATTTTGGTGCAAAAAACCTCAACCAAAACAGTCCCAGAATTGATAAATTGGACAGCCACCCGGTAAGCTTAAAACAAGCGATTTAACGATCAATAAGCGAGTTATAATGATCAATTAAGGTGTAAAAGACTTGGGGAAACATGGGACTAACCTTCACTTGAAGTTTTACACCCTAATCTTGGTTGCACAAAAGAAAGTTGCAGGTGGGGAAGCTTCACAAATGTTGATCGGACACAAGGGAAAAGAAAGAAATATAGTAGGTGGGGTTATACACTTTAATAATGGATTGACAAAAGAATAATGGGGTTGTTTGATTGCTCATGCATTCCAATCGGACAAGAAAGAAAAGAAAGAAGGAAAGAATGTAAGTGGGGGACAAGCAGAAGTGGAGGAGTTGTTGAATGATTCATCTTGAATCATTTCTTATGATATAATATCAAATTTACACCATGGCCCCTTCTACTTGAAGAATATGTCACTTAAGAGGAAAGTTAAATGATTTTACGAACCGGGATGACGAGAAGTTTTCCGAGGAATGTCGGATCAATCCCGAGAGATGTACATCCTCTACAAACTTTAAGTCTTTGAACTGAAGATTAACGGGTGTTACAGACATTGTGTCTTTTTTTCTTTATATCGTGTTATATTACTCAACATTGTGCTATATTTTGTTCGCCATTGTGTTATATTTTGTTATATATTGTGTCTTTTTTAGTAATAATTGTGTCTTTTGTTTATTTTCGTCATTGTATCTTCGATCTCGCCATTATGTTTTTACGTCTTCTTATTTTTGTCTTCCTTTGTATTTTAACTTTACCCTTTGGCAGTATTCATGTACTAAATGACAAAAAATCATTTAAAACTCACTTTCAAATGCACGAAGATATACTATAAAAGAGAGACTTAGAAAAATTTTCAATCATCTTTTCCCCCTCACTCTCTTCTATTATCACAAACTTGCTCGCGACCTAAGTTACCCAAACGTTGCTCACAAATCCTTTCCAAATATTATCTTCCACTTAATTCCAACTTGATAAGCTTTAATTGAATGATTTCTGACACTCATTATATGGGTTTAGGTCTTTAATTTTCAATTTTACTGACATCTCTGTTTATGTGTAGGTTATTATTTTGTCGAAGAATAGGTTCATAAAGACTATCGTTTTATACAGTCTTCTTCAATTATATATACATGTATGTTCAATTGATGTTCATATTGACTAATTTATGCTTTGAATGTGTATTTTTGTTTGTGTCTGTTTAGAAAATGGTTTATAAGTTTGAGAAGAAGCACAACATGTGCGCATTTCTCCAAATCACTCCCGTTGGAGCTGATGATCAACTGGTTGATACGCTCCAACCTGAGATTTGCCTTGACGGAAAGCCCAAACATCTACAGAAATCATCATCTTGATGTCTGGAGATCTGCACAACTGATTGATGACATCAACGGACGGAGGATCGAGGCCACTGTGCTGAGTATGGAGGTTGAAATAAAATTTAGAGCAAGCCTTTAGTTAAATGATAATCTCGAAGTTCAGTTATCTTATTTCCCACATCGATTATTAAGAATATTTCAAGAAACTATGGGCTATCAAGGAAACATAAATGAAGGTCAATTTCAAAAGGGGATGTTTACAGTAATCTACCGTTTCCTAATTCACCATATTATTTAGAGTTTGACATTAAGGAGAGGAACGTGGACCTTGATGTGTAGGGAGATAGCTACGACAATTGTTGTTATGATATATGACCACCCATTTAATTTCTCACGAATGATTTTTGAAGGTCTGGTCACTAATTTATGAAAGGAAGAAAAGGACAGGTTCTTGATGTATCTAAGATTTCTAAAAATAATTTTTAAAATACTACAGCTTGGTCCTCCAACTGATGGTACTACACATGTTTTGCAAGATCCTAATGTCTTCAGAAGGATAAACACGTTGGGAGCAACTAGTCAGTTCAACCCGAAATTGGAGTTTGATATTCTTCCATGGTTGGTGAATAATGATATGGAGGTTATGGAGGTTCCTGCTTCACCCATGGTGAGCAGTGATGATGAGAGTGATGAAGAGGATGAAAATAAGAGTGATTTTGATGATGATGATGATGATGATATTGCTGATGGAGGAGATCCTGTTGTGGATGAAGAAGTCGCACAAGTTGAAGGGGAGGCACCACATGATGAAGTTGTTTCAAACATTGTACAACATGTGTCAACTCTAAAACCACTTGTTTCACCACCACCACAATACCAAATCCATGAACCATATATCCCTTCACCACCTCACTTTCCCCAAATCTTTGAGCCAATCATTCCTTCATCACCATCTTCACCCCAACCCTAAACCCAAACCCAAACCTACCAAACTGACCCAGAACCTTACATTATAGAACTTATCCATTCCCACCTTATAAACCAACCCAACACACCATATCAGTCACCTACACACTCTTTAAACATTGACCAACATGATATTTCTTTATTCCCACCAATCTAGAGCCATATACCTTTAATCCAAACCAGAAACCCCTTACCCCTCACAAGCTCCCAAATTATCCAAAACCCAATTCAAACCCTGCCAACCCAACCTTTTGAAACTTCTGATTTTGACCCTTTCACCATATCCCCAATTTCAACTCATAGTCTTTTGAAAAGGAATTTTGATCTTATTGTGGAAAACTGTGATCTAAGGACAGAAAATTCTGAACTGAAGAGGAGGAACAAGGAATTGGAATCCCAACTAAAACAAGCATTGAATAAAATTCAAACCCTGGTATCTGAGGTTGAGAAGACCTCAGATGCACCAAAACTAGGGGAGAATGTCCCTGTAGCTGGAGATGATGATGCACTTAAACTGATTGGAATGGTTTATATAAGTGGTGATGATGATGATGATGAAGTAGAGGAAAGGGAGATTACTGAGAATGTGGTTGAAGTGGTTGTTGATGAAATGAATGTAATTGATAATGTTGATAAGGATGTGACTACTGATGAGACTATTGTTAATGATGAGACTCTAACTGATGTTAAAAGTGATAAAATAGTTGTATTGGATGAAAATACTGAAGAAGTTGTTATTTCTGCTCAAACTGTCATTCTATCTGATAAGACTGAGAACTGAATGTTGATTTTGATGAAGTCAGTTCCTAGTTGGTGAAAGAAAAGGATGTTTGAACCTTCCAAGGATCTAGCCGCGTCGATACGTCAATTAAACAATACGAACACGAAATCGATACGGTAAAGACATAATTTATTGATAATTAGGATGAATACATTATGGTGTGTAAGTAATAACTTATGGAGAGGATAATAACTTAGATCTAGGATCTCACACCTCTCATATGTGTGATATCTTAACAAATGAGCATGGATTAGCCTATTTATAGGCAATATGCTCCAATTCGTTAAGCTAAGTCTAATTTGTTATATCTTCATAACGAATTAGGCTCCATTCATTATGATTCCATAACGAATGGTAATAATCTTAATGAACTAGTCTAGCCTATAACGAATGGGCCTCATTCGCTATACAATCCATAGCGAATGGGCCATGTTACAATAAATATACATTAAATACACAGACTAGACAACCTATAACTTATTCGATTGCTACGGACACCAAAACCGTGCACTAACAAAGGAAGGGATATATGAGGAGTTGGAAGAATTATTTAAGGAGATAGAGGAGGTGCCACCTACTGTGATCAGGGAGGTTGGACCATCTAGGCTCCTGGATAAGGAGGAAGAAAGGAGAATGGAGAAGGGTAAAGCAATAGCCGAACATGAAAGCCAACTTCAAACTCTTAAAAGAAAATTAGACGAGTCGACTGGCCATCTTCTCTTTGTTGATGAATCTGCTGAAAAGAGAACGAAATTGCATGACAAAAATTTAAAATGAATGGTTTCAAAGAGACATTCTTCATCACATGCTTACAGAGAAGGAGATTGAAGAGCAGATGATTATTATGGAACATATTGAGTTAAATAAGAAACTTAGTGAAGATAAGGGGGAAGTTGAACAAGAGGTCATATAGGGACTTCTGAGACTACAACAGGCTGAAGAAGCTGATAATGCTCTAGCCATTATAGTATACAAGTTCTAATCTGAAAACTTTCAACAAACTGTACCAACTGCTGAACCCTCCACTGAACACTGATAAACAGTTGGTGACAGATAATGATGCCAAAAGGATCCAGGATGAAATGATAAAAAAAAAGCAAATGAAATGGCAGTTGAAAGCCTAGTACATGAAATCATATCAGCTGAAAAACTATGGCCAATAAACCTTGTGAAGTTTGACAGAAGAAGAAAAATATTTGGAGGTACATACCTGAAGAACTTATGCCAAAAACAGAAAGAGAGAAATATGGATGAGAAGAAGCAGGGGTATAAGGAGAAGAAGACTGAACAATCATCTAAAGAACCAATTGATGTTATCCCTATGCAAACTATGAAACCTGAAGATGATGAGCTGAATGTTAATATGGAATCCAATGAACCACAAATAGGGGCATTGGAGGACATTTCTGACCTAGAAGATGTTGAGGAAGAGGGAAGAATTAAAGAGAAAGAGGATGAACTAGCTTCACCTCAAATTCATCTGTCTGATATGCATGTTGAGAACATCAAATTAAGATTGGAAGAGTTGAAGAGAGAAGATCCTAGAATTATCAGTCTAATCGGGCATGGTTTTAGATATGAAGAATTGATCAAACTATCTGAAGAGGATCTTAACTTTTTGTTTGAAAATAAAAGGGATGAAGTGAGGAAGAAGAGAGAGCAAAAGAAAAGACAACTTAACCAATATATCTCTCACTTGAAAAATAGAAAGTACACTGAAGAACAACTAAAACACATGAGCTATGAAGACATGGAGGATCTGAGAAAAGCTCTCAAAGCCCAAGAAGAAGAAGAAGAAGAATAGAGGAAGAGAATTGAGAATAGGGCAATTGATGAATTGAAAAGGATAGATAATGTTTTAGGAGTTTTGGTGGAAAAAGTGGATTCTTATTGGAACATGTATATAACTTTGAACCGGTTGATTCTATGATCAAGAGAGAAGTTGAAGAAAAGTTCAGAAGAATATCACAAAAACTAAGAGATGAAGGAAAAGTTGCAGCTGATAATATGAAACAAAGAAGAATAAAGGAATTGGAACAAAAAGAAGAAGATGAAAGGGAGAGAAAAATCAAGGCTGATAGAGCCAGCGCCAGGATTGTTGAGGAGAAGAAGTCAGCCTATCCAAAGAAAGAGAAGAACTTCTTGAAAGATTGATGGATGCTAGGGGTATGCAAGGTGACTTGAACTAACTGACTGCTACACAAAAGAATGATTTGTATGAGTCAGAACTAGCAAAATACAGGGAGGAGTTGAAAGATAAGTACAAACATGAAGAACCAACTCAAACTCCTTCCTTGATTCCTGAAGTGAAGAATGGTTGATTTGAAAATACAGCTGAAGCCATGGGTAGACAAGAAAAAGATTGACATTCTAAGGCAAACTATGCTCAAGAAGGGTATGCCAAATGGAGTGTTTGACAACTTGGGTCAATATCAGTTGAAGGATTTATTTAATAAGAGAAAGTTTATTTTGGTCAAGTTGAGGATGAACAAAGAATAATCATGTCCCTACAGTCTGGTTCCAGAATACAATTTGTTAGAAGACCAAGATCTCCAACTGAAGAACAGACGAACATAGAAACAATGGAGATGATAAATATCTTGTCCAAGGAAGGTGTCAACTACCTTTCATTGATTATGATGGAGAAGGAGGGGATTGTTAAAAATTTTAAATCAAAGGGACATGTGAGAATGCCCCAACCCCAAAGACATTATACTTCATGGGCTTCTACATCTAGAGTTCCCATCCCTACCACTAAGTCTAGCCGACAAAGTGATCATGAATAGTGGTGAACTGAAAACGATTATATTCAGATATAATTTTCGAGACAACAAATAACAACTTGAAGAGTTAGCAAGTCTGCACTTGTATGATTATCAAAAAAGGGAAAGATTTGTTGGTCAGCAAAGGAATGACCTATCAAAATACTTAAAAGAACAATCCAGAATGGGATTTCCTCTATTTAAATAAGAAGAGAAAGCTTGAGTACTTTGAAGCTGAAAGGATCAAGAGGCAGAGGAGGATGAGTGACATAAGAATGACCGAACTATCTTATGGAAAATCCAATAAGGTCACCAATCCTTAGGCTACAATGAAGGAGTGTATAAGCATGAGAAAGCAGATGAGCAGGCCCAACTCAGAGGTGCAAAGGAATAGAAGAATCTCACATATATATTTTGAAAAGAAGACAAACTCGTTTATCTTAAGGAACTCTGAGGGTATGGCTTTAGGGATTATTGAAGAAGATTCTGACTTAGAGTATCTCCATATGGATGACCTGCATGACATAGTGAGATGGAACATTCCAGCTCAACATCCATTCCAAAGGTAGATCTCTATGTTTCAACAAAAAGCAGATGTTGTCAGATTTGATCAAAGGAATGAAGGACAAGGAAGCTCAAGAAGATGAATATTTTTGTTTATGTTTACTTTGATTTGTAATGTCCTTGTGCAGTATTTGAATACATAATGTTATTTCTTTTAAGTAATGTAATTTATTGCTTTTGAGAATTTAATGTGTATTTTAGATAAGTGTATGTAAGCTACAGGTGTTTTGATGCATCTGAGTTTGTTCCAATCTAGGGGGAGATTGTTGGGATCAAGAATTTAATAAGGAAGATTGGAATCTTCTCAACCTCCTCAAGAAATAGCTAAGTATGGAATTCGAGCAAACTTGGCACTTCGAGCAAACCTAGAACTTATTCAAGCAAGGTATCTTACATCGAGTAAGGTTATCTTCTAGAATTCTTCTAAGTGTTAGTTCGAGCAAACTACACTTCATCAAGCAAGGTTGTTCTTTAGTCGAGAAAGGTTTGTTTCAGAGCAAACTCTTGACTTAACCAAGCTTAAACCAAGTAATTTGGTGGATCGAGCAAGGTTTCAGTAATAGTGATATCAAGCACACTTGTATAAAGTTAATGGAATTATACTAAGGACTTCTACGAGCAAGGTTTTAATAATAGTGATCTCAAGGACACTTGTAGAAAATTATTGGAATTATACTAAGGACTTCTATGAGCAAGGTTCAATCTCGAGCAAACTACAGTACTACCAGCACACTTAGTTTGCTAGAATAAGTTATCAACAAAAGGTTGAAGAGATCAAGGAGAACAAGTTTGCTCGTGGGATATTATCGAGCAAAGTTTGATATTATCATGAAGATTGAAATCTTATTGAAGAATATTTTCATAGGAAAATATTCTAAGTAAACCTTGCTCGGAGAAATGTCCCAGCACACTTATGGTTTACAAGGTCTGCTCGACAAAGACAAAGCTTACTCGAAGCATGTTTACAATTGTAATATTTTGAATACGTTTGAATATGTTATGTAACAATCAGTAGGGGTTCTAGAAGGTGTCAGGAGTGTCTATTTAAGGAAAGTTTATGTCACATTTACAACGGAGCACAGTAGGTGATTTGACGGCTGATTACACTTTCTTAGCAAACAGAATATCCTTGTACGGAAATTAACCTTCACCTGGCATTCCACCTAGAAACCCTAGAGATTTTCTTTGTATTCTGAGTTAATATCAATGGAAATCTTTTGAGTGACTTATGTGTTTTGTCATCTTTGTGTTCTTTAAGCAACATCTTGAATATCATTGATTCCACCTTTGATATTCATTGGGTTTTCACATAAGAATTTTCGTAACCGTCTTGTCAACATTTAGTTGTTGGTTACAAGGTTGATAGTGAATAATTGATCCTGACACTCGTTTGGGTCTTGAATTAAACGTCAAGAAAACATAATTATTTTAGGCCAATGTGCAATGGGCTGAAAGTGCAGGATGGGTTGTTCCGTTGCGGGATTGGAAGGTCGGTGCTTGGTGTTAAACTACTTGGTGCTGTAAGTCGCGATGCAGGGTCTATCATCAGTTTGGCTGTGAAAAGGGCATCTAGTGTTGTGGAACTGATGAGTTGTCTCCCAAGGCTTCGGGACCCTCAATGCGAGCTTATTTTGCTTTGCTCATGTATGGGGGTGCAAAGATGATGTTCGGTCTGAGAATGTGCCAATCTATGTATGTGGGAGAAGCTATTTCTATTTTTGACAATGGCCTCCGAGGGGTGATTGAGGACATCGTTGTTTGTGGGGGTCTGTTCTTCGGGGATTTCCAATGAAGGTTGGCATCACTTCCGACCCGTTTTGGGGGTTTGGGTTTATGTTCGGATGTGGATGTATCTACGTATGCTTTTGTGGCTTCGAGAGCACAATAATGGAGTTTATAGGACCACATTATTCAGGGATGTGGTATTGATGGGTTGGACTCTGATTATGGGCGTGTAATGGATCGTCACGCACTTCACTTACCGATTTTTACCTTAGCGGTTTCTCTAATAAGGACACCCTCCTAAATCCCAACATGCTTAGGCGAGTGCCTTATTTAGTGGAATCGTCAAGAGTTTAGAAGTGAAGTTTGATCTATTCCCTCACCAAAAAGGCAGTGTTTGAATGCCTTGGATCTTCTTGGGCTCATGATTTTCTAACGGTCGTCCCTATTGAAGGATTGGGCCAATATATGTCGGGGTTAGAGTATCGGGCTATCCTTAAGTATCAGCAAATGATCCCTATGTTTCTGACTGATGAGCATTGGTTGGATTCTTTTCCAAACAATTACCTGGGTTAAATAGATAAATGGTTTGGGTAGGGATGTTTTGTGCGACGTTGTTAAACGCGTTGAAGACTGTTACCCCACTCGGTCGGTATTATAGTAAGAGGAAAGCAAGAAAGAGTCTTAAAGAAAGGAAAGTCGACTGAGTGACAAAGATAGAGAGATGGAGACGAAGAAGAAAGGGATGAAGAACATATTCAAGAAGGTTCACATCGGAACCACAACCACCAATAATCATGATCCTAACCCTAGCCCCAATCCACCACTACCATCATCATCATCATCATCTTGTTCAATTGCGATCAACGCATTGCCTCGTCAACGACCACCGTTCAGTCACCATCTCCTTCTCCTCCTCCGGTGAAGTTACCTAATCGTAGAAAAGTTTGATCCAAAAACCACAAAAGTTGACCCGAAAGCTCTGATACCACTTGTAGGTCCTATGGACGGATAACACAACACAACATTAGTCTACTTGGATCAATCTCAACACTAGCTAGCGGAAATCACTAGTGAGTAATCGAGATCTTGGATCTTGTTTGGTATAGTTATTGCCATGAGAGTGAGGAGAGGAAGAGAGAAAGAGAGAGTTTAAATAAGGATAAGGTTAGACAAATTGGCAAAAGGTTGTGTATGCATGAGATACACACACTATTTATAGTGTGTGTGCTCATGCATCATTTTGTATTATTCACGGCCAAATGGGCTCCATATTACAAGGCCTCGGGCCCAAATATAAAAACAAACATAATCCGACTAGCTAACTTACATTATCGATTAAGCATAATTAAATACAAAAGACTAAACACAAAATGGGCCTAACATTTAGCGGTCATACCGACATCATTAATTTGGAAAACTCGATCAAATTGATTCGTATTGACATAATAACGAAACAGTGAATATCAAAATATATATTATACGATTACAGTTCATAATAATGAAATTAAACATGTATATACAATCCTACACTCATCGCTAATCAGAACCCTAAGTTGAATTTCATTATACCAACTACAATCATCAGTCCCGATCGTTCTTTTGGGCTATAGGTGTCCATTCATCATTCATCACCAATTCGTCATGGTTTGAGGTAATTGAAACATGCAGTATGTTTGTTTTTAATCCAGTATCATTAACACTAACATTGATTAAGCAAACAAAAAACAGTTTTATCAATTGTAGAATCTAGGGTTTATAATCAAATTGGGGGTTATCAGCTTATGTATTTACATATTTGTTTTCATACTTTAACCAACTGGCATCCTAGCTCAGTTGGCTAGGGTGTGTGTGTAAATCTTTGTGAGCCGGCCACCACCCGGGTTCGAGTCCCATTATGCCTAGTTTTGGGTTTTATTTTGTTATAATCATATTTTTTTTATATATAATCAATGATAATCAATACTTAATAAATAAACATTATTTAATTAAACCCGACACTTCACTATCAACGTTTCTTGTCATTTAACAACTTTATAAACTATATATGTATATATATTTGTTATTAAATAAAATGTGTAATAAATAATATTAATAAACATGTTATATATTTACCATTTGTAATAAATCGATTTTTGTTAAAGATTCTAAAATATATATTTTATGAAAATTATTTATTTAGACGCTTGTATAATAGTTATTTAATATTATTATTATATAATATAAAGAATAAGTTTGGTGCCGCAACACTTGGCGGCACCAAACTGATCCACAAATTTTTTTTTTGTTTTTTAGTTTAGTAATCGTAACGACGTAATGGTATCCGACTGAATTTCAAAAATAAAATAAAATTTGTCGTTCTATTTTTTTGTCTTAGTTTCGGGATCTACAACGGTCGTAACGAACGTAACGTAACTGACCGAACGTCAAAATGTTTTTCTTTTTTTTTGTTTAAGTTCGAGATCGACAACGGTCGGTTTTACCAACGCTCGATTTTACCAACCGACGTCACCCCGTCGGTTCAACTCAAGTTTTATAATGTTTTTTTTATATTTGGTTTTAATTACAGTCATTAACGAACGTCACCGAAACCGACCAAATTCGTGTCGATGTACCTGCTCAACGTTTGGGACCTGCAACGTTTAGATTTACCACTGTCCGAGTTTACCAACCTGCCCAGCGCAATACGCTGGGTAAAAATCTTGTTATATATAAAATACATGTTCTAGCTATCTACGTAAATATTATCTTATTATTACATATTATAATTAACTTTAAACATTGGTTAAATTCTAAATTATACTTATTCATTTAAACTAATTATCTATATATTTGATTATATGTTTATTTTATGGGGAAAGTGAATACGGTGCTGTTAGCCGATTAAGCTTGGACGCAAAACACACTAGAATTACGTAGTTTTGATAAAAAAACATCTCAAAGTCTTATTTCTTTCCAAAAATAAAAGGAATAAAATATATTTGTTTTCCCAATTTTGTGTTTGTTGACGTGTTCTTTATCTTCCTGCACATCTATGGATTACAAAATAATTTTTTTTTGAAGTGAAACTAATATATATATATATTAAGAGAAAATATTGATCCTTTTATATATAACACAAACCGAACTACATCTGGATAATGGGTAAGCGAGCAACAAGCTGCGCCGCTATCCCCTTTTGAATCGCAAAGCCTATTCTACTAAATATAAATCCTTGGTTCCTCGGGCTCTGCGAGTCACTGTGGACCACCTTCTGCACCCGCTCCAAGAAGCGAACCGCCTCGGGAGCTAGGGATCCAAAAGTGTCGAAGGCAAATGGAATGAACACGTGCTGATTCTCCAAACACGATGTCTCATGCTTAGCAACCTTCCTAGATTCCGCTCTCAAAACCGCCTGTCCCGGTACGAAGCCACTGTCTCTCAGCCCCACCAACGGGGACACCCCAGTGAGGTCAACACAGGCATGCTTACCCCCTGCCCAGCCAAACACAAGAACATCCGCAAGACGCAGGGTAGATCTTCCCTCACGCGGATCAGTCAAAAAGTTAACAGGTGCCTTTTTCTTGGCTGAGATCCCGGCACGTCTAAGCACATCCCATAACACATCTCTAACCCAGTCATGACGATACTTGAATCCCGGAAATTCCTTACAGTGGAGGGCATGCTCACCGAATCTATCCAAACAAGCTTTTTTACAAATGGGGCATAATTCATCTGGAGGGAAAAGGGGAATCATAAGCCGGTATTTAAGGATGACTCTATATTCAACTGCCGACATCCGTTGCCCAAGACCTTCAATGGGCACAACAGTCAAAAAATCCTGGGCATGAGCCCCCTTGAGACAAGCTAAAACTGTCTTTTGTCTCAGGGTCATATCGAATCGCTCCTCCAAATCATGTACGTGTTTACCATAAAGAGCACTCGCCAAGGTTTGTTGAGGTTTCTTGGGGGCGGTCTCCTTATCAGTAAAACCGCCTATATCAAGGTTCAGGAGAGTTGTTCCAATATTACCAAGTGCAAAAGAGTAGTCAGGATCTACCCCCGTAACACCAGCGTTTCGCAGGACGTGGTCCTGCAATTTCCACGACTGAGACCTGGAAGCCACAAATGCATATGCGTAGACATCCTCAGCCGAGAAAATTCCTACGCCTCCGCAACGCATAGGGAAGGAAGCCAACCTCCACTGGAGGTCCCCAAAATGCAGTCCTCCACACGCAACAATATCTTCAATTGCCCCCCAACAGGCCCGCATCAAAGATGGACACAACCTCTTTGACATGTTCAGGTTGACAGGTCCGGAGCCCAAACACTAACTTAGCAACCCCCATGCACGAGCGTAACAAAAGGAGCTCACTTTGGGGGTCCCTCAGGTCCGGCAGGCGTTTCATAAGTTCAACCACCCTCAAAGCTCTTTTAGTTGCCAAAGACCGAATAAACCCTGCATCCCGACTAACCGCTCCCCCCCAGGAGTTTAACTCCCATCGCAGGCCTGCTAATCTCTCCAGGGAATAAACCCAACACTTTCTTCGAATCATCACATGACGGCCAAAAAACCTCTGTTTTTCGAATATATTTGTTTTATAAATTATTTGTTTTATAACATGATTTAAGATTTGTATCATTTATATTTATTCGTTCAGAAAGATGAAATTGCCAAGTGAAATTTACTTGAGAAACTGGACCATGTATTTAAAAACTGCCTTTTAAAAAAAGAATTTTTATTCGAAACTGGAATCATATCGGCGTCGTCTCGATACCGAATTGCGAATCTTAAATCAAATCAGCGGCTCAGCTCCAACTTGGTACTAAATTGTATACAACAAATTGTGATTCAACTTGTTTAACATCCCATTTAGTTTGGTTTGCAAGCCTGCAACTTATTAGTTTTGTTTGAAGCATAGTGAAGAAAAGAAGACGATTATATGTAAGAAAGAGCAACGCAGCAAATTTGAAAACAAGTGAACATATTTCCTTTTTATTTTTGAAAGGAAATAGGATTTAGATTTTTTTTATATATCAAAACTACGTAGTTTTGATGGGTTTTGTGTCTAAGCTTATATGGCTAACAGCACCGTATTCACTTTCCCCTTATTTTATTTAGTATAAAAGTGATTTTTGTTAATAATAAAAGATTAACCATAATATTAATTTTCGCAATAAGAATAATAATATAAATTGTTCGTTCAATCAATAACATCTCAATCCCGAACATAACTCAAATCACATCGAATCTCTAATTCATTAAAGTGTGTTATATCTTTTATAATTAATTTATATTGTATTATATCTAACTAGGAAATCCTTGTCGGTGCATACCGAATGGTTTAAATGTTTACTATCCCATCATTATCATTTGTACTTCATTCATCTAATCAGGTGAGTATTCGTTCCCCTTTTTACTTATTTTAAACCTTTTGGGGACATATGCGTATTTACAGTATTTATCTATTATGTAGTATTCAAAACCACAACTGTTTATCCTTGTGTGCGTATCAGTTTATACCTAACTTGCTATTTGCTTACTTGCTTTATTTGAATACATTTCGGAGAGGTCCATCATTAATAGTATGATCATACGACCGTCGTAGTGGTCGGCGTCCGACGCATGACAATGGTTCCACCGACAACCCATCTTTGGTAACCAATGCCCGACGCATGACAACGGTTTAGCCCTATCTTTATATTTGTGTGATTTGTTTATACGCTATGGCTTAATTGTTTATCTCACAGAAACAGTTTGCGTTCTCTCTTATATATTATTATTGTAGTGTCACATTCTAGTGTTTTACTCACTCAACATGTGTTGTTAACAAACTTTCTATTTTATACTTGAACTAGTTGCAAGATTTGGTGAAGACTTATTAGTGAAGAATTTAAGTTAGAAGAAATTATCAAGAATAAATCAAGACTAGTTTAGTTTAAATTATTTTGTTTGCTTTATTTCTAAATTATGTACTTTTTTTACTTGAATTTAATTGAATATTTAATTAAATTTATTAGATATTGTCACATTTAATGTTGCATGATAGTACCTTGAGAGCAGTGATCAATCAGCTCATGCCCCGACATTTCTGCCTTAGGTTGGGGTGTAACAGATTAGTATCAGAGCCGACTGTTTAAGATATGTCGTTAGTGGTGCTTTAGTAACATGTTTAAGATCCCCATACAAGTCCAATGAAGGTTAGCATCACTTCCGACCCGTTTTAGGGGTTTGGGTTAATGTTCGGCCGTGGATGTATCTACGTATGCTTTTGTGGCTTCGAGAGCACAATAATGGAGGTTGCAGAACCACATTATTCGGGGATGTGGTATTGATGGGTTGAACTCTGATTATGGGCGTGCGATGGATCGTCTACGCACTTCACTTCTAGATTTTGATATTAGCAGATTCTCTAATAAGGACCCCCCCCCCACCCCTAAATCCCAACATGCCCCTTATTTAGTGGAATCGTCCAGAGTTTAGAAGTGAAGTTTGATTTATCCCCTCATCAAAAAGGCGGTGTTTGAATGCCTTGGATCTTCTCATACTCATGATTTTCTAACGGCCATCCTCATTGAAGGATTGAGCCAATATATGTCGGGGTTGACCGGCTAATTTTCCATGTGTTTCCGAGTGATGAGCATTGATTGGATTCATTTGAAGACCATGTCATATATTGCAAAGAATTACGTTGCTTTTAATTACGTAATATATGGTTTGGTTAGTGCGATGTTGTTAAACGCGTAGAAGAGTCTTCCCCACTCGGTCGGTATTATTATAATAGTAAGAGGAAAGAAAAGCAAGAAAGAGAGTGTTAAGGAAAGGAAAGACGACCGACTGACAGACATAGAGATTAGAGATGGAGACGAAGAAGAAAGGAATGAAGAACATATTCAAGAAGCTTCACATCGGAACCAATCACGATCCTAACCCTAACCCTAACCCTAACCCTAATTCATCATCATCATCTTGTTCAACCGCCGATCAACGCACTTCGTCAACGGCCGCCGTTCAGTCACCATCTCCTCCTCCTCGTCAATCGGCAGACTACTACTCGTCTGAAGAGGAGTACCAGGTCCAGCTTGCCCTAGCTTTAAGCGTCTCCAATTCTGACTCCACACCTCATCCTCATTCTCCTCACATCGATCACCACCTCTTGACCTTAGGCCAACACTCTTCTGCTTCTGCTGCTAATACTCCTCCTCCTCCTCATAGAGCAGCTGCTGATGATGCCGCCGCTGATAAGCTCTCCCGCCAGTATTGGGTGAGCTTGCTTTTATTATGATTGCTTATACGGTCAGCTTATTTAATTGAACTAACTAACTAACTACTAACACCTTATTTCCATTATTATTATTATTATTATACACAACCAGAAGCTCATTTATAGCTCTGGTTGTTTTATATAATAAATTAAATTACATTATTATAAAGTTTTGTGATCAAGAGTTACACTCTGACAAACATACAACTATGTTCTGTTATTGAGTTTAACATATTTATATGATTCATCTGTAAATTTCTTACATTTTTTGACTTGTGTTTTTCTGTTGACCAGGATTATGGTCTCCTTGATTATGAAGAGAAAGTAGTCGATGGTTTCTATGACGTATATGGCCATCCAACAGACGCAGGCAAAATGCCATCATTCTCAGACCTTGAAACCGACCCTGGCACCTCAGGTTTTGAAGTCATCCTAGTTAACAGGACAATTGATCCTGCCTTGGAAGAGCTCTTGCAGATAGCGCACTGTATTGCATTAGACTGCCCTCCTGCTGAGCTCAATCTTAAAGTCCAGAGGCTTGCTGAACTTGTTACAGAACACATGGGTGGGCCTGTGCAAGATGCGAATATCATATTGGCAAGATGGATGGAAAGAAGCACGGAGTTAAGGACTTCTATTCATACCAGCATATACCCTATTGGATCATTAAGAGTTGGCCTCCTGCGCCATCGTGCTTTGCTTTTCAAGGTGACCCGTCGTTTTCATTCTTTTCAGTGTTCCTGCCATTATTTGGTTTCAGTTGCTTACATATAGGTTGCTTATTTTATGTCGTGGAGCCATAGCCATTTGACTTTTTGAGTTACTTGATTTTTGGTTTTTAGTATTCTTTTGCACCTTTTCAAATGACTGGACTGTATTTTTACATCTGATATGAAGTTTTCAGGTTCTGATTAGCTTTTAAGGAAGAAGTTTTCTGTCCCAACTGAAAGTTGTGAATCCCTTTAAGGATATGTCCATTGTCATTGTTTGATTAAAAGCTTCACTTCCTATTAATCAAATTAAGCTATATTATATACACACACAACTATATAGCTATATAACTGTGCAGCTATGGTGCAGAGGCAGGATCTTTACGCAATATAAAACACTCAAATAAGATTATTTGTGAATTTAAGAATCAAGTGTTAAGATCCAGCTAATGTTGATACTAAATCACTTTAGTTTTTTTTAACCATTTCTGGCTACACTATCGGTCAAGCTATAGCATGCCAGATTTCAACTGCTGCATTCAAAGCTAGTAGTCTAGTACAATATTTCTCAATTAACTGGAAGTTGCAGCCCGATATCACGGAGTTTCTTGCCTTTTATTTGGTATAAACTAACTAGAAAGTGTGAAAAGAACCTGTGTTGATGAATGAAAGAGAGTTTGAATCATAAGCCCCTAAGCAAGGGGCTTTTAACCTCACAGCACCTTACAATAGACCAGATAGACTATACTAGTAGTAACGTAGTACTATTTACCCTAGTTTACAGGTGCTAGCACTTTTGACTTTCTGCAGTCAACTTTTTCTTAATCTTTATTGGCATGGGGGTAGCATTGACATTTATCTTATCTTTTTATTGCAATAAATTGAAGGTACTGGCTGAAAGTGTTGGAGTAACCTGTAGGCTTGTCAAGGGTAGTCACTATACTGGCGTCGAGGATGATGCAGTCAACATTATCAAGTTGGATGATGAAAGGTAAAATGTGGTCTTTCATTTTCGCTCTCACTAGTTTATATTTTCTGAATTGTACTTTTAGGTCGAACTTTATCTTCAAATTGATGCCATAACAGTCAGCACTTAGTTAGTGGTCCATGATAGAACTTTTATTTCTTGCACTGAAACTCCCGGTGACTCAACTTATATGTGCTAGACTGTTGTAAAACAATTTTCTTGAAGTTTTGTTATATTTCCTCTACAATATGATTGTGTTTATATCATCTTCAACTGTTCTCATACATCTTTTAATCTTTTTACTTGCTGTTTTGTTTTACTTTTGGTTTCCATGTTATCATATATGTCTGAATGATACATCACTTAAAATGGTCACACACCCATTCCAACTTAACATTTTCTGACAATATTAAAATTCGACGCATTCTGAATGAATTGCTGCTCATGTTTTTACCACACAATAACTATGCCTAAATGTTATGATACACCTTTCCTGCTTTTAAATAAAGTTTCTTCTTACTTTCAGGGAATTTCTGGTTGATCTAATGGCAGCCCCTGGAACACTTATACCTGCAGATATATTCAACGCCTCTAAAGATTCTTCTTTGAAACCATACATTCCAAAATCCAGCAAACTTTCAGGTTTTGATTCATATGAAGATTTTGGGCTTCCATCAAACATTAGAAATGGTCAAAACATTGAGGTGCAAAACGGTGTCAATGAAGAACCTTTGATATCATTTACAAACACAAGTGACACTAGTGTCGGTGTGTCTCCAGCAGTAGGGAAACGAGTGTCGCCTTCTAATCAGTTGGATCATATTCTCTCATCAGCAATTGGCAGTTCTCTATATAAAGGAGGCCGTGGGCCAAATGCAGTTGGTGGTGGCTTAAGAATGAACGTTAATGTAGTCCCATATAATAATAATGACACTCAGAACAGCGTGGAGGATAATAAAAACCTTTTCACAGAGCTTAATCCATTCCAGATTAAAGGATCCGGTAAGGCTTTGATGCAGAATAACAATTCTGCTGAAAACAAAAACGGGAGAACAAAAAATAATCAAGTCTCAGGTCGACCTCCTACACCGTTAATGTGGAAGAACCGTCATCCTGTTAACGAGACACCCAGGAAAAATGAGCATGGTGAATACAAGCGTGCAACTAATGATTTTACCATGCCAGCTTCCACCAGTTCTGGTTTGAAGTCTGGTGATAATGTTAATGAAAGAAATGAGAGTGTTTCTTCAAATGCAGCTGAGTCTGAAGCTGCATGGACCGAGTGGAAAAACTATAGATTGTCTTTAGAAGTGGTAAGTAATAATAACAATGCATTTCCCAGGAATAAGAGGTTAGATCATGAAAAGGTGCATGCAATCAGTGGGCAAGATGTTAAAAAGACCTCAGAATATTCAAACAACCAAAAGTTGACTTTACCTGAAAGCTCATCCTTGTCAGTTCCGCCTCAGATTGATCCTGTAATAGATGATGTTGGAGATTGTGAAATTCCATGGGAAGATTTGGTTATTGGTGAAAGGATTGGACTAGGTAACATTATAAATCAGTATGGCAATGTTTTATATTAGATTGTTTTCTTCTGAGTTTTAGTTTCTGTTTTCTTATAATTCACATTAATTTCTGTATGCAGGTTCATATGGTGAGGTTTATCATGCTGATTGGAATGGGACAGTAAGTTTCTGTTATCTTGTTGCTAAAAATGAATTTGTGGAAGTGACTTTTAGAGACTTGTTGCCTAATTAATTGATGTTTCTATAAACAGGAAGTGGCAGTGAAGAAGTTTCTTGATCAAGATTTTTCAGGCGCTGCTTTAGCAGAGTTCAGGAGAGAAGTAAGTAAAGTGCCTCAATAAGTAAATTATGAAATGAGCATGTAGGGATTGACTTGTAAAGTTCACTGTTATTAAATTATGGGCTGTATGATTGAGCTCATGCCATATCATATTGAATATGGAAAAGAAACAATATAGTCTATTTGCACTTGTTACAATTTGTGTCAAAACTACAAGTGCTTCAAAATACTTGTTTCCATCTGTCTAGTATGTAAGCTGCTTACTAAGGAAATGTGTAGCTTTGTTTTATTTAATCTTTTGGAAACTATTACCTAACAGGGCTTAATGGAGTATACGTTTGTTTTGAGTATCACATATTATTGGACAAAGTTTTGTTTTAAGCGTGTGTACTTTCATCACAGGTGCGCATAATGCAGAGATTACGTCATCCGAACGTTGTGCTTTTTATGGGTGCTGTTACTCGTCCTCCGAACCTCTCAATCATCACCGAGTTTTTGCCCAGGTGGGTTTATTTATGAGTTTTTTATATTGTTTTTTGAGAAAATATGCATGTCTTTTCTGGAATGTTAATATATATTATTCTGGAATGTTACTTAGAGCATGTATGGGATTGAGTTTGAAAACACCTTATTGTCTTACTGCTTTTTCAAAAAGCCAATAAGTTAAATGGTGTTTGGCAATCTAAAAAATTCCTTTTATTTTAGCTTTTTGAAAGGGTTAAAAAGCAGTTTTTTAAAAGCCCCAAATCCTGGCTTTTCAAAGTGGCTTTTTGAAAAAGCCAATAAGAGAATAAACACTTTTCAAACTCAATCCCAAACATGCTCTTAATAAATATTATACTCCAGATCTTACATTGAATAAAATCTTTACTTTTAAATGACTTTGGCAAAGCCTATGATTGACAATTTGGAATGATAGAATCACTATTTTTCAAACTGCGAAATTGAAAGTGAATGACTTAAGAGACAATCTTCTTGGATATGCTGGTGGTGTGATTTACAGTTTATAATGCATTTATGGAATATGGACACGTGTGTGTGTATAATGCATTTATGCTAACATAGTTTATAACAAACAACCTTTTCGTTTCAGAGGAAGCTTATACCGGATTATTCATCGCCCACAATGCCAAATTGATGAAAAGCGTAGAATCAAAATGGCTCTTGATGTGGTAAGAAGTGTACATATACAGTTTAACTTATTTATCTTTGTGCCATCTCCCTGTTTCACTGGCTCCCTTTTGTAGGCAAAAGGGATGAATTGCTTGCATACAAGCATTCCAACAATAGTTCACCGCGACTTGAAGTCACCAAATTTGTTGGTTGACGAAGATTGGAACGTCAAGGTAACATGTTCTCCTTTTCATACCAAACCCTCTCACTCTAAAAGTTAGTATTTTTTATTTATTATTATTATTATTATTATTATTATTATTATTATTATTATTATTATTTTTGCAAAAACTAAAGTGTTGGCTAGCTCTGTTTTTAGATGGTTCATATTTGTTTTTTTAGCTTGATTTCTTGCATTAATAATAATAATCAGTCTTTTTAAACATGTCTGATTTTTGACAATAATGTTCAAAATTACTAGATGATGGATATACTTTGTTAGGATATTTGTAAGATGCATATGTATCTATATTCTTCTCTGTTTTGTTCGTTTTAATAAAAACAAGAGTTTAAATGCTGCAGGTATGCGATTTTGGGTTGTCACGCTTGAAGCATAACACATTTTTATCATCCAAGTCAACAGCAGGAACGGTGAGAAGCTTAAATATGTTTATTGTGTTTTAGTTAATTTTGATTTGCTTTCATAAGACTTCTTTCTTAACTAATCTTTGATGTCATAGCCCGAGTGGATGGCACCTGAAGTTCTACGGAATGAAAATTCAAATGAAAAGTAAGTTTGATTACTTTTATGAACTAAAACACACTTTTATATTGTAAAAGTTGATAGAATATTTGATTTTAGATCAGTGTTAAACTTTTGTAAAGTATCAATAGGCAAACATAACATTGTTGTTACCAAAAATGGTAGCTTTGGGTTTTTTTTATTAAGGAATGCAAAGAACATATTTATTTATTTATTCACATGCTTACAGGTGTGATGTTTATAGCTTTGGTGTTATACTATGGGAACTTGCAACCTTAAGATTGCCTTGGAGTGGAATGAACCCGATGCAGGTTGTGGGTGCTGTTGGCTTCCAAAATCGCCGCTTGGACATCCCCAAAGATGTTGACCCATTGGTCGGACGGATAATCTGGGAGTGCTGGCAAACGTATGTCCTCTTCTTATTTCCTTTTAATTAGAGTTATAAATTAAGTTAAAAATGAAAAAAGCAATGTGTGTTGGCGCTTACTAGGCCTCTTCTGACTTGTTACCCAACCTGTCTGTATTACCACTCCTAAATGTGTGAATTTTATGGGCTTTGTTTTACTATGTTTGCTTTCTGTTTTACTCACAGGGACCCGAACCTAAGGCCTTCTTTTGCGCAACTAACGGTGGCCCTAAAGCCATTGCAGCGGCTGGCTGCTTCTTCTCAAACTGATCAGCCGGGGAATATATAAGTAAGTTGTTCATGAAGCTCCCATGTTTATAAAATGAGTATATAATATAATAGGATTAAGGGGAGTGAAACAATAAATTGTGTACACACACATATATTTTTTTGGGTGTTACGTAAATACGGTTCTTGATTACTATTCTGTGTTGTTTTCTTCTCTCCATGCTTTGTAAATTTTCATGTTGGAAATGTTTTGAGGGCGATGTATCGCCTTTTTTATTTTAAAATCAGAATTATTAAACTATTTTCTGTTCTAAGCCTTTCAAACGTATTACATGTTTAGCGTAAGCATAAAAGCTTCACATGTTTACATTTTATTATGACATATGGTTGGGAGATGGATTAACGGTCTCGCTCAATTGTGTCATCTTGGTTTTCTTTTAGCCTGTTGACTCAGTTGCGGCTGACATTTAAATCTTTGATGTAAGAAACAAGTTATTGTGGAGTAATTTGAACCCTTTATGGCTTAGGGTGACGTCATGCAAGTAATGTGCATTTGACAAAGGTGTAGCATGGAGTGTCCTGATGAGATTTGTTGAAAGGGAATGCATGCTTATCAACCTAACATGTTTGGTTATATACATGTTACCAATCTTTAGGCCATGACATGTGTGCCATGATATTAACACAGAATAATAATTTGATATTATCAAATAAAACCAATTACAGGAAGACCTATATATAGGAATAGATATTACACTTAGATACCATTAGGAACAGTGAATATAAAATTAGTAGCTAAAATATACTGTCTAACATCCCCCCGCAAGTTGAGGGCGGGGAACGACATGCAACTTGGACCTTAACAGCAGAAACCTTTGCGATGGTAGAGGTTTGGTAAAAACATCTGCAGTCTGATCATGTGTGGAGATAAACCGAACTACCAATTTCCTTTGAGCAACTTGTTCACGATTAAAGTGATAATCGACTTCAACATGTTTAGTGCGGGCATGAAATACATGATTGACAGAGAGATATGTTGCACCTAGATTATCAAACCAAAGTGTGGGTGAGACTTTGGAGAGAACACCGAGTTCATTTAGGAGAGCTTGAAGCCAAGTTATTTCTGCAACAGTGTCAGCAAGCATTCCACGAAATGAGATTAGAACCTAGGTAGATAGCAAATCCCCCGTGGACCGACGGTCATCTGGACAGCCGGCCCGGTTAGCATCAGAGTAAGCTTGCAAGGTCGTGTGCCAGTTTACATCAGTAAAAGCATGAAGAGTAGAGTCGGAGTTCTGGCGAATAAAAAGACCATAGTGAGAGGTACCTTGAAGATATCGTAAGATCCGTTTGACAACAACCAATGATTTACAATGGGAGAATGCATGAACTGACAAACCAATTATAGGAAGACCTATATATAGGAATAGATATTACATTTAGATACCATTAGAATAGAGAGTATAAAATTACTAGCTAAAATAAACTGTCTAACACATGAAGGTTCCAAAATACCCTAAGAAAACACATGAGGTCTGATGAGGTCAAATAAACCCTTGTGTGGGCATTATGATGGTATGAGTAGATATGAAAAAAATCCGGGTAAACACCCATACCCGGGTTTAAGCCACACTTGGTCGCTACTCATTTTGACCATTCTTGGTTTGCACCCAACCCAGCTTGCTCGTTCACACCGGGTTAACATGATCGTTAGAATCCTATGGACCGATTGGATCTGTTAAAAAAGGCTATGAAACCTAATAGTTTTACCAATTTTCTTTTCATGTGTTGGTATAAATAGGTGTTGAATGCGTTAGTATAAGTAGGTGTTGGATCACTGGAAGTGTACCCGGAACCGACTCGGTGGAACCGGTTCCACCAATACCCCGTCAAAACCCGACCCGAATCTACCTGAAACTCGAAAAAAAAACCCGGTGAAACCGGTCAAATACCAGACTATACCCGGAACCGGTTCCTACCCGGACCCGGTTTTGACTTTTGTTGGCCATACCCGGGTTCCTGAAAATACCGGGTTTGTGCACCTCTATTGTAGGGGTGTTTATAACCTAATAGTATGGTTGATATTAGCATTAAATGTTGATACTGTTCACGTCTTACTTTAATTCGGAGTAAAACGTGCATCGTATATATTTGTTTATGGTGGCTAGTGGTGCCGGTAGGGGTGATTGACCCAGAGGTGGGGACAAGGCTTTGTTGGGTGGCGGTGGTGAAGGCGCCAATGATGGTGATGGCGATTGTGGATAATGGAGGCAGCGGTGAGCGGCATTGGTGGTGGAGTTCTGGTAGTGCCCACGATAACAAGTATGTGATGGAGAGAAACAATGGTCAAGGATAACGCTAACCTATTTGGACTATTTTAAGTTAACAAGTTTAATAAAAGTTGTGCGTTTTGCTCCGTTTACTAATTTTAATTAATTAATTTGGAGTGACCTAAATAAATATATACTAACTTTTTTTTTCTTCCTAATTTCATCGCTTATAGCCCTATAATATCACATGAAGTGATGTGATAACAAGTGTAAAATTTAATTTATTTCACATAAAAGTAAAAGATGCTATTCGGAAGGAATTACTTTTCTTATCTAATAAAACAGCATTTCTCATCAAATTAGCTTTTCGAATTTTGAGACGAAAAGATGGATTCATTTGTATGGTAAATATTAGTAATAGTTTATTATAAAGATTATAGAGAATGATATATATAGACCAATAAGGGATTGCAACCTCATATTTTTTTTAAAAATTGTAGAGATTCATGAATATATTTACTAGTGGTGCCAACAATTTGTTCCAATCAATCACAATACAAACAACACTTGATTCTTGTTTGAAGACCCAGGTACAAGAACCGATTGAGGAACCCGATACAGTAGGGTTGCTTTGAAGATTAATGAATGTTAGCCTCTAACATCCATCCTACCTAATAAGCTTAGACAAACTTAAATACAAACTGAAGCTCTTTTTTAAATGAATTCAACCTTGAGTTTTAGATGTCCGACTTGATTAGAGCAGGAAGACAAACAATCTATTACACATATCAATACTAGCTATACATCCAACAGCGTCTTCTTATTATATAATTATGATCAAAAAAGGCAAAAAACATATAAATATTGATTCAAAGGATTATAAAAATAACTAATTCATATAACGAATTTGAAAAACTCAGTAAGATTAACTCCAGCCGTAAATATAAAGTTTGAAACGAGTCAAATTAAAAATCTCATTCTTTTTCTAATTAAGCGAATGATTTCAAGTTTAAACTTTCTTCAACTAAACGAGCCAAGTTTGATGTTAACTGAGTTATGACTCGACCTGATTACCCTAGAAATTTATATGCTCATTATCGTTTTCATATCTAGTACTTTGCCTTGTTAGCTCGGTAAATACCAAAACGTAATCAAATCAAACTTCTCAGGTATTCTTAGAAAACTGCAACTTAAATAAGACTATAATTTATTATAATTATCGATGATACAATTCCAGTTTCAATTCCGATTCCATTCCCAGCCCTATTTTCCAAGAGCCATTCACCATTTTCCCATCATTTTTGCATAGAACCCACTTTTAGAATAGACTTCAATGGCTTTATCTCATCCTCTTCAATCTTCATTGAAGGCCATTGCTCCATCATCTTCCTCTTTTTCTTCTTGTTGCTCGAATAATCCTCAATGTACTCGACTTCGTGGTTAATACTCACCGTCTTCTTCGCCTTTTTCGGTTTAGCCACCTCCCCCATCCCATTTTCACCTTCCTGACAAGACGAAAACGAACCTAACGCTTTAGCCACATCATGCACCTTGGCTTGAACCGCGGGCCCATAACGGTCATGATTATCTTCTAAAACCAGGATTGTACGTGGACTAGACTCACCTAACACAACGGTCTTCGTAGCATGGGCTTTGAACAGTTGTACCAAATACTCGTATACCAAATGACTAGCAGTCACAAGATAACAAAAAGGACATCTTCTGTTCGTATTGAGGTACCGGTACAAGTACAAGTTGTTGCACACAAGACAGCCCGAAACCATGGTGTTTTAGAAAGATGTTCTGTTTTGGGATTTTTAAGATTGTCTGCAGAATAACATTGTTGAGGGACAAAACAAGGCGGGTCAATGTAGTTTTCATGTTACTGTCCTAAACAGATATCTTTGTACTTGAGGTTAAGGTTATTCCTGACATGACTCATGCGAGTTAAAGGTTGCTTTCACTTTGATGACTCCCTTGTTTTAAAGATGTACAAGAATGAATAAGGGTTTCTTCTAAAACACTCTACTTTTGCTTCGCTTGAAGGACAAGTAAACTAACTATAGACTTTGCATCATTTGCTTTTGTTTCTTAGAAGCAAAAGAAAAGCATGTAAATGTACCTGAAGTGTTAGATTTTGTCCTCATACCATGGGCTTAAACGCTCCATAATCAGCCTATTGTGTTAGCAGGTTGTGCGCGTTTATAAAGTCAGGTCGTTTATAAAGTCACAATACTATTATTTCTATAACCCGTTGCCAAAAATCAAAATAATACCTACTTAAGTTAACAAGTAATAAACAGAAACACATAATTTCACGTAGTTAGGATCAGGAACTGTGATCCAAGCTTTTGGCATTAAAAAATGTATCTTTATTAACTGTCAGAAGATGGTTTAACCTACATTTTGGATCTTAAAGATCCATTCATGTAAACGATTGTAACTCGTACAAAAATTCTGAAACTCAAAAGGTCACATGTTCGACGGCGATTGATTTAGAGGTTAACTAAGGATCACCTGCTTTTACGGGAATTCTGCCACAAAGACGCCAATAAGCACCAGGGTGAAACTGAGACTTTTCAAAAACCCATATATCACGAACGAGAGCCTAATAAACAAACTGTCAGTATATATATTATAATAAATAAAGAAATACAAATTGCACCAATCTAATACCTCCTTATCTTTGTTTCCAGCAACTACAGCCCCTTTTGAATCATAGGCTTCAAACTTCTGTATCAAGTGATACAATGTAATTAGTAATATATGTTAAATTATTCACATAAACTGAAGTTCAAATGCTGCTTAACTAAAACATTAATGTCACATATATGACTTTTAAGATGTAATCAATGTACCTGTTTAGAGAGAAACTCAAGCGTGAGCTGTATGAATACTTTACTCAGGTCATCTTTATCAACACCAATCTAAAATAGAGAGGAAAAAAACAATGAAAAATTTTAAAATAATATTGGTTTTGTGTACATTTGTTTCTGTAAGTAAAATATGCAAAACAAATAATACTTGCCATTCGAGCGCGTAGAGTTCGGATCTTAATGACTGGTTCTATTAGTTCCCAGTAAACATTACTCCATCTAGATTCTCTTAGTTTAATTTCACTTTTAAGTGCCTGTGTTTCAGAAAAATACATAAAGAGCATAAAAAACACAATACATTCCATCAGATTCCCATACATGAAAACGAATGGATATAACATACAGAGTACATTTGCTCAGTAACCATTTTCCGCAAGGATGTTTTGTCACCATTAGCCATTAATGTGTTTATCTGTAAAAAACATCATTAGATGACGATACAATCCCAAAAAATAACCAACAGTGTATCCACTGTACAAGCAGGATGCTTGAAATTGACAGTTCGGTTTCCAAACAATTTTTTAAAAGGAGTCAATTACACGGATGGTCCCAGTTGTATGTCCGTATTTCAAGTTTGGTCCCTAGCTTTCAGAAATTACATCTATAGTCCCTACTAGTTTGAAAGTGTAACACCTATGGTCCCTAAATTAGATGAGCGTTAGTTATTGCAGTTAAGTTCATACGAAGGGGTATATTAGTCATTTAATCCTATTAGAAAGAGTTAATGAATAAAACACCCTTTTAAAACACATCCTAAAGTGACTAACTTTCACAGTGATTTACAATAAGAAGTGTACCTCTTTATATAAGTTAACAGCCTCAGCGTAAAATTTCGTTTTTGAGTAGCCAGATTTTCGCAATTTGGCAATAGCATAGGCATTTTTTAGCTGCATAAAGTCAAAGCAAAGTGTCTAGTCAACAACCAAAAAAGGTAAACTAGAACCTAAAGAGACATGCAGCATGTAAGCTCCCATGAACTTGGTAACAAGAGTGAAAGATGTAACCTCTAGAAAGATATCATCTTTTGTTCTTCTCCATCCATTTCTTGTAAACCACCTACAGATAATACCACAAAGTTCGTCAATCCAAAGTAGTTTTAACATTTATTATTCAGACTTCAGAGTTCAATAGAAAATCAAGCAGTCACATATGGCACTAGTCTGCTAGTATATTTATCATAGTTTCTATTCATGTAAGCTGTTTAAGAAACCTTCTTGGCAAACACATAAATGTATAAGGTTTCAAAGAATTCAAATCTAACCTTCGCAAAAAAGAGATGGGCTCACGAGGACCGTATGGCTCATATATGATTCCAGGACTAACCATGGAAACTTTCAAAGCACCCTGCGCATATAAAATAGGCAAATAGCATACCAATAACAGTGTTAGTTGGTTTGGTTTTATAATTCAGATTCACACTTAGTATACTGCACATCCAGAAATGGTATATATAACAATAATAAAAGGTTTAAGTTGTGCACTTTTAATCCATATAACATCCTTTGACCATACAAAAAAAGCAGTTTCTGAAGTTTTAAATCATATGCCCAAAACTCTTGGCATCTTCCTCATCAGAAATTGAAAAAAAAACGTAAAATAACTGAAAGAAAAAATAAAAAATCTTAACATGCAGATGTGTTGGCAGCTGAGACATTAATTAAAGCGAAATCACAATAAGTATAGTAGAAAGCATTCACATGCCATTCTCTATCTCTATCTATATAATTCAACCAAAAAACACATTTTTCTCTAAAAGCTGTTTAATTTTTAAAAGTCTCTCACATCCCATTCTCTATCTATATCTTTTTCATACTCACATAAGCTTATTTTTATTATTTTTTTCTTTTTCATACACTCACAATAATTTATAGAGTTTTGCTTTTGTGTCTACAAATAGAGAAGAAGTTTAACTTCTCTAAACCATACCTCTAATTTAAAGAATGGGACGCGAAAGTAAATTAAGTGTTTCTATCGGAATTTTCTATATAATATAAAGAATGGGATGTGAAACATATCATCTCTATTTGATTAATACGAACTATTGCAGTTGATGTTGTATTTGAACACAACACATTCCAAATGAAGTATCAGAAACCAATAACAGATTGATGTTGCATGTGCCAGATAAAGGTTAACTATTTCTATAGAAGGGATATAACGTTAAACAGATATGTTATTATGCAGTTGAGAGATTTATACGAAACTTTAAACTATCAGTGACAACTTTCATAGAAGATTTGATACCCTAACTTCAATACAGCTTCAATAATTATAAACACAACAACAATAAGAAAAACGATTAATCATATCGCTCTGAAGTTGAGCAAGTCAAATGAAAAAAGAGGCCATACCATTTTTCGTGCCTGAGCAGGGGCTTTTACTTGCGTAGAAAAACTTCGTGACCCGTTTGCAAAGATTGATAACTCAGCAACCTGTACACAAAAAACGGTTGTGGTCAATACAATAACATATTATCACACTAAAATCTTAGTAACTTACAGTAAAATATTTCTTATGAGTGGTTGTTACGGCTGCAGTAGGAAGTATCTTATTACCACATTGGGTGAAAGGATGCGAATTCGGGCCGTTGTAGAAGCAATGAGAGTTAATTCGGCTAAGGGCATGATTATTAGCTAATTAAAGTGATAGCAATTGACAATTAGCAAAACCATCATGATATTAGTAATTACTTGGAAGAAATAAAAGCAAAATTATAAAATGATATTACCTAAAAGATAATAATTTCGGTGTGGTGGTGCTGCAAGATTGGAATAGGTTGTGAGGTTTCGAAACCTGAAAGAAAGTATAAATATAATATTGTTGACCTAAATATAGGAAACCCAGAAAGAAGTTGATATGTTAATTAGATTACTGACAGATAATAATAAGATGGTTTGTGAATGTCCAATGTTTGATAGAGATTTCGAGCCTGCTGTAACCCTCTCAATGCCATCATCGATTGATCTTGATCTCTTCTTCGGCTGCTTTTCTCAGGTACAAGAAACAAAACAAAAGGGTTTAAGCTTTTTCTTTTCTTTTGAGGGGTTTTATGAAATGAAATGAACTCACTCTATGATGGGGCGAATAGTTGAGTACTAGGGAGAGCTGGGTACTAAATTTTGTCGATCTTGAAAATTTCAATTCTGATTTTTTTTAAAACTTGGTGTCATTATTTAAAATGTTCGGTTTGGCATGGTACCGTATGTAAAAATTCGGTAAATACTGATTCCGGTACCGGTAACATTACCAAAATACTCGTTTCGGTACCATATGCTCATCCTTACCCCGGGTGCACCATCGTGGTTTGCTCGTGTAATGTAGCAGGTAGATGGGAGCGAGTATATGTACTCAGGCGAACTCATTGAAACAAATTTGGGATGGTTTTGGTTGACTTGAAGTGACATTATCATATTACTTAATTGTTGAGTGGGTACTTGGGTGCACCACCCCTCTCTTAATCTTAAATTGAATAGTTTTGAATTGTTTTGAAGTGACACTATCTTATGAGTTGATTGACTGTGCAAACCACCCCCTCACACTTATAGGTAAACCCTCATGCCTCATTTAAAGGTAGGCTCCTCGTGTAAGCAAGGTCTTAAAAACTAGACCGGTTAAACTGGAATGTTGTCTCTTTAGATGCGCTATTTTTTGTCTCATAGAGTGTTATTCATCAGCAATGTGTTACGCATTTTCAAAATTGTTTTAAGGTAATCAACAAAATTAGGCAAAGAAAGAATATGGACGAAGATGGATAGTTAGATGTTATTTAATGACTCTTTCATTTTGTAGACTTATATGATGCAAATTATGTTTTTGAAACAAAATGTTTTGTAAACTTTTAAGGGTATTTAAATCCATATCTATGTAAAGTAATATTTAGTAAATCAAATTTCTGTGCATAACTAAATTTTGAGGAATTTATAAAAAATATCGGTATTAATTGTTGGTCATATGCTTAGACCCCTAAGACCGGGTGTGATATTTTCCCTCTCTTGATTTCTTTCGCAACAACCCTCAAAGCCCATTTTGATCGGGAGTCTGGGTAAGGATTATAAGAAGATGTAGGATGTTAAAGTCAATTAGTTAGTAATCTAGTTTAGTCATTGAACTGATATGCAGTACAGGGACTGTTTGGTAATTTCCTGAAAGATGTAAACGGGTTTATTAGTTATAAACTCTAAGTGACAAGTTAATAAATCTTCAGGGGCTAATAATGAAACTTCGGAGATTTTGTTAACAACTAGTTAACGAAGAAATTGGGGATCAATATATAGTTGTTAGAGATTAGGGTTTCGTTATGTTTTTCCAATTTTCTTTGTAATCGATTTCGTTTCTTCTGTAATCATATAATCAATCATTCCGCAGTAATAAATCTTTGATTTTGTTATTAGATTGGTCCAATTCTTGGTGTATTACTACAACAATTGGTATCAGAGCCTGGTTAGGGCTCGATTGAAGGATTTGGGGTGTTCAATTGGTGAATAAGACGAAGTTCATAATCGGTATGGTGTTAACAAAATTCGAGTTAAAGAAATTTGATGGTCGGAACGATTTCTCCCTCTAGAGGGTGAAGATGAGGGCTCTTCTTATTCATCAGGGCATCTCTAATGCCCTGTTAGGGGAGCCAAACATGCCGGACGGGTTGAACGACAATGAAAGGAAGGATATTCTGGAGAAGGCTCATAGTGCGATTATATTGAGCCTTGGAGGTCGTGTTCTCCGAGAAGTCTCTAAAGAACTCATGGTGGCAGGAGTTTGGTCAAAACTTGAGTCATTATACATGACTAAGTCCTTGGCAAATCTTTTATATCTGAAGAAGAGGCTTTACACCTTTCAAATGAGTCCAGTAAAGTCAATTGAAGAACACACAGATGAATTAATTAAATTGGATCTTGATCTTGAAAATATAGAGGTGGAATTGGATGAAGAAGATCAAGTGGTTATATTTCTAACATCTCTTCCTTCTTCTTATGATCACTTTGTGGATAGATTGATGTATGCAAGGGAGACACTAACTATGGAAGAGGTGTTAGTAGCCCTTAATTCAAAAGAATTGAAAAAGAGAACTGATCCTTAAGAGGAAGGTGGAGAAGGGTTACTGGTAAGGGGTAGATCTGATCAAAGGAGTTATTCAAAGTCCAAAAATGTTTCAAGATCAAAATCAAAGGTGAAAAGGAAGTGTTTTGTGTGTAATTCTGATAAACACTTGAAAATGGGTTGTCCAGAACTGTTGAAAAAGAAGAAAGGGTTTGAAGCCGATTGTTGATCAAAACCTCATAATCCAAAAGATGATGCATCTGATGGATATGAGATTCTGATGTTATGAATGTTTCAAATGGTGAGGTTAAGAAGACTGGATATTGGACTCAGGCTGTTCTTTTCACATGACACAAGTCAAGTCATACTTTAAAGAATTTAAGAGTGAAGATCTTGGTGAAGTAAGGCCTGGAGATGATAGACCTTGTAAGATTCTTGGTACTGGTACAGTTCTTTTCAAGTTAAAGAATGGAAGTGAAGTAGAAATTCATGATGTAAGGTATATTCCTACTTTGAAGAGAAGTTTATTGTCATTAGGGTCTTTAGAAAAGAATGGTTTCCATGTTAGTCTTAAAGACAGAAAAGCCAAGGTGATAAAGGGATCATTGTTAGTATTATCTGGTGTTAGGAGAAGCAATAACACATATGTCTTAGAAGGTAGTGCTGCTAATTGCATTGTTGCATATGTTGAAAGTTCTAAAAGGGATAGTTTATTGTTGTGGCACAAGAGATTTGGGCATTTGAGTGAACAAGGGTTGATAGAACTTAGGAAACAACAGATAGTTGGAGAATTCATAGTTAATGATATTGGATTTTGTGAGACTTGTGTATTGGGAAAGAAGAGAAGAGTTCAGTTTTGTGTGGGTAGACATGTGACTAGAGGTATTCTAGATTATGTGTATTCAGATTTGTGGGGACCTGCCAAGGTAGAAACTCTAGGAGGTGCAAGATATTTCTTGTCGGTTATAGATGATTTTTTTAGAAGGGTTTGGGTATTCGTCATTAAGCAGAAGAATGATGCTTTTCAAAGGTTTTAGGAGTGGAAAACCGTGGTTGAAAATCAAACATATAGGAAAATCAAGAGGTTAAGAACAAATAATGGACTAGAGTTTTGTAATAGAGAGTTTGATCAGTTTTGTAAGGAGAATGGTATAGGAAGGCATTTGACAGTACCAGGTACTCCTCAACAAAATGGACTAGCAGAAAGAATGAACAGAACACTTCTAGAAAGGCTAAGATGCATGAGAATTAATGCAGGGATGCCTAGAAGTTTTTGGGGAGAAATTGTTACCACGGTAGCTTACTTGATCAATAGATCTCCATCAAGAGTTTTGAAAATGAAAACTCCTATGGAGATATGGACTGGTGAGAAACCAGATTGTAGTCATGTAAGGGTTGTGGGGTCTATGGCTTATGCACACATAAGTCAAGACAAATTGGATGCAAGGGCCGTCAAGTGTATTCTTTTGGGATATCCTCAAGGTGTTAAAGGGTATAGACTATGGAGAATTAATGATGGCAGCCCCAAAGTGTTTAAGTAGAAGTGTGGAGTTCAATGAAAACTTGTTGTATAAGGATGTTATTGGTTCTGGTTCTAATAACAAGCATGACCCAATTTCTGTTACAAAGAAAATGGAGATTGAGGTGGAGATTGTGAATGATGAAGAACAAGGTACTCGGTTATCTGTAGGGGTAGAATTAGAAAGTTATGGTGAAACATCTAGTTATAATCTGGCAAGAGATAGAACAAGAAGGAATATAATCAAACCTATAAGATATAGAATTGGAGATGATATTTCTGCATTGGCATTTGTTGCTGCAAAAGAGGAAAGTGTTAATGAACCTTTATCATTCAATGAAGCAATTTGCTCTAGAGATAAAAAGAAATGGCGCAGAGCAATGGATGAAGAGATGGCCTGATTAATAAAGAATGAGACTTGGGATTTGGTAGATAAGCTGGAGGATCAGAAGCTGGTGTCATGTAAATGGATCTATAAGATCAAGGAGGGTATGCTAGGAGAAGAGGGTCCAAGGTTTAAAGCTATATTAGTGGCTAAGGGATTCATTCAGAGATGGGGTAGATTACAATGAGATTTTTCACTAGTCGTAAAGCATACATTTATAAGGGTAATTTTGTCAATTGTTGCTGCATTTGATTTAGAACTTGAGCAATTAGATGTTAAAACATCTTTTCTCCATGGATACTTGGATGAAAAGATTTATGACACAGTCGTTGGGTTATGTTGAGAAAGGTAATGAGGAAAAGGTTTGTCTTCTGAAAAGATCATTATATGGTCTCAAACAATCACCAAGGCAGTGGTATAGGCGTTTTGATGAGGTCATGATTACACATGGTTTCTGTCGGTCCCTTTCTGAATAGGATATATCACTCACAGATATGTCGTAACTCACACTATTAAAGTGTTGACAAGAAGGTTAACGACCTACTATATAAGGTAAGAGCAATAGTATGTTAATGGTGGAATCACTAACACACTATCTATTGCACAATAAATGCTAAGGTAACACACACAAACATTAACTCAAAAGATTTCCATTTATAGAAAGATTCATACAAATGCAAATCGATTAGGGTTTATGTAAGGAATGTTTGTCCGTACAAAATCAACCGTCACACTCAATGTAAGGAATATTTCAGGTTATTTTGAGTGTACGTTGTGTGTTGTACATCTTGAGTGTTAGGAGGCGTGCCCTAGATCATTCTATTTATAAGCCTGCCTCCTGACAACTGTCATTCCTTCTAGAAACCCTAATGAGTGATACATAATCATAAAACATATTACAAAATATTCTAAGTGTAAAACAGGTCTTCGAGTAAGCTTTGAAGCTTTTGTCTTCTTCGGGCAGACTTGGTAACCAAAGTGTGCTGGGGAACAATTTTCCGGGTAGACTTTACTTAGAATATTTTCTTTAGAAAATATTCACCTAGCAGACTTCAATCTTCTTGACCATAGCAAACTTTGCCCGATATGGTCCTACGAGCAAACTGTTCTTCATGAATCCCTTCAACTCTTTGCTAATAGATAACTTATTAAGCAAACTGAAGTGTGCTGGTAACACTGTTTGACTTGTGCTGGTAGCACTGTAACTTGCTCGGAGTTGAACCTTGCTAGAAAAAGTCCTTAGAATATTTCTTGATCAACTTTCTTCAGGTATGCTCGGACTACTGTTTATTAAACGAACCTTTCTAGATATTCCAAAGTACTTGGATTCATTAGCTTGGTTTAGTCAAGAGTTTACTGGTAAGCAAACTATGCTTGACTTGAAGAACACCTTTGCTAAACAAAGTGAACCCTGCTCGTATTATCATTTAAGAAGACTTCAAGAAGATAACCTTGCCCGAAAGGCAAAATACCTTGCTAGGTTAAGTAAAAAAGCTTGCTCGGAGGCCTAAGTGTGCCCGATGTCCATACTTAGCCTTTTCTTGAGAGGTTGAGAAGATTCCAATAATCCTTTAAGCATTTTATCATCCCAACAATCTCCCCCTAGATTGGAACACCTCAGCTGTCCCAAAACACTTTTATGGTTACATACACTTAGTCAAAAATACACATCAAATCGAAATCAAATTATATAACATAAACAAAATATTACAAAGGAGAATTATGTCCAGTGGACATTACAAAGCAAAGCCTAAGCTAAAAACATAATCTTTATCCTCTGGAGCTTGAGGCTGCATGTCTTCTGGTCAACTTCACAGTTCCTGCGCTTTCCTTGATCATGAACAGTTTATGATGATGAGGGTGGTTGTCAGGCACAGTCCATCCCATAGTGTCTTGTAAGTCATCATCATGAAGGAAAGTCAGGTCTTCATCCTCTTTGATCATACCCAATGTAAGTCCATCTGAATTTCTAAGAATGTAGGAGTCATCATTTTCATTATAGTCAATCCTTGAAATCCTACCATTCATCTGGACTTCATGGTTTGGCCTTGTCATCCTTCTTCTCATACTTATACAGGTCATCATGTTGGCCAAAGGATCTTTGTTCCTTACTTTGGAGATATAGCCAAATTCAACATGTTTGATGTCACTTAACCTCTTGGCTCTTCTGGTCTTTTCATACTCTGATAATCTCCATTTCTTCTTCTTGTTCAGCAGAGGAAATCCCATCTGTGCTTCATTCTTTAGATGCTTAGACAGCTCATTCTGCTGCCTACCTGCAAGTCTAAATTTGTTGCGATAGTCATACAATTCCAGACTTGCCTTTTTTTTCCAGTTGTTCCTTCTTGTAATCAGCAAAATCATCTTTAAAAATAATCTCATTCAAATCTCCACTTTTCATCACAAACTTCAATGTTTGAGCCACAGAGTTATAAAAGAGCTTTGTGCTTTGTGGGTGGATCCACATCAGTTGGTGGCCTCTATTTTCTTTGTGGTTCAGCTCTTTGTGGTTCAGTTATGGTTTTGCTCTTGAGGCTGAGGGCCTAGATGGAACAGCCTTCTTGGGTTTTGTGGCCCTCAACTCCCCAAATCTCTCCATATACATAGAGATCACCATCTCTACTGGCATGTTAATCAGATCCAGAAGATTTTCACCTCCTTATCTGGCTAACCTTCTAATCATATTCAAAACTCTCTCATTCCCAAGCTGACCGGAAGGTACAAACCTTACTCCTCCTGGTTCAGCTTCAAAATTTCTGGGTTCCTTTGTTCGGCTTATAATCTCTCCCATTCTGTCTTTTTCTCATAGAACAACTGTTTTAATTGGGCTTTTCCCAGCAGATCAAATGTATTCTCGTTCATTCCTTTTCTCAACATTATTCATTTTAGAGTTTTGATCCTTTCTTCATCCTCCCATGGAAAACTATATTCAACAGGTTCAGGTTTTACTTGTACAGTGATAGGAGTTTTGGTGTCCTTTGTAGCTTGAGCCCTTTCTAGATCATCTTTCTCAAGTTCAGACAAGTATAAGTTTAACTTTTTAGTTATGCTCATACCTTGCAGTTCACTCAAACTCCCCCTTGCCTCCATTAGCCTATCCAGCACTCTCAACTGCTCATTTTCCCATTTCTTTTTCTTTTCCCCATTCCTTTTCTCAGCTAAGGTCACTATTCATAGAAACTCATAGTACTCAAATATTTCTCATTCAATTCATGTTTTCTCATATAGTCTTTGTATTTCATGGAGTCTCTATTCTTTTTCTCCATCAATCTCTTAATTTCATCACTCTCTTTATCAATTAACTTTTGCAACTCCTCATCAGATAAAGGAGCCAAATTTTTAAACTTGTGCCCATGTCTTATTAAACTCACAATCAGAGGATTATTCTTCCTTGCATCATTCAAACTTTGTTGTATGTTCTCCCTCTATTCATCAGTCAGTTCAATTTGAGGGGAAATAACATTTTCAACATTTTCAGCTTCATCAGCTTTACCATCATCATTTTCATCATCATTGTCATCATCAGCAACATCATCATCATCTTCAGTAGAATCATCCAATGCTTCAAATCTTGGCTCATTTTGATCTGGTTCAGCTTCTGGAATAAAACTTCTCAAAGGAATAGCCTTGACAACATCATCTTTTAGGCTTTCAACTATGTTTGTAGACTTTTCAGTCTCATCAGTCTTTTGTTTCTTTGATTCTCCCTCATCATCAGTCTTCTTATCAGACTTGCCCCTTTTTCTTTTATACATCTTTCCAAACTTACTCCTGGGCTCCTCATCATAACTCCATTCATCTGGGTTTTCTTCAATAATTCTTTCGACCTCCTTAACCCATTTTCATGCAAAGATTGTGGCTATTGAAACGCCTACAACCTCAGGATCCAACTGCTTGTTTGAGTCAACAACATTTTCAGCAGTGGTTGGAGTGGTTTTCTCAGCTTCAGCCTCAGGTTGAGCCTTCTTCAAATTACTTATGACAAGGGCTAAGGTATTATCTACCTCCTCCACTTGCCTAAGCTTGATCAAACTTTCAATAACTTCTTGCCCAGGCTCTTCTTCTTCATTTAAAGTTTTAGCAACGTGAGCCTGTTCAATCAGAGTTTCTTGTTCACCAAACTCTTCAGCTGTCATAGATTGGCCTATTCTCTCCTTTTCAAACGTTTCTTGTATGATATCAGCTTGCCTTTTGGCAGCCTGTTCAGCAAGTACATCTTCTTCCTCAACAACCATCTCCCGCGTATCAATAGATTCATCTTCATCAGAAGATTCAACAATGGCTTTTTCCCTTCTCCTTCCTCCTTCTGTCTTCTTCTGATTCAGTTAGGAAATTTTCAATATCATCATAAAGTTCTTTTAATTCATTATCCTCCTTCTCAGCCTTCTTTACAACCTCCTTCACAACATCATACTCATGTTCACATATTTCAGACTGATCTGCAAAATAGTCAGTATCCACAGTCATTCTTTCAACACTTCCCTCCTCATGCTCACTCTCCTCATATTGACTGCACAGAGTCCTTAATGCATCCTCAAAAACCACCTCTACTGTCACATTCTTCTCCTCAACACCAACATTCTCCCCCTGTTTTGGGACAACTGAGGTCTTCTCAACCTCAGCTTCTATGGTTTGAATTCTTTTTAATGCTTGGGCCAACTGTATTTTTAACTTATTATTTTCTTTTATCACCTCTGCATTCCTCCCTTTTAAATCAATATTTTCAGTCATAAGGTCCAAATTTTGTTGGAATAGATAAGCATTATGGGAAGAGGTTTGGGTAGATTGTTCAGTGGAAGGATCAGATATGTTGATTTGGGGCTGGGGTTGGATTGGGTCAGTGGGTGGGCTTGGGATGTGTTCACTGGTTGAGGGTATAGGATTTATGGTTTGGAAGGCTAGTTGAATGAGTTGGTCTAGTGTTTGGGAATGGGTTGGATATTGGAAAGGTGTTTCAGGAAGGTTTAGTAAATGAGATGGAACATGTTGTAGGATATATGGTTCATGTATGCTATGGCTTTGGTCTTGGATAAAAGTTTGAGTTAAGGTCAGAGGTTGGTTAATGGTTTGGTCATGGGTTAGAGGTGGGCTCTAAGTATGGGTAAGTGATGTTTGGATGGTTGGGGATTGGGTAGATGTTTCATGTTGTGGTGATGTGGAAGGTGGTGTAGGTAAGGGTGTGGTTGGTGGGTAGGTAAGGGTATGTTCTCCCCCTGAGCTTGTACATTATCATTAACACCAACATCTCCTTCACCTCCTCCATCATCATCATTTGAGTCATCAGAATTATCATCATCCTCATCATCACTATCTTCCTCCTCAGAGCTCAACTCTAGAAGTGGCATAATAGCCACATCATGGTCGAGTAACCATGGTAAGATAACAAATTCAGCGTTGGGATTGAATCGAATTGTGCTAGTAAGTTTTACAATCCTCTTGTAAACATTAGGATTCTACAGAACATGAGTTGTCCCCATTGTAGGAAAATCTTGTAACACACGGTTAAAAATAATTTGGAGAAATCTTGGGTAAGCTAAGAATTTCTCTCTGTTTGGCTTCCGCAAGATACTTACCATCCCTTCAAATATCATCCGTGAGAAGTTGAATGGAAGATCATATACCACTGCAACAGTTGCATTTGCTAATTCACGGCTCATAAGAGTCCACGACCCTTTCCGTGGGGCATAGCCCTGGATGACATGATGAATCAAAAACCTATACAGGTTTGGAAACATTCCCTTCTGAAACTGTCCTTCATGGACATTCCTTGGGTAGCCCATCTTTTGTTGAAAAATCCTCTGTAAGTGCTCTGTAGTGAAGTGGATAGGATTATGGTCATCATCGTGTAGTTGCAAGCTTGCACGAATTAGTCTTTCAGTGACCCTTATATCCTGATTAGCCATGGTAGCCTCCAATCGCCTACCATTTTGGTCATCAATAAGTTCGGCTGAGCGCCAGAAATCTAAAAGGTGATTTCTATATAGTACAGGGCACTCTGTCAAGGAGAATCGAAGATTAGATCTTTGAAGCCATCTAATCATATGTTCCACCTCCTCATTGTCCGGAGTCACTTGTAATAAAGCGCACATATTGCGCTTTTGTTAAAACGGATATGTCGGTTCGTCCTCCATATATGTGCAAACAAAAACAAAACAAATTGAAAGCAAAGATCAGTTATAAAGTTCATAACTTTAACACATTCGAGGTTATAATTTGAAGAAGTAAAGAGAAGAAATGTCTTTATGAACCTGTGCTTCGACAAATTTATAACCTACACATAAAAACAGAGAGTTAGTTTATATGAAAATTAACTTCCCAATTGCACATAATCGGTGTCAGAAATCAATCAATTAATGCTTACTGAGTCGGAATTTGTGGGCTGGTTAATTAGGGTTTGGAAAAATAATCAAGACGGCTAGTATTCTGGAAACGAGAGCAAGTGTACTATAGTGGAAAGAAAGAGAAGTGAATAATATGAAAAATTTCTCTAACTCCCTCTCTTTTACCTTTTTGAAAGTGAGTTTTAAATGCTTTATGTCATTTAGTGAGTAAATAGCTGTCAAACAGTAACATTATCCAAGTAAATATCTTCTCAATTAAAACCTTGCTCGATAATGTTTTCCCATTTAAAAGCTTGCTCGTTAAAGCATATTGTTGTAAACCTTACTCAAAAAGTTTATTCATTTAAGTTTGCTAGTGTATGAATTTCACTTTTCAAAGCTTGCTCGTTCCAGAATTATTTCAGAAATAATAAAGTAGATAGAAGTAAACCCAAGTAAATAAAATGAAGGAAACTAACTCGAAATACAAGATTGCTCGAGAAATAAATCACAAGACACATAATCAAGTATAAATCATCAAATAGGCAACATTGCTAGGAATCAATGAAGAATCCTAAATAAATAACTTAGACATATTTCTAATTGTCAACCTTGCTCGAATTTTTGAATAATCACAAACCTTACCTGAAATTTCATAAACAGTTAACAAATACTCAGTCAAGTATACTTTGAAACAAAGTATGCTTGACATACTTCAAGAATATAACATGTGCCAAAGAAGGACTCTTAACACAAAGTGTACTCTAAAAGCAAAGTTTTGAAATTACCAAGTATGTTAGGAGAACACTTGAAGATTTCAAAGTGTGCCCAGAAACATAAAATGTGCCTGGTAAACAAGGTTTACTCGAAAACACTTGTAATTTCAAGAAATTCCATATACAACCATGAACTATGCTAGACAAGAACTTATAACAGTTAAAACATCAAAGTGTACCCGAAACAAGTATTCTAAGCACATTTACAAGTAACACATAATCATCAAGTGTGCTTGAATTCAAAGTTTACATGATTATATATGAAAAATTCACTTAAACACTCATAATCACAAAGCTTGCTAGAATGAGTTCAAACAGTCAATCTAAACACCTAAGTGTGCTAGAAAGTTAAAAAACATTAAAGCGTGCTAGAACTAACATTCAATCACAAAGCTTGCTATAGTGACCTAAACAACCTATAAAACAGTTAAGTTTGCTAGAGTTCAGAAATCAACAAAGGTTGCTAGAAAAACATCGTAATCAAACATATCAAATAGCTTGCTAGAAACAGTTGTACTTTCAATTAAAACAACAAAGTATGCTAGAAAGTATAAACTATATGAAAGCTTGCTAGAAACATCATATTCAGACTTAATCAAATATCAAGCTTGCTAGGAAAGTTAAACTTCAAGTAAAACAGTGAAGTCTACCTGAAATTTTGTAAAACACCAAAGCATGCTTGAAAAGGATAAACTTAGACAAAATCATCTAAGTTTGAAACCTTACTCGAAAATATATATTCAGACCTTTTGAAGGTAAAATGCAACTCTCTTTGTCTTAAACCAAATGTCAAACAGTTTTATCATAAAAGATCATTGTTTAAGAGAAAATGGTGTATTAAGAGATAAAATTTCAGTTATCTTTACTTTCAAATCATTTTCTTTCCATATATGAAAACATCTCAACATGGGATCATATTGACTAAGTTGCTTCTTAATACTTCATTCTCAGCATTATAATGACAGATTAGACAGGTTAACAGCAGGTCTAGACTTAGCATGAATTTTATTTCTTTGGTGATATGATTAAGGTTCATTTAAGATGCATAATACTAAATGGATAACACATATTGCTTTCTAATGCTCCATATATATTATTAAGGCTTATTTGGCTTTCTCTAGATCACCCCGATTTGACTCCGACCCTTGATATTTGGTAAAACTTTTTAATGACAGTTTTTTTGGTAACATAAGATTGTGAACATATATAACAACATTGTGTTGTATAATTAGTACATTTTGTTCACTTGTGTTCTTTGTCTTTTTCAAATAAATACTTCATTTTGGGGACCAAATACCAACGGGCTAGTGTATGATTGGATATTCACTTTTCTGCCTATCATTCGGAAGGATGGATATTGGAACATGCATAGACAACAATGTAGCTATTAAGTTTAGCAGTTTCTTTATGTTTATATCACCTTAGATTTTACACATCATGGTAAAGCAACCATACATGTCAATGATTGCACTAAGTGCTATTTTAACCTATTAAATCCATATGATTGGCCAAATAGTCAATATACTATCATTTCCCATAGGGTTGGATCAGTTTTCATCTAAAAACCCTTTCTTAAGCTTCTATAAAGCTTAAACTGAAAAATCTTATTATATCTCGGCACCATTAATCAACTTGCTCTGTTTTTATTAAAAATGTTTAGATCAAAATTTACTTGAAAAATTTCATTTGAGCATGTAATTTTGACACAAAAGTATATTTTGACTCTAACAGAAAGTAACATATTCAAATCTCAATGATGACATCATCAAAAACTACAAACTTCACAAAATGCATAGTCTAACATATCCTAATAACATCATCAGATCAGATTATTCACACAAACAAGATATCAGATAAGCACGCACATACAAAAATGTCAATTCAAAATACTTATCAAGTTATCACTTATGTTAACTGATAGAGAAACTTAAGCATCAAAGATACCTAAGTTACACAGATAATCAATTAAGCACTCATCAGTTAACATCAAGATCACATATTCACATATATCACTGATCATTAACCTAAGCATCAAGTATACCTAACTTATACAGATAATCTATTAAGCATACATCATTGATTATCAAACAATAACATATTCAAACATACACAACAATCACTTAGTCCCTTTATTAAGATAGTCAATTAGCACATAAAGGCACACATCATTAATCATACTTCATCTAAGTTGATCATTCCCAATGCTTTCAGAAGAAAGTGGAATCTGGTTCTATCAAGTGGTTTGGTGAATAAGTCAGTCAAATTATCACTTGTGTCAACTCTTTTCATCTCAATTAGACCTTTTCATTACAATCCCTAATGAAATGATGTCTGATTTCAATGTGCTTGGTCTTGGAATGTTGAACTGGATTCTTAACAATAAAAAATGCAGCAGTATTATCAATAAAAATAGGAGTGTTCGAGGAATTCAGACCATAATCCAGCATTTGATTCTGAATCCATAGAACTTGTGCATAGCAAGTAGATGCATCAATGTACTCATCTTCAGCAGTTGAGATGGACACTATAGTTTGTTTCTTGCACTGCCAAGACACTAGACAATCACCCAAAAATTTACATCCTCCAGAAGTTGACTTCCTGCTCATGTTGCATCCATCATAATCACTGTCAGTATAAGCAATGAGATCAAAGGACTGGTTCTTTGGACACCAAATTCCTATATCTGGTTTTCCTTTCAAGTATCTGATGATTCTCTTGACTGCTGTCATGTGAGATATCTTAGGACTTGACTGGAATCTTGCACATACACACACTGCAAACATGATATCTGGCCTAGAAGCAGTAAGATACATCAAGGATCCAATCTTGGCTTTATATTCATGTTCATCAACAGGCTCCCCCTTTTCATCTGCTATCATTTTGTCATCAGTGCCCATGGGTGTTGAAGCAGTTTTGAAATCTTAACATTTGAACTTGTTCAAAATGTTCTGCACATACTTAGACGGGCATATGAAGATGCCATCAGCCTTTTGTTGAACTTTCAATCCAAGAAAGAAGTTCATTTCTCCTATTGAGCTCATTGAGTATTTTGATTTCATCAAATATTCAAATTCATGGCACATTTGTTCATTGGTTGAACCAAAAATGATATCATCAACATAGACTTGTAGTGGAAGCAAATCTCTTCCTTTTTTCTTGTAAAAGAGGGTCTTGTCAATAGTTCCTCTTGAGAAACCATTTTCAAGTAAGTGATTAGATAACTCATCATACCAAGCTCTTGGAGCTTGATGTAGTCCATACAAAGCTTTGTTTAGCTTATACACTTTGTTAGGATAATCAGGGTCCTCAAATCCTATTGGTTGAGGCATATACACTTCCTCTTCTATTTTTCCATTTAAGAAAGCAGATTTGACATCTAACTGGAATACCCTTATATTCTTTGAGGCGGCATAGGCTAAGAAGATTCTTATTGCCTCAAGTCTTGCCACAGGAGCAAAATCTTCCTCAGAGTCTATCCCTTCTTCTTGTAGACATCCCAGAGCAACAAGTATTGCCTTGTTCTTAATCACAATACCTCTTTCATCCCTTTTGTTCCTGAAAACCCATTTAGTTCCAATGCCATATCTGTTTCTTGGCCTATTTACAAGTTCCTACACTTGTAAATCTCTGAATTGGGCCAACTCCTCTTGCATTTCCTCTACCCAACAGTTGTCTTTTAATGTTTGAAAAATGTTCTTAGGTTCAAATTGAAATAGAAAGCAGGAGTACAAACAAATGTTTGCAGATTCAGAAGCACTTATTGTAACTCTTTCATTGATATCTCCAATGATGTTCTCAGGTGGATGATTTCTTTCAACATAAGAGGATTGAACAATCACATCAGTAGACACAGTAGTGTCAAGATTTGATTCATTGAGATCTGGTTCATCAATGATCAAATCAGTTGTTGCATCATGAAACTCTGGTGCTTCTTCATTGTTCTGTTGTGAGGTAGACGCACCATTGTTTCCCATATTCATGCTTTGAAATAAATCTTCAAATCTTGCTTCTCTTTCAGCTTTTCTTTGCACTTCATCTTGGTTGCGTGGATCCTCTTCATTCTGGACTTGATAATCATGAACTACCGATTCTCTTGATTACCAATTTCTTGATCTTGTTCTAGATTAAGACCTTGGTCTTGATCTTTAACTTGTTCAGTTTCAACCATTGAAGGATCCTTTATTAATTTGTAATCACTTCTTTTTCCAGCAACCTTGACCATAATTTGTCCAAATCCATCTTGTTCTGATTACTCTCTTCAATTTCACTTGTTATATACAAAGTTTCATCAAAGTCCTCAGGATAAATCTTGAAGGACTTGATTAACTTCTAAAGATCAAACAGCCATGCAGCACCATCTACTTATTGAACTGATTTTCATTGAATATAATATATCTAATGATTCAATCACACTCAAATAGTCTTTGACATATACTCTGTAGGCTTTTGAGTGCGTTGAGTAACCAACAAAGAAGCAATCCAAGGATTTTGCTTGAAATTTGTTGAGATAATCCTTGGTGTTCAACAATGAACATTTGCAACCAAATGGTTTGAGAAACTTGATGTAGGGTTTTCTCTTAAACAGGATCTCATAAGAAGTTTTGTCTTGACTTTTGTTGAGAAGGACTCTGTTCTGAACATAGCAGATTGTGTTGATAGCTTCTGCCCAAAAGGTAACAGGCAAGAAAGCATCTGCTAGCATGGTTTTTGTAGCTTCGATAAGTGTTCTGTTTCTTCTCTCTGCAACAACATTCTGTTCAGGAGTTCTAGGAAAACTGAATTCTTGAAGAATTCCTTTTGCAGTGCAAAACTCATCCATTACCCCATTTTTGAACTCTGTCCCATTGTCACTCCTCATTACCTTCACCCTAGCATCCAACTGATTTTCAACCCTGGTCACGCAACTCTTAATCAATTCAGCATCTTCATCTTTGTTACCTAGAAAATAAATCCAAGTGTATCTTGAATAGTCATCAATAATCACAAGACAATATCTCTTCTTTCCAATACTTGGAACACACACAGGACCAAAGATATCCATGTGGAGCATCTCAAGCACATGATCAATTGTGTTGATGAGCTTTGTCTTGTGTGATGACTTGTGCTGCTTGCCCTTTTGACATGAGATGCAATTGTCATCAAGATTGAACTCCCTTGCAGGCAAACCAATTACATGCTCACCCTTCACAAGTTTTTTCATGTTCTTTAAGTTGACATGACAAAGCTTACTATGCCACAATTTGGTTTCATTTTCAGTGGCCTTGGATACAAAACATGTACCACCCCTTGAAACAACATCCTTCATATTCAGTTCATAGAGATTGCCATTTCTTGGACCATCATCATAATCATTTCAGGAGGAAATACAAATTCAGGTTTGAGGATGAAACAATGTGAATCATTAAATCCAACCTTATAACCTTTATCACACATTTGATAAATGCTCAAAAGGTTATATTGTAATCCTTCAACATAGAACACATGACCAAATGTAACTTTTTGATTTACCAAGATTACTTTACCCACAATCTTTCCACCATTTTCGTCACTCCCAAATGCCACTGGGCCTTAAAACTTCTCTTCATAATTAACTAGTGACCTCTAGTCACATGCCATATGCCTGGAACATCCACTATCCATATACCATACTTCATTGACTGGTGTGGACTGTTCCTGAATATATCAAAGAAAAATGATCAGTTTGGTAATGAAATGTAAGTTGAATAAACTTGCAATTCATCCTTGACATGGACAAGTGTTGCATTAGGGTTGTGAACAGGCTTGGGATCTTGGGATCTTCATAAACTATATCACAACCATCAGACTCATCTGATTCATAACCACTATCAATTGGACTTTTCACATATGGAATTATACTTTTGCATTCTTGCACCACATAATCCTTTCCAATTGAAACATCTCTTACATCTGTTGATTTTGACACTTGGATTTCACTCCTTGGTTTCCAAAGAAGACCATGAGGTTCAAATCCAGTTTTCAATAAGAACTTTTCACCACCATTTCGTTCTTTTGACTTCTTTCTTGAGAACCCACTCTTTCTACTTTTCATTTCATCTCTTGGTGAATTTTCAGAGCCATCAGACTTTACAGACTTGGTTTCATTCTTTGGAACAATCCTGATTGGTTGTGTATTCCTTTTCATTATTACATCAGGTTTGTTGAGTGAGCTGTTTCTTTTCACTTGATTTATAGAATTTCTTTTCAGCTTCTCTACAACTATCACAGTTTCTTTCTGATTCTCCACAAGCTTTGGATCTTCACCTTTTACTTCTACTTCCTCACCTTTCTTCCCTTTTCCCAAGTATTCATCATACTTCTTTTTATATAGACTAAAATCTTGTCCAAACTTGGTTCCATTGGAAACATGAAAGGGTTTAAAAGTGAACCTCTCATGGCAAGAGTCAGTATGGTGACCATACTCATCACACTTTTTGCACCATACTTTTCCTTTGAAACTTTCATGAGCATTTCCCTTCTTGAATCTATCACTTGGTCTAGGTGGTTTAACGCCTAGAGTTTTCTGAGTTTTGAGCCCATCAAAATCAGTGGAGAAAGGCAAAAATTCTTCAATTTTAATGTCTTGCCTCTCCACTTTACCTCTAACAAATTTGATCTTTTCCAATCTCATTGGCTCATCATCCAAACTTCCTTTGTGCCTTGACTGCCTTCTCTCATACTCTTCTATAGTTTCAACTTCACCAATGTCAAATAACTCTTGACTTGAGAAAACAGGGTACACTGGAATGAATTGATCACTTTCAAAATTTTCTTTAGGCTTCTTTTTGTCATTGATCTTGATGTTTCTTAAAATTTCTTTGCTAGGTGGCTTTACAGAATTATAAGTTACCTTTGACTTCTTAGTACCTTCACATATGTCAAATGACACATGTTCCCTTCTCATTTGTTCATTATGTTTCTTCATCTTTGGTGTGAGAGGTGGTAATAAAGGTAGTTTGTCAATGGAACTTGGATTTCCATTTCTTTTGCTCTTGGTGTCACCATCACTAGAGTATTCATCGCTAGGATTACTCAGATCATCTACCTTTAGACATTCTTCATCAAAATCATCTTCAAACACTTGAATTCTTATGGACTTCTCATTTTTCAATTTTTCTTTCACAACAAACTCTCCATCTATATCCACTTCTTTCATCTTGTAATTGTCAATGAATTCCTCTTTGTCTTGAAAAACGTCTCTGAACTGTTTGAGATATGCTTCCCTCTTCTCTTTATAAACTTTCAAAGAGTAGTTGTTGTTGAAGGGTGGGAGTACAACTTTGTATTTATCTTCTTCTCTTATTTTGCTCACAGTTCTACAAATGTTTCCAGTTGATACAAAGTTTTTTAGAAATTCATTTTCAACTTGGAGTGTTGTGTACTTCACCTCTTCTACGACCATCTTCTTTAACCCTTCAATTTCTGTCACATACCTTGACTGAATTTTGTATCTGCACATACAATCTTGTTCAAGTCTTTGAATCCTCTCTTCATAAGTAACCTCACTTGCTTCATACACTTTCAACATACTTTGTTTTTTGAAGCATTCACTATCAAGCTTTCCTATTTTCACATTCAAGGATTCAATGGTTTCAAGTAATTCAGATATTGAGTGTGAGTGTACCTGTGAAGAAGATGATGCAGCTTCATTTTCAACTTTAGCCATAAATGCAACATTGGCCTCGCTTATGTTATCAGCATGATCACTCCAATCAAAACCACCTTCTTGTTGAGCAGCAAGTGCCACATTTCCTTGGTTTCTAGGCTGGTTCTGATTGTTTATGTTGGTGTTGTTAGGAGAATTTGGAGGGTTTTGGTTATTGTTTCTCTGGTAGTTCTGATTCTGAGGTGTAACTTGCTAATTGTTCTGTTGTGGCTGTTGGTAGTTTTGTTAAAGTTGGGATTATTCTGGTAGTTGTTGTTGTAGTTTCTTGGCTGGCCTTGTTGATTTTGGTATTGGTTTCTTGGCTGTTGATTCTGATATTGGTTGCCTTGGAAGTTTCTTGGTTGATTGCATTCTCTTGCAAAATGTCATGGCTGTTGACAATTATAGCATATTGCTTTAGACTTATCAAAGCCAATTCTTTCATTTGGGCCTGACACAAGAGACCTCCCAGTTCTATTGAACAACCTCTTACTTCTAAGAGCCAGCATTGCAGCCTACCACTTCAAGTCCATGTCTTCAAGATCATCAGCATCAATCTGTTCTAAATCATCTTGAATGACACTGGTGTGGATCATGTTCTTGGCTACAAAAGCATTATAGGAATCCGTGGACATAGAAAACAAGGCTTGACATTCACTTCCTTGACTACCATTTCCACTAACATAAGGTGAATGTCCACTCGCCATAGAGGCAGAATCATTATCATCAATAAGTTGGAAATTAAACCTTCCTTGACTACTTGAGCTACCACCAACAAAACCTTTTGGTGTATCAGCATCATGTTCATTTGGTTCCTCAATAATTGGGATTTATTGCTGGTTTTTCATAGACATGTTCCCCATAGGAGCAATGAGTGAATTTGACACTTGGAAACAAGGTTTGTCTTCTTTAATCATCTCATTCTCTATTATTTCTATTTCAGTTGCTTGGAGAAAGTAGACCACATAATCAAGCTTCAGTTCTTTGTAATTTGGTTTATGTCTGATGAACTTACTTGTTGTGTACCATTCTTTTGACAAAGATAACCATAACTTTGTGGTCAAGTCCAAATCAGTGACCACATAGTCAGATGTCCTTATCTCATTGACTATGGCAAGGTATCTCTCCAAAACCGACTTCAGCCTCTCACCATCCTTGTATTTGAACCTGTCAAGCTACTGCTTAAGCCTCCCCTTCTTAATTTTCTTTAATTCAAAATTTCCTTCAAACATTTCCAGAATTGCATCATACATGGCTTTAGCAGTGGCATGGTGAGCCACCTTAGTCAGCATTTCCCATGACAGCCCCAATTTTAACATAGCAAGAGCTTTATCATCCACCCTCCTCATTCTCACATCAACAATTGGGTTGGCATTTGTTCCATCAGGGCTATATGATCCATTCTTGATGGAATTCCACATGTCAAGATCATTATAGCACACTGCAACTTCAAAGAGAACTTTTTACTTTATGTAGTTTTCCTATCCATATAACCTTGGAATTTTGTTAGTTGAGACCTTTTGCTCGTCGTAACCAAACAATTTTTGAGATTTTAAAAAGGTTTTGAAAAACAGAGACAAACAATTGATAAGTTTAAACAAGTTTTAAAATTTTCTTAAGAAATAATCAGATCTTTAGATAAAATCTTTAGATCTGATGAATCTGGTAAGATTGGAGCAAGATCTAGAGTAAAAATTTAAATCAGAAGAGAGAAAGAATACACTCAAATATTGTAGATCTGGAAGAACAGAGTTGCTGACGTCATATTTCAATGAAACAGTGTCCTGTTTATGTCATTCTTCTTCTTCAGATCTGCAACAGTTCTTGACCTTAATAGCAGCAAACAAGCTCTGATACCACTTGTCGGTCCCTTTCTGAATAGGATATATCACTCACAGATATGTTGTAACCCACACTATTAAAGTGTTGACAAGAAGGTTAACGACCTACTATATAAGGTAAGAACAATAGTATGTTAACGGCGGAATCACTAACACGCTATCTGTTGCACAATAAATGCTAAGTAACACACACGAACATTAACTCAAAAGATTTCATTTATAGAAAGATTCATAGAAATGCAAATCGATTAGAGTTTATGTAAGGAATGTTTTTCCGTACAAAATCAACCGTCACAGTCAATGTAAGGAATATTTCAGATTATTTTGAGTGTACGTTGTGTGTTGTGCATCTTGAGTGTTAGGAGGCGTGCCCTAGATCATTCTATTTATAGGCTTGCCTCATGACAGCTGTCATCCCTTCTAGAAACCCTAATGATTGATACATAATCAGGATACATATTACAAAAGATTCTAAGTGTAAAACAAGTCTTCGAGTAAGCTTTGAAGCTTTTGTCTTCTTTGGGCAGACCTGGTAACCAAAGTATGCTTGGGAATAGTTCTCTGGGTAGACTTTACTTAGAATATTTTCTATAGAAAATATTCACCTAGCAGACTTCAATCTTCTTGACCATAGAAAACTTGGTCCGATATGGTCCTACCAGCAAACTGTTCTTCATGAATCTTTTCAACTCTTTTTTAATAGATAACTTATTAAGCAAACTGAAGTGTGCTGGTAACACTGTTTGACTTGTGCTGGTAGCACTGTATCTTGCTCGAAGTTGAACCTTTCTAGAGAAAGTCCTTAGAATATTTCTTGATCAAATTTCTTCAGACATGCTCGGACTACTGTTTATTAAACGAACCTTGCTAGATATTTTAAAGTACTTGGCTTCATTAGCTTGGTTCAGTCAAGAGTTTGCTGGTAAGAAAACTATGCTTGAATTGAACAACACCTTTGCTAGACAAAGTGAACCCTGCTCGGATTATCACTTAAGAAGACTCAAAAAGATAACCTTGCCCGAAAGGCAAAATACCTTCCTAGGTTAAGTTAAAAGCTTGCTCGGAGGCCTAATTGCGCCCGATGTCCATACTTAGCTTTTTCTTGAGAGGTTGAGAAGATTCCAATCTTCCTTTAAGCATTTTCTCATCCTAACAGTTTCTCAAGGAGTTCTTATGATAGTTGTGTGTATTTTAGAGAATTGAGCAGTGGGGAATTCATCTACTTATTGTTATATGTAGATGACATGTTATTAGCGTGTAAAAGTATAAATGAAATTGAAGAAACTAAGAAACTGATGATGTTAGAATTTGAAATGAAGGAGTTACGTGAAGCAAAGAAGATTTTGGGAATGGAAATTACAAGGGATAGATGTAATAGACATTTGAGACTTACACTGTCTAAATATGCTGAGAAGTTCCTGAGTTTGTATACCATGGAGAATCTGAAAGTTGTTACAACTCCTATAGCAGCCCATTTCAAATAGTCAGCTCAATATAGTCCAAGTTCTGAAGAAGACTTAAGGTACATGGAAAGAATTCCTTATGCAAATGTAATAGGAAGTTGAATGTATCTTATGGTTTGCAGAAGGCCAGATTTGGCTTATGCAGTAAGTGTGGTTAGAAGGTATTTGGCTAAACCAAGAAAAGCCCATTGGGAGGCTGCAAAATGGGTGCTAAGGTACTTAAAATGTACAAAAGGGTATGGCTTGAATTTTGAACATTGTGGGGGTGATCAAGATTGTGTAGAAGGTTATGTGGATGCTGATTATGCTAAAGATCTTGATAAGGGGAGGTCAGTCACTGATTACGTATTCAAGGTTCTTGGTAATGTTGTTAGTTGGAAGGCTCTTTCCACTTGTTGTGGTTACTTATTCAACATGTTGTGGCTCTTTCCACAACAGAAGCAGAATATATGGCACTCACAGAAATAGTTAAAGAGGCTATTTGACTAAAAGGACTGATTTCTGAACTAGGGGTAAAATCGTCCAAGTCTGTGATTTATTGTGACAATCAGGGTGCAGTGCAATTATCAATGAATAGTGTGTTTCATGAAAGAACCAAACATATAAATGTAAGATTACATTTTAAAGTTCAAAAGGTGGATACCGATGAGAATCTTGCAGATTTCTTAACAAAATCTCTACCGGGCTCAAAGTTTAATGTCCGTTTAAATGGTTTGAAGATTGGTTAAACTTGGTAATTGAACTTTAAAGGTGGATATTGTAGGATGTTAAAGTCAATTAGTTAGTAATCTAGTTTAGTCATTGAACTGATATGTAGTACAGGGACTGTTTGGTAATTTTCTGAAAGATGTAAAAGGGTTTATTAGTTATAAACTCTAAGTGACAAGTTGATAAATCTTCAGGGGCTAATAATGAAACTTCGGAGAATTTGTTAATAGCTGGTTAATGAACAAATTGGGTGTCACAACCCGACCAAAGGCGGCGGAACATGTCGAGGTGCAACGGATTGCCCAATAACTCAAGACACTATTAAAGTGACAATATTTAAACAAATCATTAACTTCATTCAATCACCAAAAGTAACACATCTTTTTCATAAAAAATAACACCAAATATAAGAATTTAATTGTTCATTCTTCTAATAACCTAAACGGTCACAAATAAGATAGCATCTTCAAACTCCAATTAACCAATAATAAAACCTATAACAATGCATAAATAATATTTGTTAACACGTATGTTGGTGAGCAATTTCATAGTTTTGAGTATATATAATATGAGGCAAAATCCACAAATGAATATGAGACTATAAATAAAAGCATCAATTGTGGTATATAAATCATAAGTAAATGAGGATCCTTTCTAATCGGTAACAACCGACATACTCGGATAATGAGGCCCTATTCCACTAGCTCAAGGCTTAAGTAGTTAGGGGTACGTATGATCATACTTATTGAGGCTCAACAACAACATAAAATAAACACTCGTGCACATAAAGAAAATGAAACATATAACACATGATAGAGCAAGTATTCTAAGAATCATACAACCTAGAGTTTGTGGTTTGAGGATAGAGTATTATAAATCATTCTTGTATTGAATAGGTATGCATGTTACCCCCAAAGTATAAAAATGAAAATGGGGGATGAAATTTACTTATATGAAATAAGTAACTTGAATGATTAGTTTGCGATAAAACGGAAAGGAAAGTTCAACGAGCAAGACCTATATTAAAAAGGGTCTTGGGTTAGTAGATGGACTTAAAATATTTGAAGTAAAATAACATGACTAGTAAGATAATTAATTAAGGTTTCAAGGCTAAAATGTAAATACATAAGAAATTAAAGTAATGGTTTTTGAAAAGTAAGTTTACTCGAAGTCGGGTCTCGGTATTCTATTCATTTGTTTTACTTAACCTTTGTTAAGTAAATTTTTGGGTAAGGTTGCAATATTGCAAGATCCTTTGTTAAATAGATACCAAAACGAGATTTTACGAGTGCTCGGATTTATCGGTTCGAGTCTTGATAATTGGTCAAGCTCGAAGCCGAGATTCCAAAGTAATAAATGTTATGAGATAACTCAATGAAATCAAAAGAAACTTAACCAAGTGTGTAGTTTTATTAAGAAGAACCTCGATGTCCGTTAAGCGAGTGTTTAGTTTTTTCGGTCCAAACTTGTTATAAGATCAAGTTGGATCCAGCATACCAAGTCTTTTGAGAAAATAATTAAAATTAGTTTATAATATAGCTTTAGAGAAAAACATGAGATTCGATGGCCCAAATCACAACTAGTGTGTCTTAAGCGAGTGAACTCGGTTTAGTTCGGTCTTGGTTCGGAATAGGACCGAGGATGGTTACCACATACCCAATACCATATAACATATTAAAAGAAACATAGAAATTATAATACACAAATCTTACATGTAACATATTGATAAATGGGAGTATTTTTTAAACAAGCTATAATAACAGCTTTAATTAACAATAATTAGTTAGAAAAAAATATTAGTATTAGTTTGACCTTGAGAAGTTAAACTAACAAGAGTTTGGAGGAAGAATACTTAGATCTAGATTGGGGAGAGTTTGAGGTGAATGAGCAAACCCAAATGGGATGCATTGATCTTGTTTATATAGGGAACGAGTGAAGGGTTGGCCATAATGTTGCTTTCAAGAGTTACATGCTTTTGTTATTTGACAATTTTAGTCTATTAAGTTTGTTTTAACTCTTTTTTAGCAAAACAAAAGGGTGTTTTAACGTACCGAAAGAGATGATTTATTGATCCGACAATTGTGTAACATAAACAAACATAAAACCCAATATTTTATTAATAACGAAAGATCCAAAAGACCAAAACGGGTCGGGTTCTGATACAAATACAAGTACAAGTTAAACTGAAAATGACGAATGTCACAGTCTTCCCTACTTTAGGAAATTTCGTCCTGAATTTAAGAAGAATCTGTAATAAACAAATGCGGGTACTTTTCCTTCATCTCGTATTCTCGTTCCCAAGTAGAATCAGCGCCACGGAGTGATTCCCAACGGACTTTAACTAAACGGATGCGGTTACGTTTGGTTCATTTCTTATTGCGATCCATGATTTCAACGGGTTTTTCGATCATTTGCAAGGTTTCGCCAATACGTACTTTGTCGAGAGGTATATAAAGGTTATCTTCGGCTAACCACTTTTTGAGGTTCGAGACATGAAAGGTTGGATGGACACCGGTAAGTTCTTGCGGTAAATCGAGTTTATAAGCCACTATTCCAATCCTTTCTAGGATTTTGAATGGGTCTACGAAACGAAATGCTAGTTTTTCTTTCTTCCCAAAACGGACTACCCCCTTACGAGGGGATACTTTGAGAAGGACAAGGTCGCCAACATTTAATTCGAGAGGCATTCTCCGTTTGTCGGAGTAACTCTTTTGACGACTTCTAGCAGCGAGGAGATTTTTGCGGATTTGATCAATACGATCGGTAGTGTCTTGACCATCTCAGGACTGGTGATTTGGGCTTCACCAATCTCGTTCCAAAAAATCGGGGAACGACACTTACGACCATAAAGAGCTTGGAAAGGAGCCATATCAATGCTAGAATGATAGCTATTCTTGTATGAGAATTCGATAAGCGGGAGATGAGAATCCCAATTTCCACCAAAATCAAGAACACAAGATCGAAGCATATCTTCGAGGGTTTGGATTGTACGCTCTGATTGACCATTGGTTTGAGAATGATAAGCGGTACTAAGATCAAGGCGAGTACCCAAAGCTTCTTGAAGCGATTTCCAAAAACGGGAGGTGAAACGAGCGTCACGATCAGAAATAATGGTCAACGAAATACCATTGCGGCATACAATTTCACGAACATAGATTTGAGTGAGTTGTTCGACAAAGTACTTCTCTCGGATCGGGATGAAATGAGCCAATTTGGTTAATCGATCCACGATTACCCAAATACTATCATTTTGCTTTTGTGTGGGGGGTAATTTGTTGATAAAATCCATAGCAATGTCTTCCCATTTCCAAACGGGGATAGGAGGTTGCTCAAGTAAACCAAAAGGTTTTTGATGTTCTGCTTTAACCTTTAAGCAAGTAAGACATTTTCATATATAAAGTTCTACGTCCTTTTTCATACCCGGCCACCAGTAAATAGATCGAAGATCGAAGTACATCTTATCCGTACCAGGATGCATGGAACATCGTGACATATGAGCTTCGTCAAGAATGATAGTACGAAGTTCATCACGATCGGGAACCCGCAAACGATTGAGTGTATAAAGCAAGCCGTCGGGTTTGGTTTCGAGTTGAAGTTCGGCTCCACATGACATTTCGTCGTACATATTGCATTCATCAATGGAAGTGCATTGGGCTCGATAGATGTGTTCTTGAAGATCGGTTTGGATGATGATGCTATGAAGCAGAATGGATTTCACATTAACTTTACGACTAAGGACATCGGCCACGACATTCGCTTTACCGGGATGGTAGTGGATTTCGCAATCATAATCACTAAGTAATTCGGCCCATCGATGTTGCCTCATGTTGAGATCTTTTTGGTCAAAGATGTTTTTAAGACTTTTATGATCGGTGAATACAACACATTTTGTGCCATAAAGATAATATCTCCAGATTTTGAGAGCGAAAATGACGACACCAAGTTTGAGATCATGAGTCGTGTAATTCTTTTCGTGAACCTTTAGTTGTCTCGAGGCATATGCGATAACTTAACCTCGTTGCATGAGAACGCAACCGACACCTTCGTTGGATGCATCACAAAATACCACAAAGTCGTCGTTTCTATCGGTAAGGGTTAAAACGGGAGCATTGCAAATCATATGCTTTAGAGTTTGGAAAACTTCTTCTTGTTTTGGTCCCCATTCATAAGGTTTTCCTTTGTGAGTTAGTGCGGTGAGGGGTAATGCGATTTTGGAGAAGTTTAGAATGACTCGCCGATAATACATGGCCAAACCAAGGAAAGATCAGATTTCCGTGGGTGTGGATGGAGGTTTTCAATCTTTTATGACCTCGATTTTGGCGGGATCAACATGAATACCTTTATCGTTGATGATGTGTCCCAAAAATTGAACTTCCTTTAACCAAAATTCATATTTTGAGAACTTGGCATAAAGTTTTTCTTTTCTTAGGAGATCATGAATTGAACGTAAATGATGCTCATGTTCGGCTTTGGTCTTGGAGAAGATGAGGATGTCATCGATAAAACCAATTACGAATTTGTCCAAGAATGGTTTGCAAACACGGTTCATGAGGTCCATCAATACCTCGAGTTCATTGGTTAATCCAAAAGGCATAACCAAGAATTCTTAATGTCCATACCGAGTATGAAAAGCGGTTTTAGGAATGTCGTCTTCATGAACACGCAATTGATTATAACCCGATCAAAGATCGATTTCGGAAAAACAAGTTGCGCATTGGAGTTAATCGAAGAGGTCTTCGATTAGAGGCAAAGGGTAACGATTTTTTATGGTGAGTTTATTGAGTTCACGGTAATCGATACACATGCGAAACGATCCATCTTTCTTTTTCACAAAGAGCGCCCCAAGGGGGAGAGCTTGGACGGATAAAGCCCTTATCGGAGAGTTCTTGATGTTTGTTTGATAACTCTTGCAATTCCAAAGGAGCTAAACAATAGGGAGCCTTGGCTACGGGAGTCGCGTCGGGCACAAAGTCGATTCGAAATTCAACTAGACGAATGGACGGGAGACCAGAGACATCTACTGGAAAAACGCTGAGAAATTCACAAACAATGGGAATGTCTTGAATCTTCTTTTTTTCGGGGTATTTCGCTACTACTTGGGCTAGAAAAGGAATGTACTTTTGGCACAAGTACTTACGAGATCGAGAGCAAGACATGAGGTTGAGTTTCTTGGGAATCGTTTTTCCAAAGACTTTGAGGATTTTGTCATTGACGAGCGGGATTCGAATGAATTTTTCAGAACAAACGACTTCGGCACGGTGCAAAGCTAACCAATCCATATCTACTATGATGTCAAAGCTTCCTATTTGCATTTGGATGAGGTCAATCGAGAATTTGTGCTTCCAAAGGGTGAGGATACAATTGCGAATGACTGAATCGATGGTGATGAAACTACCATTGGCGACTTCGACAGAAAAAGGACGAGAAAGTTGAGTGCGAGGTACAGCAAGGATAGATTCAAATTTAAAAGAAATAAAACTCCTATCAGCTCCGGTATTAAATAAAATTGAAGCTAAATTCTCATTTACTAAAAACGTACCATTCACCGCATCGTTGGCAATTTGAGCTTAGTTGGCGTTCATCATAAAGGCACGCCCTTGGTTGTCGTGGTTGACTTGTTGTGCTGGAGGAGGAGGAAGAGCTTACATTGCTTGCGGGATTGGCGAAGGAGGAAGGGCTTGCATCGCTTGGAGCGGTTGAGCCGGAGGAGCCAAAATTTGCGGGACTTGCGGTTGATAGGTATGAACTTGGTAGGCTTGGGTTTGGTAATGCGGTGTGGGAATGATTTGAGCTTAACAAATGCAAGCCGAGGACAAGCATTACGAAAATGATTCGGATCTCCACAATTGAACTCTAGGTTGAGGAGGAGTTTGAACAAAAGGCACTGGAGGTTTTGGTTGGATGAAGAAAATCTTGGTGGAGCGGGCTGCCCACAGGAGGTTTCCCGACACACATTGCTAAGGTGACCATAGCGGTTACACTTTGTGCAATGGAGACAAGAGGAGTAGGAGGGATGATGGTGTTAGCAAGTGTTACACAAGGGATGCGAGCCGGAATACAGTTTTTGGTTTTGAAGTGCTTGGGATTATGATTGGGGTTGAGATGGGTGAGTGACGACATAGTTTCGGTAGTTGGGTTTGCTTTTCTACTTGGAGTGGTGGGATGAGTTGGAGTAGTTTATGGATTGGGGTTGAGGGTCAACTTTGGTGGGGGTTGATGGTTCGGGTGTACTCTTTTCATTGGGTTTCTTGGAGATTTTGACGGTGAGGGTACCGGCCTTGACATGGTTTTCAGAAAGAGCACCGGCTAAGGTAATTGTATCATGGGGTGTTTGCGGTTTACTACTCATCACCGAGTCACGCATTTGCATAGGCAAACCGCCGACATACTTGTCAATTGCCTGCTCGAGGGGAGTGACCAAGTGAGGAACCAAGAGACTAAGCTCATGAAAGCGGTTGGAGTAGGTGGAGTTGTCACCACTCTCTTGCTTAAGTTCCCAAAATTCGGATTCGAATTTTTGAAGTTCATGTTTCGGGCAAAATTTCTTCATTATGACTTCCTTGAGGTTGGTCCATGAGTAGGCCATAGCTACTTCCATCCCATTGGCAAACATTTCGCTATTCCACCAAGTGCGGGCGGTTTCCTCGAACATGCTTGAGGCGTATGTGGTTTTCCTGGATTCGGAGCATTCACAAAGATTGAAAACATTCTCCATTTTTTCGAACCAATGTAACAAGGTAGTGGCACAGTTCTTGCCAAAAAATTGAGATGGGTTGGCACCGGTGAAATTTTTCAAGGCAAAAGGTGCGGGGTTAGGTGTGGTTTGAGTAGCGGTGGGTTGGGTGGCTTGAATTTGAGTTATTAGTCCAGGAATCACAGCGACGATTTCTCTAGCTACCATAGCGGCCATCTGACGACCGGAGTTAAGCTTGCGAGTTTGATGGCGAAGTGGAGGCATTCTAAAATAATAAAAGAGAAATGATATAAGTTTGGGATAATTGATACAAGTATGAGGATGATATGTAAGCATGGGGTGTTAAATGATTGTGAGTCCTAGAGTCATGAGGATGTTAAAAAAAATTCTTTTGCTAGTAAAACGAGTAAACAAATAAAATGTTAAATAGTTTAAATCTTTGAAATTTGAAATGATGTGTTATGATTTAAAAGCGAGAAAACTTGCATGAACCACCATGACTAGTTGTCCCAACATTAAATATTAAAAAAATCGTGGTAAAGTGGGGAGTTGAACATGTGCACGAAATCACCGTGTTTTACACATTTTGTCCAAAATATCGTAATAATAACAATAACAAGTAAACAATGAGGTAATCGAGATGTTGAAAACATTAGTCCACGTATCACCGTGGCTCTTATGCTTCCAACAAAAGTATAAGGAGGCAACCGGAATGCTTGCACTCGACAACTTAAAGTTGTTGACATATATAACACGGTCCATTGGCCTAGAAGATGAACACTACAAGTCAACCATCCCAGGTAAGTAAATTACCTTCGATTCTTGAAATCTTTTTGTCAAATGATCGTTTCATTGTGTTTCACCCTCTAATATGTCTACAAACCCATTATAGAGTCACGCTTTAAGGAGATTATATATAACGGGAACCAAATTAAGTTTGTGATCCATAAAAACATCATAAAAATCTACTTATTGCGGTAAGGTAAGGATACCTTGGATACTATGAGAGTGTGTGCATGTGTATATTTTTTGGATTAAATGAAATAAATAAGTAAATAAATATATAAGTGTAATGAACAATCAAGTAGGGTAACACGTATAAGCAACACGTATAAGGACCCTAAAGCAAAACTATACTAGGCCGTTACGTATAACCGCCTATCCTATAGTCTTGGCTCTGATACCAATCTGTCACACCCCGACCAAAGGCGGCGGAACGTGCCGGGGTGCAACGGATTGCCCAAGAACACAAGACACTATTAAAGTGACAATATTTAAACAACTCAATTAATTTCATTCAATCACCAAAAGTAACACATCTTGTTCATACAAAATAACACCAAATATAAGAATTTAATTGTTCATTCTTCTAATAACCTAAACGGTCTCAAATAAGATAGAATCTTCAAACTCCAATCAACCAATAATCAAACATGTAACAATGCATAAAATAATATTTGTTAACACATATGTTGGTGAGCAATTTCATAGTTTTGAGTATATATAATATGAGGCAAATCCACAAACGAATATGAGACTATAAATAAAAGCATCAATTGCGGTATATAAATCATAAGTAAATGAGGATCCTTTCTAATCGGTAATAACCGACATACTCGGATAATGAGGCCCTATTCTACTATCTCAAGGCTTAAGTAGTTAGGGGTGCGCATGATCATACTTATTGAGGTTTAATAACAATATAAAATAAATGCTCGTGCACTTAAAGCATATGTAACATATAACACAAAATAAAGCAAGTATTCTAAGTATCATACAACCTAGAGTTTGTGGTTTGAGGATAGAGTATTATTAATCATTCTTGTTTTGAATAGGTATGCATGTTACCCCCCAAAGTATACAAATGAATACAGGGGATGAAATATACTCATATGAAATAAGTAACTAGAATGATTAGTTTGCGATAAAATGGAAATGAAAGTTCAATGAGCAAGACCTAGATTAAAAAGGGTGTTGAGTTAGTAGATGGACTTAAAAGATTTAAAGTAAAATAACATGAATAGTAAGATAATTAATTAAGGTTTGAAGGCTAAAGTGTAAATACATAAGAAATTAAAGTAATGGTTTTTGAAAAGTAAGTTTACTCGAAATCGGGTCTCGGTATTCTATTCATTTGTTTTACTTAACCTTTGTTAAGTAAATATTTAGGTAAGTTTGCAATATTGCAATATCCTTTGTTAAATATATACCAAAACGAGATTTTATGAGTGTTCGGATTTGTTGGTTTGAATCTTGATAATTGGTCAAGCTCGAAGGTGAGATTCCAAAGTAATAAACATTATGAGATAACTCAATGAAATCCCAAGAAACTTAACCAAATGTGTAGTTCTATGTCAGTCTTTTAAGTCCATGCCATGTGTCCCTCTCTCAAGCCATCCATTTCATTCTACTCACCTGCGTGCATACTAAAAGTCAGCTACGCTGAGTGAGTTCTAGTTAATCAGGCAACATACAATTCATCCTCATACATTCCTTCACGTATCCGAAGACACATATTAATACCTTAACCTTGTGTAAATATCCATAAGAGGAACGTCACGTAATATCTATTAAAAGAACCATTACTATTACCCATACTATATATATTCCCCATAGAAGGAACAATATATATATATTATCCATAGAAGGAACTCTATAAATTATCCATATAAGGAACATTATGCATTATCCGTAGAAGGAATGACACACATTATCCATAGAAGGAACTCTATATATTATCCATAGAAGGAACACTATAAATTATCCATAGAAGGAACATCGTGCATTATCCATAGAAGGAACACTGTATATTATCCATAAAAGGAACAATATTCATTATCCATAAAAGGAACACCATATATATTATTATTAAATATCCATATAAGGAACCCTAATAAGATCCACAGACCTTATCTGCACTATCACTCCCCGGGTCTATATCCAATAGAGGTTAGAGGGATTTGCCATCCTAACTTACAATATTAGACATAGAACCCGCATACCACTCATACACTTGCTTCCACATACCATACGTACAACTATAATCACCTTCCATATCAATACGTGCAATATTCAAAGATCGTTCACGTACCGACAAGATTTCATTCACATTCAAGACATACATTACTTAACATATAAATCATACATCGCATACACTTACCATTTAAGGTAAATGTATGAACTATCACATCGAGTATGCACACATCCATGAAAACATAACAAGGAAGTGGGGCTAGAAACTCACCTGGGTTCTATTACGTTCTCTGTTAATCGTTAATCCTTTCCTTAGCTGAGCTCTGCTAACTGTATATTAATTACATGCATCAATACTTGTCCTATCATATTATTCATATTTTAGCCAAAAATGGTCAAGTCTGATCTATTCTAATGGCATTGTATTTGAATACCTTGTATTCGAATGGTATTACAATACATTTGTATTCTAATGATCACATTGTTATCTAATGATCACATTGTAATATAATGATCACATTAAGCTAATGATCACATTGTAAGCTAATGACCACATTGTAAGCTAATGACCACATTGTATGCTAATGACCACATTGTAAGCTAATGATCACATTGTAAGCTAATGACCACATTGTAAGCTAATGACCACATTATAAGCTAATGATCACATTGTAAGCTAATGATCACATTGTAAGACAATGTTCACATTATAAGCGAGTCATTGTAAGCGAGTCATATTGTAAGCGAGTCATTGTAAGCGAGTCAAATTTTAAGTGAGTCATTGTAATCGACTGGTTTTATTGTAAGGGAGTTCATTGTAAGCGACCGGTTTCATTGTAAGCGACTGGTTCAATTGTAAGCGAGAATAAGCTTGTAAGCGAGTCTAGGGTTTGTATTCCAATGAGCTGGGTAACTTGGTCACAGGTTGGTTCTTTAAAATCAATATCTTTACTTGTTTTAACCCTAACCTCTTATTATGGCTCGGTATTGATCCATAAATGTTTTCCTTAACCGTTTTCGGCCAAATCTCGACCCAAGTGACCATAAATCTTGGATCTTTATGGCTAAGGATGTTCAAAACTAGTTCTGGGGTTTCTTTTAGGAGCCGTTCATAACCGTAATCTCATTAAGTCCATTTTATTCGTCAAGTTTGCAACTTTATGACTTATCTAGACCCGATCTACTCTAGGGTTTAATTTCGTGGCTAACCGTTCATAAAAACATAAACTTTAAAGATCAAGAACATATCTTTACACGTTTTTAGGTTATGGTTTAGCTTGGTGATGAACATAAATCTTGTATATTGCTTGTAGGGTTAAGATTTATCAAGATTTAGGCTAGGTTGGATCTTGGATCTTCTTCTTCTTCTTAAGGCTGTAATGAAGGTTTATGTGTGTGTGCTTTAAGTGTGTAGGGATGCTATGGTGTAGAGATGGAAAAAAATGGAAAGGATTAGGGCTTAAGGGGTATTTATACTCCCTTAAGCCCATGGACCTAAGGCTCATCTTTTCTTTTTGGTTCATACTTATTTCGTTTAATTAGCCTACTTAACCTTCCATCTTTATTATTTTATTAATTCTTTATTATTTCTCTATTAATCCGAGTAAACTATTACGTCATAATTAAATAATGTATTAAATGTTATTTTAGGAAATTTTGGAATGATACACATAGAACTCATTAAAATAATTTGGAAACTAAAATAAATAAAACTAAACATTAACATTAATAATAAACTTAAACAAAATTTAAAGTGTTAACAAGGACTATAATAGTCCTCCATGAAGCCTTGCCTAGCAATACACCTAAATCGACCATGGCCGGAGAAGGGAAAGCCAAGGAAACAATGGGAGTATGTTTTATACAAGCTATAATAACAATATTTAATTAAAAAGAATTAGTTAGAAACAAATATTAATATTAGTTTGACCTTGAGAAGTCAAACTATCAAAAGTTTGGAGGAAGAATACTTAGATCTAGATTGGGGAGAGTTTGAGGTGAATGAGCAAACCCAAATGGGATGCCTTGGTCTTGTTTACATAGGGAAAGAGTGAAGGATTGGCCATAATGTTACTTTCAAGAGTTACATGCTTTTGTTATTTGATAATTTTAGTTCCTTAAGTTTGTTTTAACTCTTTTTTAGCCAAAAAAGGGTGTTTTAACGTACCAAAAGAGTTGATTTATTGATCCGACAATTGTGTAACATAAACAAACATAAAACCCAATATTTTATTAATAACTTAAGATCCAAAAGACCAAAACGGGGTGGGTTTTCGATACAAAAACAAATACAAGTTAAACCGAAACGGGTTGGGGATCGATATATAGTTGTTAGAGATTAGGGTTTTGCTATGTTTTTCCAATTTTCTATGTAGTCGATTTTATTTCTTTTATAATCATATAATCAACCATTCCGCAGTAATAAATCTTTGATTTCGTTATTAGATTGATGCAATTCTTGGCGTATTACTACAACAGAAGCAAACTAAACTAACTATTACAATATGACAAATGCTTAAAAATTTGTTATTCTTATAAATTAGGTGTATTAGTTTTATTAATCTCAACTATCATCTTTTGGTCGTTGTCAATCTCAACTAACGAATTGGTTGTGATGGTCCCAAATTTTAACGTATATGTTCCTAACGGTCCGCAATTAACAGAATTCTAACGCCATCATTTGCAAGTTACCAGGAAAACATTTTTGGCCGAAAAACTCACATTTTTCCCGTAAAACTCAATGCATTCGCCCCAAACATTTTTGTAACCTTAGATCAAACCTTTGTGAACTTTTTTCTAGTAACAACCTCAATTATAGAGGTCGTCGGAACCCTAGAACCATTGTGAAATAGATTGTTGGTGCTCAAATGGTGGTGGTGATTGGTTGGTCGTGAGTCAGTTGGTGTTGGTGGTAATAGTGTTCATGTTAAGTTTACCGACAAACTATGTGACTTTAATTTACGGTTAAAATCGTTTTTGTTAGTGCACGGTTTTGCGTCTTGAGTCTTTGTAATTATCGTTAACGTTTTTTGTTTTATGTTTAATGTAATAATTAATTAAGTTATTGTCTAGTTCGTTATATGTAATGTCTAGTTCGCAAATGTTGTTTAGCGAACTAAGACTTAAACTTATTCCCTCCTGATTCGTTAGGGAATGTTAACGAATTAGGAGATGTTTCGTTAAGTTATTTTGTTTATTTATGTATGTAACGAAGTAGTGTCTGGTTCGCTAGGGAATGTTAGCGAACCAGACCTATCTTCTATATATAGTGAACACTGTTCACATTAATGTATAGCTTTTGAGAGTTAATTAACGAAACCCTGTCCAAATCCTCTCTCGATCTTCATTCTAATATTATAAAATCACTAACACATATATACAGATAATACATAAACATATCTAACACTTAATCTATGGTAATTATGAGCTAGATCTATAGTTAAGGTATTAATCGATTAGACACAGATATTAGATCTGCTAATTGTTATTGGATTGATACACCCCGGGTTCCAACAAGTGGTATCAGAGCTTTTGGGGCTCAATTACACTTGATTTGGTGTTGATTTAGAGTATTGATTGGTTAATTAGTTTTACATATCGATAGTGTTCTGTTTTGGTTGAATTTGGACTAATATTAAGGTTAATTGAATGAATGATGGATGGTTTGGATTAAATTTGAGTTGATTTGAGTATTGGTAAGGTATTGGTTTGGTTTGTGGCCGAAACAAGGTCAGTGTTTTGGCAAAATTGAATTGGTATTCGGAGATATTTGGTTACGAGGTTAGGAGTACTGGATTCGCGATCGATTTACGAGTGTTTTGGTTGGTTATTTTTGTGATTTGGTTTAGAATCGAGATAGTATTACAGATTTAAGGTTCTGGGTTGGTGTTTATCATTTCCAGATTTTTGGAAATCTTCTTTGAAGATTTGAAGATTTGAAGATGAATATGATTCGCTATCATCTTTCTGATGATTCGTTATATTATTCACTTTGATTCGTTATCTAATTTAGCTAATTCATTATAGACTTCAAGTGATTCGCTAGCCAGTTCGCGACGATTTGTGATTCGTGTTATCTAATTCTCTATATAGGTTAACTGATTCGTGTGACACGCGTCCACTTTGGGATTTGTGTCATAACAACCTTTGCCACGTGGCATAAGGTGTCAGAGTTTGTTACAAACGGTTGTAACAACCTAATTCGTTATAGTTGATTCGCTAATCAACTGTAGCTGGTTCGTTATCTATTTCGCTAAGTTTTTCTTAGTGATTCGCTACTGAATACTTTCTAATTCGTTAATTTTCTTTTATCAATTTGCTAGCTAATTCGTTAGTCAATTCGTTAGTTTGACTTTCTGATTCGTTGACTTTCTAATTCGTTAGATTGATTCGTTAATCTCAATTGTGATTCGCTGTCTGATCTATCTTAGCTTCGTTATGATTTGATTCATTAATCTACTGTTCACAGTTCTCTACAACTGTTTACTGTTTGTTACAATTCTCATTCGTTAAACCTTATTCGCTAGTTAATTCGTTACACCCTCAAATTTTGGAAACTTGTCAACTATGGCCGGTATGTGTGCATTAGCGTCTTAAAACATGTTGATGCAACAAATGTTGCAACTTGATACCGAGATAGGTTTACATTCAAAATGTCCAAGATTGATGAAGTTCAGTGACTTCGCCAAATGGGAACCTCGGTTTCGTGCACATTTAGGTTCAGTTCATCAGGACTGCTCATATTGTTTGGATGAAGTCTATACCGTTCCTATGATTGGGGATGAGACTATCGGCTTCAGACCTAAAGCCATATCTCAATATTCACAAGAAGAGAAGAAGGCACTAGAGATAGAGACAAAAGCATATTCTACTCTAACTATGGCTTTACCTGAAAATATATTTCACCAAGTGGGTAGTATTAATATATGTGCTTCTTTGTTTCAACATATCCGAATGAGAAGTATGGGTAATACGGCTGAAAGCAAAAAGGTGATGCTTAAGTTTAAATTCAGAAACTTTAACTTACTCAAAGGTGAAACGGTTGAAGAGATGACAACGAGATTAAATCACTTGATTGTTGAAATGGATAAAATGAAGTTGGAAATTTCTGAGATTGACAAGATTGGTACTATTAAGAGTGCATTACCAAGTTCGTACTCTACTTTTCTAATGGTATTAAAAGAAAACAGCTATTTTAATGAAGACCTGACTGCAAGTGAGTTTTTACAAAAGATTGAAGCTCGTGAGTATGATCTCAAGTGTTAAAATTCATCCAAGGAAAGTCAAGATCCTGCCTTTTATGGTGGTAGCATGCCTTTAAGTTCAACAATTTCACTGATCACTGCGTTTCTGACACAGAATGCAAAAGAGAATGAAACAACAATCAATAGTGATCCTAGAGCATGTTTTATACTGCTGGTAACTCTGGATCACCAAATGTTTCTGCTGGTTCAGGAAGTTCGTCTTCAGTAAATCAATACTCATCACCTCCAAACGTCAATATGAAAGAAGCTGAACAAAACTTTGTCTTTCTATCCGCTTTCATGACGTCTTATGAAAATCTGGTTAGTAGCAAAATTGCCACTAGTGATCTAACCGAAGAAGACTATGATCAGATTGATCCAGATGACTTAGAAATCATGGATTTAAAGTGGAACATGGCAATGATTGTTCGAAAGGTGAAAAGATTCATGCAAAGAACCGGAAAAGATCTTCCCGCTCTAAACAAGAAGTTGGCATTTGACAAGTTGAAGGTAAAATGTTATAACTGTCAAGAATTCGGTCATTTTGTTGGGACTTATGTTTTAGACCGACGCATCGAATTAATTTGTGGGTGAAAAATAAAATATTTGGTCTCAACCAATGGTGGATGGCTTGAAGACCAAGTCATGCTAGACTAGTATAAATAGATGTTTTTATTCATTTGTCTAGTATGAGTGACTGTATTGTGTATGTGTGAGATTTAGGGTTTTGTCCCTTTGAGAGAGTCTCCGCCTCCAGGATGAGCTCTCCTGGTGGCGGCTGATATTTCTTAATCGATTGTATGTATGAATGTATGTATGAGTGTTTCATCTTAATGAGAATCATTCGGCTAATATTTCATACTACCATTTCTATCTTTTGTGTTTTGATTACAATTGTTCATCCTACTTTATTGTTGATTGTTAATCAAATCAGGCTCTCTCCCAATACACCTCATCCATACAAACATCTTTCAAGAGTTAATATGAGTGAGATTTGATCCTAACCCTAGATCCGAGCTCCACTGTCGTTAATAACACCGAATATTCACGCTTCCGCACCGGGGCTTGGACCTGTCAATTGGTATCAGAGTCTGGGTTACCGAATCGTTCAGACTAACCGCTAAATAGATTCATTTCGCTCTTGAATCCACCATGGACGTTAAACGATAAAGTTCGTTGAAATTATTTTTAGGGGTTTTGAAATTATTTGATGATTTGGAGAAAAGTGTGTGGATTGATGTTTGGGTTGATAACTCGTTTGGAGATCCAACATCAATTTCATGTATATTTGGTCAGAACGGTCCAGATCTGATGTAACAGTGTTATTTGGCTCGTTTTGGGGCAACATTGTTCATTTGATGATTTCCATATCTGAAAAGGTTGATTATATATGAAGATAGGTTTCTTTGATTTCGAGATAGCGTGGATATTGCTACAATGATTAATTTCAGATTATGATACCTGTTTCCAGATCTGAAAATTAGGGTTTATGTGTGCTCGTTGTTGTTTATGTTATTTGTGCTGCTCGAACTGTACATGATTTGGAACACAAACATTGCCACTGGTACAAACTAGTATGGAGAATGTACAAGTCAGAAATGAACATGTACTAGAGGCAATATCATTATGGTTTGTTGCAGCAGATGCAAAGTGAATATTCAAGTAGGTTCTGTAAGGGCAAATCAGTAACTGATGATGCAGAAATGAAGTTTTGGTGTCTTAGGCATACTATGATCGTATAAGACTGAACTCGAGTATGGAAAATGACTAAGTGTTGCTTCGAGCACAGGAGGTGTTTTGCCCAAGCACATCTTTGTTTGGCCCAAGCAAAGGTTATTTTGAGCAGATCTTATATCGAGCACATCAAATTCGAGCACACTTTGTGAAACCCAGAGAATATCCTTTGTCTTTTCAAGAAAACTATCTTCTTTAAGTCTCGAACACACTTTGTTATTTATTTGAGGAGACTCTTTTTCGAGCATACTTTGTTTTGTCTAGAACAATTATGCTAGTGAAGAGAAAACTCAAGTTTGTGCCGAGCACACCCTTGCTCCTGAGCATACTTTTGCTTCCGAGCATGTTTGGTGGAAAATGAAAAAGTACTAAGTAATCCGTGCACACTTTTGTTTCCGAGCACTAAGTAATCCGAGCACACTTTTGCTTCCAGGCACACTTTGTGCTAGTGGAAAAAATAAAAAATCACAAGTGTTTTGCTTTCCGGGTACACTTTGTGCTAGGAAAGAGCTTCCGGGTACACTTTGTGCTAGTTGAAAAATTAAAAAAACACAAGTGTTTTGCTTTTCGGGTACACTTTGTGCTATGAAAGTGCTTCCGAGCACACTTTGTGTTAGGAAAGTGCTCCCAAGCACACTCTGTGCTAGGAAAGTGCTCCCAAGCATACTTTGTGCTAGGAAAGTGATCCCCAGCACACTGTGTGCTAGGAAACAAAGTTTGTGAAATATTTCAAGGTTTTGAAGAAACTTTTGAGATTTTTGGTACCGTTTACCGTTTGACCAAGTTGTTCTCTACAGAAGATATATACCAGGGGTATTTTTTTAATTTTTCTCCAATCATCAACAAGCTTATGGAATTCAAATCTCATCCAATTTCACGACTTCATCAAAAGCTTTACAAGAACAAGTGTTGACCAAGCTTAAGGATTTAATTAGTTTTAGTGTCAACCAACATATGAATATGTTTTCTTTTCAGATTTTTACAATCTTGATAAGGATGGTCAAGATTGGTTCACCCACACTTGATTTGAAGACACAATTATTAAAGACAATTGCAACGAAATTGGGGGAGTAAAAATCTTTGAATTTCATTGCAAATGGTTAGCTTCAAATCAAGTAAAAGACTCAAGTTAAGGAAAAGTTGATCAAGATCAATAATCCAAGGTTTTTCAAAGATGTTTTATCGTTTGTAAATTTTCAGATTTCCTAGCACGGATGAGAAGATAGAGTCATCACAAGTAACAATGTTGAAAGGATGATTAGTAGAGTTTAACCTCCTATGAAATAGTCACTTGAACAATCAAGAAAGGGTTATGGTTGACTTGAATGCTATCTTGATTCAGGGAATGGTTTGAAGATGATTTACAAGGGAAGAGACAAATTTGAAGAATTGAAGATTATTTGATTATCACATTGAGTTTATTTCTTTTTGTGGTAACCTTGTTACTTGAAGTTGATTTTTGAAGTTCAAAGCCTCGATCATATGCCCATACAACTATATCCAAAAGTGGTATAAGAGTGATAATTCGAAATGAATAATGGGAGAAGCTTAATGTGAGAGGGAGAATTTCAACGAAAGACAACGAGCTATGAGGTAATCATGGAAGAAATTCGATGGCATCGGTCTAAATTGTTGGGGCTTATGTTTTAGACCGACGCATCGAATTAATTTGTGGGTGAAAAATAAAATATTTGGTCTTAACCAAGGGTGGATGGCTTGAAGACCAAGTCATGCTAGACTAGTATAAAAAGATGTTTTTATTCATTTATCTAGTATGAGTGACTGTATTGTGTATGTGTGAGATTTAGGGTTTTATCCCTTTGAGAGAGTCTCCGCCTCCAGGATGAGCTCTCCTGGTGGCGGCTGATATTTCTTAATCGATTGTATGTATGAATGTATGTATGAGTGTTTCATCTTAATGAGAATCATTCGGCTAATATTTCATACTACCATTTCTATCTTTTGTGTTTTGATTACAATTGTTCATCCTACTTTATTGTTGATTGTTAATCAAATCAGACTCTCTCCCAATATACCTCATCCGTACAAACGTCTTTCAAGAGTGAATATGAGTGAGATTCGATCCTAACCCTAGATCCGAGCTCCACTGTCGTTAATAACACCGAATATTCACGCTTCTGCACCGGGGCTCGGACCTGTCACATTTTGCAAAAGAATGTGACAAACCGAAAAAGGAGTATAAAGGTCCTCGTGGTCAAAGTTCAAATTCTTCAACACCGCGAGGTAATGATGCTGAGAAGAAACCATCAAGTTCCGGTTCACAAGCAATGTTAGCTAATGGAGATGATTGGTCATAACGATTACTGTGCAACGATAATCAAGCTAATTTGGCTTTGTTCGGGTTGACACAAGATTTCCATGGAAGTGAGGTGTCTTCTGATAATGACTCTGGATCAGATTCTGATGATTCCTGTGACAAGCCTACAACATTCTTTGCATGCACGGCTAAGATAAACGAGGTTAGTCATTCAATTTCTGCAACTTCATCTGTTAAAGTAAATTGTGCTGATTGTGAATCTAACAAACCTAAGTTAGAATCTTTAAAGAACCACAATGATAATTTAGTAAGAAAAATTGCTTCTCTAAAGGATACTTATCGACAATCTCTCGAATTTCAAATGAGATCTCGCGAAAAGATTGAAGCATTGTCGACAAGTAATCATGATCTCAAAGCTGAGTTATATGTGAAAATGACAATTAATGACCAAAAGTTTCAAGAAATTTTGAAACATCGTTCAAAGATAACCGAGACTCAAAATGAGGTTCTTGAGTTAAAGAACAAATTGGGTAAATTTCGAAACTCATCTTTTCTGTTGAATGAAATTATTGAAGTTTCTGGAAAACAAAAGGATTCAAAGAAAGGTATAGGTTTTGTTGAAATTCCACCACCATTTCACAATGATTATAAAATTAATCCTTTTGCTCCAACTGAGGAAGATGTTACTCTTAAAGAGCCTGTGATTTCAGAAAAATCTAAAATGAGTAAGTCTGAAACTGTTAAAACCCAATCTGTTTCTCAGAAACCTCATGTTCAAAGCAACAAAGTTTTGTTGAAAATGTTGACAAAGTTATCATTGAGGATGTGTTTGAACCGGAAATTATACACAAGAACAAGAACATTCCAAGTTCTAATCACATACTGTATGAACCTCATGAATTTAAGGAGGCTGTGTATGGTTCGCACATAAATAAGATGAAACAAGATGTTTTTGTCAAACCAGTGAAGGCTAAGAAACCAGAAAAACCCAAAATTTCTGATGAGGATTTGTTGCGTTTTATAAATCCTAATGGACTTATGACATCATCTGCTTGTGTTTTTAAGTTAAAGGGGATGGATACGATGTTCACTGAGAAAGACATTCCAATAAGTATTATTAAACCTGAACTCATTGAGAGTGTGTTTTACAATGAAACCTCCAAGGTTCGTGAACTTGAACGCCAATATGCTCATGCAAAAACATCAGCTTCATCTGAAACTTTGACTAAAGCAAAACAAGTTTTAAAACAAGCTAAGAAAATTAACTTTGTGAAGTCAACTGGGGCAGATACATTGAAAAGTTTTTCAAACTGTTCTAATTTAGATTTTTACTTGCAAAAGAAATCTGAATTATCTGATGATTTTGCTAAAAGCATGACTAAAAATGTGAGTCATCAGTCATCATCTGTGTCACATGTTCCAACAAATTCTCAACATCATCATGTTGACATGCGAAGTTGTTTTCTTTGTGGTCAACAAGGTCATGTAGTAAGAAACTGTGGCCAGAAGAATTATCAGAATCTTCATCCTTTTATCAAGGACCACTCCAAACCGGTTCCTTTGGTAAAGGAGATTCTAAAACTACCTGTGTCGTATGCTGATGATACTTATATTATGTTTTCGAATGTACATCCTCGAAAAGTTGTTCATGTGAATGAAACTCATGGTTCCGTTAAACCTAAGTTTATTCCTACTGAACCATTATGCAAAAATGTTAATTCATATGTGGTTCAAGCTGCGTATTAAGACGAAAGTCTAAGAAACTTGTAACTTATTCTCAAGTTGCTGAACAACAATTTAATGCAACTAAAGTTAACTTTTCTCAAGGAAACCAAAAGGTGCCCAAGACCGAGGCCTGGGCTGCCTTTTTGAACTAATCATTTTTCTTTTGTGTGTAGGGTACATCCAAGACCATTTCTGGTGAAAAATGGATCATGGATAGTGGATGTTCTCGTCATATTACTGGGAATCTCAAACTCTTAACAAATGTGAGAAATATACAAGGGGGTTATGTGGCGTTTGCTGGGAATTTTGGGGGTATGATTACACAAGAAGGTGATGTGTCAAATGGAAAGATTACTTTTGAGAAGGTTAACTATTGTGATAAAGTGGACCATAACTTATTGAGTGTGTCGCAAATCTGTGATAAGCATTACCCGACAGTATTTACGGATAAAGAATGTCTAATTTTGAAACCGGGTTATGTGATTCCCGAGAACATGGTTGTCTTGCGATCACCTCGATCAAATGATATTTATGTCTTGAATATGAACTCTAAAGTATCTACTTCAATCGAAACGTGTTTTGTCTCGAAAGCAACCGAGAAAGACTCGGTACTTTGGCATCGAAGAATGGGTCACATACATGTTCAAAAGATGAATTATTTAATGGCAAACGATCTGGTAGAGGGGGTGTCGTTAAAGAATTTTAAGTTATCTGATCACTGTGTTGCTTGCAAGAAAGGCAAACAGAAGAAGAAATCGCACTCATCTAAGTTATTAAATTCCATTGATACTCCGCTTGAACGACTTCATATAGATTTATTTGGTCCAGGAATCGTGCGAGTATTTCTGGAGATTGGTACTGCCTAGTTGTTACAGATGATTATTCACGATATTCATAGGTTTTATTTATGAGTTAAAAAGATCAAACACCGGGTCTTGTTCAAAATCTAATCACTAAGATCGAATCATATTACAAACTAAAAGTGAGGAGAATTCGAAGTGACAATGGTACTGAATTCAAAAATACTGTATTGGATTTCTTTTGTGTACAAAAAGGAATTCATCGAGAATACAGTGCCCCATATGTACCACAACAGAACGGTGTAGCTGAAAGAAAGAATAGAACGTTGATTGAAGCTTCTAGAACAATGCTTGCTGATTCAAAGCTTCCTGTCCAATTTTGGAATGAAGCGGTGAATACTGCTTATTATACACTCAATCGTGTTATAACTGTTAAACGACTCAAGAAGACCAGTTATGAATTATTGAATAATCGTAAACCTAATTTAAAGTACTTGGAGCCATTTGGGTGTCCTTGTACTATGTTGGAAATGGATGAGGGAAAGTTTGATGAAAAAGCCATTGAAGGTTATTTCTTGGGGTATGCATCACCTAAGAAAAGAGTGTTTAACTTTACGTCCGGTTGTGTTGAAGAATGGTACCATGTGGACTGTCAAAAGTACACTACTCCTTCCCAAGGAAAAGGTCCAGACTAGATGTTTGACTACGATGGTTTATTTAATTCATTTACTCCAACAACTGATTATCCAGATGAAGATTTAGTTCGTTCTTATTTTGAAGAACATTTGGAAATTCCAAGGTTCGCAAGTTCAAATGATGTTGAAGCTCCAATTGCTGCTCCAACTGAAGAACCTGATAATGAGTCTCCTGTTCATTATGATAATGCTTCTACTTCATCTGATGATACTGCAATTGTGGATCAAGTTATTGAACTTGACAGTGATGTTTCATCTCCTGAATTGGGTGAACATTACACTAATTTATTTGAACATGTTGCTGTTTCTGAAAATCCTACTCTCAGGATTCATAATTACCATCCACAAGAAAACATTATTGGAGACCTTGATGTGGGAGTTCAGACACGACATCAAGTTGCTTCCTCAAGTGAAAATAATGCTCTATGTGCATATGCTGACTTACACTCATCTGAAATTGCAACTGTTGCTAAATTCACTTGTTTTCTATCTCAAGTTGAGCCAACGACTCCTCGTGTGGCACTTCAAGATCCTTCTTGGGTAGAAGCCATGCAAGAAGAATTACAGCAATTTGCACGTTTAGGTGTTTGGGATCTTATTGACAAACCTGCTAGAGTCAAGAAGGCAATTCCGACTAAGTGGGTATATAAGTGTAAGAAGACGATCGTGGGGTAATTGTGAGAAACAAGGCACGTTTAGTGGTGCAAGGTTTTCATCAGCAAGAGGGTATTGATTACACTGAGGTTTATGCTCCAATTGCAAGATTAGAGTCGATTCGAATCTTCCTGGCATATGCTTCTTACAAGAATATTAAGGTGTATCAAATGGATGTTAAAAGTGCTTTTCTTAATGGTGAACTTCATGAGTAAGTGTTTGTCTTACAGCCTCCAGGTTTTGAAGATCCTGATTATCCTGACCGTGTTTACCGATTAAACAACGCATTATATGGTCTACACCAATCCCCGAGGGCTTGGTATGGCACGCTCGCCGACCATCTGACGGATAACGGTTTCAAACGTGGAACTGTCGACTGCACTTTGTTTTATAAGAATATGGTGATGATCTTCTGCTCGTTCAGATTTATGCTGATGACATAATCTTTGGGTCTACAAACGACACGTTGTGTAAGGAGTTCGAGAAGTCTATGCAAACCAAGTTCGAGATGAGTTCGATGGGAGAGATGAATTTCTTTTTAGGGTTGCAGGTTCATCAGTCTGCAAAGGGAATCTTCATTCATCAGACAAAATATGTGAACGATGTCTTGAGCTGATTCAAGATTACTGCCGGAAAAATCCCTTCTACTCCTCTTCCCGTGGGTCACAATTTATCACCGGATGAATTGGAGGATACAGTTGATCCGACCCTCTATCGTGCTATGATTGGTTCTTTAATGTATTTAACTGCTTCTCGACCCGATATAATGTTTGATGTTTGTTTATGTGCTAGGTACCAAGCTAGTCCCCGAGTGACTCACCTGGCAGCGGTCAAGCGTATTCTGCAACATCTAAGGGGAAATCCTGACATCGGGTTATGGTGCCCCAAAGATGATACTTTCGATTTTACCGCCTACTCAGACTTAGATTATGGAGGATGCAAGTTTCAAGTCTACTACAGCGGGATGTCAATTCTTAGGAAGCCGGCTTGTTTCCTGGCAGTGTAAGAATCAGACAACGGTCTCCACTTCAACCGTCGAAGCTGAGTATATTGCAGCCTTGAGTTGCTGTTCCCAGGTTTTGTGGATTCAACAACATCTTCGCGACTACGGTTTGAAGTTTCTTACTACTCCCATCTTAATTGATAATTCTGCTGCTATTAGTATCACCAAGAATCCCGTACAACATTCTAAAACGAAACATATCGAAATTCGATATCATTTTATATGGGATTGTTATGAAAAGAAATTAACTGATCTTGAGAAAGTGCACACTGATTTTTAAAAAGCCGATCTATTTACCAAAGCGTTTGATAAAACACGTTTTAACTTTTTTGCTTGGTTTAAATGGATTGAAGACCCTTGCTGGGATCCTAAAGTTAGGATGATTATCTTTACTTTTAGTTTTGTTCTAGTTTAAAATTTTTGTTTTTAGGTTTTAGGGGGTGAATTCTAGAAAATACAAAAATATTGTGCTTTTTGTTTTGTATAGATAAAACCCACAAACATTAGAAAACTTTGAAAAATCAAAAATATTGTGTTGTTTCTTGTTTTATTTTAATATTTGAAAACCCAAAAACATTTTAAAATTAGAAAATACTAAAAAGATTGTGATTTCTGTTTGTACAGATAAATTCTGAAAAAGTCAAAAAGAATGTGAATTTTCTTATTTTGTAAAGAAAAATCCGAAAAGACAAAAAGATTGTGTTTTTAAGTTTGTAAAGAGAAAACCCAAAAAGATTTTTGCTTATGTTTGCTGAAAATTATGTCATTTGCTTCTATTTTGAAGGACATATACTTGTATATGTTTGGTCCTGATAATTTCTTGTAAATCTTCGGGTTAGCCATTTACCTGACAAATGGATAGTACTTGGGGTGTTCGTTAAGCTTTCTACTTTATTTTTAGCTGAAAATTTAGTCAGTTATTTAAGTTTGTGAAGCGTGCTTGCATGTTTTGGTCATGTTCTCTACTTGTAGATGGATAGGATAGCCATTAATTTATGAACTCAAAGTAACTGGGGCAATTAAGTTCATTTTGTTTTATGTTCCTCAAAATTTTGAGTTTTTGAAGCAAAAAGAGAAAATGATAGTACGTTGATTATTTGACCCCAAATCCAGAAAGAAATAAACTTAAAAGACTGAGTGCTTAACCATTGGTGCATATAGGTCTTAAACAAGCTGTTAGAGTAAAGTAAGTAATATAAACTTAAAGAAAAGCCAAATTGAAAGAGGTGTTAGTCTCTAGCAAAAGTCTTGGTGAAGATGGAAGAAATGCAATAACCGGTCATACTCAAGCCTTATAGTTGTTGATCACCAAAAAATATAATAAAGCAAACAACAAGCGTTAGGATTCTTGACACTGTGAGTCTTTATGCGGCTTAATCATCTGGGTATTCATAAGCATGAATATTTCACTCGCTTTTTAGAGAAAACCCAAAGTCATTAAACTTGATCACCGCTGTACTTTGTACAATCCAAATTACTGACTTGATCAAAATCCGTTGTTAGTCATACAAATTGTTCCTCTCTTGCGTGCGTCTCAATACCAATAAGAAACGGACCCCAGGGGATACAATGTATGTAAGCCGACAGATGGACTCGTGCATACTCACTCACAGTAAAGGAAACTTGATGCATTGCTCAAAATTTCACAATTGGTATCAAAAATTTTGATCAACACTATAATGGTTTAAGTCAAGTTGGGGTGATTTGACAAAAATCAAATTAAGCTTGAACCGAGATTAGGGGCTGATTGTTTCTAATATTCTGTGCACTAATTGAACCATAAATCATATCACAAAAATGCTCGAAGGTTTGTTATAAGATTTAAGTGGACAATAATATCAATGACCGACTTAACGCCAGTTGTAATATCGCTGAAATATAAAACTGTGATGGAAGGGCATTATGGTCAATATGATTCTCTGCTCAAACTCAACAAAAATACCAAAAATATGTACTGCTTTTGATAAATCATAGAAAAACACAAAAAGATTGTCCATTTTTAATGTTCGGATGCTTCTTTGTAAATACATTCTTTCATTTTTATGAAATACCAAAAAAAAATTATTCTTTTTACTATTACAAATTATTTAATGATTTTAATTTATGTTTCGTAAAAGTGAAACGTTTTTTTTAAGTATTCAATTATCGGGATGAAAAGGTCTTCAGTAATTCTTTTAAGTTAAAATTTTAATTATTTAGTAATTTTTATTTAATTAATTATTAATTTAATTATTTATGTTAAAATTAAATAAAGTTTTAATTCTTTATAAGCTACTTCGTTAAGTATGGATAACGAACTAGGTGATTCTTTAGCGAACTGGTTTCTAGTTCGCTCACCTTATTCGCTTCCGCACTCTGTAACGAATCATCTCTACTTCGTTATACATATTTAACGAATCAAGACACGATTTACGTCTTGTCCACTACTCTGAGGCAACGAATTGGAATAGCGAATTATCTAATTTGTTATTGAAAATTCAAACGAATCGCTTGATTCGTACAGCGAGTACCTTGGGTGGCGTGCTAGGCTATATAAGACAGAAAACACGAACAGTCCTTCACTGTTTATCATCTTTCTTCAACCTAAAGTCACCTTTTTCAAATTTTTCTCTGATTTTCGACCTTCAAATTTCGACATTTCAAGAATATAATTGTGTTACTAAGGTATAAACGATCACGGCGATGTGATTTTCGTCAAAAATGACGGAGTATTAATAGACTAATTATGAACTTTTGTGTTCTAAGGGTTTTCCGAATTCAAAAACCCTGATTTATTTATGATATACTGTGTTTTTGTAGTTGATATATAATCATTTGTGATCGGAATGAGATTCCGATACCCTTGGTAGACTTTAATCGATGTTTGATTCTAGTTTGCTGGGTCGATTGTGTGTTAATGGTTTCGGGGTTTTGTATACTCTGGTTAACCTAAGTATTTCTGGGTGTTGAGTCTCAATCTCAACACCATGAGCTTAATACTATGTTTCCAAGTTCAATACACATAATGTTTTGATTACTACAGCTAATCATTCAAGACTTAATTCCCAATTTAGATTGATCCAGCACAGATGAATGATGTGTTTCCTATGGAACACATGAAAGTTGATACCGTACATAGGATGTTGGTTTATAGAAAGGAGACGCCAAGGGATAAAAGAATGATTGGTCATATTATTAATCCGAATTATGTATGTCCTCCTAATTAACGTTGGATCCATGATGATTCGGATTCCGAGCGTGAAGGGGGAGAAGGTGGGAACGATGATGATGGAAATGATGGTGATGGTGGAGCTGGTGATGTTGCCTTTCAAGAGCAACAAGAGGCCGTAAATGCTGCTTTAGCTGCCACCATTGCAGCTCAACAAGAACGAAAGAGGAAAGGGAAAGCGGTGGCAACTGGAGAGCCATCGAAGAAAAGACGTGTTTCAGCCGGGGCTGGGGTAATTATTGGTGTACCACCACCTCTTCAATCAACAACTCAACACTCGGTAGTGCCGCCTACTACTAGCACTCCGATGCTTACATTGACAACGACGTTGGTGTCCCATGAAAGGCTTGGTTTAATCCCTCAAATGGCGTTATCTGAGATACCAAGGCCTCCTGCTACATTATCTACTGTCCCTTCAACACCATCTATGAGGCCTCCTCCTCCTCGTTCTCCTCCTCCTCCTCCTCCTCCCAGTGATGTCTCTTTCATAAGAATCACTCGGCCTCAGGGACCAATCCAACCTGTTCAATCCTCATTGTACAATCGGCCACCGAATCGTCATACAGAGATGCTGTTAAATCTTCTCCACCTTTATGAAAACCAAATGGCAGCTTACCGTCAGAATCAAGAACGTCTGATGGAGAATCAAAGACGGATGATGAGTTATATCTCATTTTGTCAAAAGGAGACTAAAGCGCTGCGGGCGATTGTTGAGTTTCAGAGGGGTGAAAATGAAAGAACAAAAAGAATTAATCTTGCAGTTGACTTGCAAAGAAGATGCCCTAAAGAAACTCAAAAACGATGATCAAGATCCTGATGAGTCTGGTGCAGGAGGTGAGCCTAAACAATCGCACGGCTCGTCTTCCGGTGCTGGTACAAGTGGCTGTGAGGACTCGGGTAAACAGATTGTTGTATATCAGGATCCAACTGCCGCTAAACCTATTGAGATGATTGCAGCTAATACTGTGATATTTATGGATGGATCGGGGATGGTTAGAAGTGTGGTGAACAGAGATGAGATAGAAGTTGGTGAGTTTGTTGATAGGTCTCTGACACGGGAGCAGATTTCCATACTGCTTGGGTTAAATGACGATCAGTTGACTGCGTTAGAGACCGAGCCTGATGTCGAGGTGGTGAATGAGGAAGGTATATTGGATGATTCGTCTATTCAGATGAATACGGATTTTATTTAGAAGACGAGGATGTTGAGATGGAAGACGTCACTACTGAGGAGTACCCTGACTTGTTTCAACACACTAATCTTGATCAAGGTGCTCTAGTATTCGATGAGCAAACGTTTAAAGAAACTGAGGAGGAATTGGAAAAGGTGTTGAAGTGTAAGCGGACAGTTCATTCACTTGAAGTCATAACTGATGCTGATATTGCAAGATGGTTCAAACGCCAGAAAGTGGGTAAAATTGTTAGTGCGTATCGATATGTTGATCAAGAACGGAAAGACACAGCTGCTGCATGGGTCAAAGAAAACCAAGTGACCTCCTTCAAGACTGTTTCCAAGGTACATGGTGATATTGTCTCATGGCTTTATGATTCTGAGCTTAAAGTATGTATAATTAAGTGGGAGAAGGAGATCCAGTACTACGAAACGATGAAGGATGTTCTTACTTTACCGCGTTGGGATGTTCGTACCCTCGCGAGATGTCCGTTTATCAACCGTGGGGGTTACCGGACAGCTGAGTGGTTTCATCAACACTTACTGTTCGAGGTCAATCATGTCTTTAAGATCTTCAAGCCCCAGGTCCCGAGACGCAAACGCATTGACGAGATTGATCCAAGGACTGGCTGGAGGAAACTTGTCCTTAAAGTAAAGCCGCCAAAGACGATGAAGCGAGTTCCTGTGAAGACGATGCCCCAACAGATGCATCTCTCGTTCAACCGCTGGTATTATGACAATCGTACTGGCGAGGCCGTCATTGTCCTTGGTAAAGGACTGAAGACTGAGCTCATCAAGATAATCGACCCAATGTGGTTGGTTAATTTATCTGAGACCGACAATGACGTGCTCCACAGGAAACAGATTCTGATCGAGCGCAATGAAGACTACGACCTGGCTATGCAATTCCAGCGCGTTGTGCGTGTATGTCATGAAAATGGAATTCATAGTTGCAGAGACTGGCAGTCCAAGCGCTTCAAGTAACTTAAAGACAAAGAGCTCAAGACGAGGGGGTGTCTGTTAGTGCACGGTTTTGCGTCTCGAGTCTTTGTAATTATCGTTAACGTTTTTCGTTTTATGTTTAATGTAATAATTAATTAAGTTATTGTCTAGTTCGTTATATGTAATGTCTAGTTCGCTAATGTTGTTTAGCGAACTAAAACTTAAACTTATTCCCTCCTTATTCGTTAGGGAATGTTAACGAATCAGGAGATGTTTCGTTAAGTTATTTTGTTTAATTATGTATGTAACGAAGTAGTGTCTGGTTCGCTAGGGAATGTTAGCGAACCAGACCTGTCTTCTATATATAGTAAACACTGTTCACATTAATGTAAAGCTTTTGAGAGTTAATTAACGAAACCCTGTCCAAATCCTCTCTCGATCTTCATTCTAATATTATACAATCACTAATACATATATACTGATAATACATAAACAAATCTAACACTTAATCTATGGTAATTATGAGCTAGATCTATAGTTAAGGTATTAATCGATTAGACACAGATCTTAGATCTGTTAATTGTTATTGGATTGATACACCCCGGGTTCCAACAGTTTTTACGGCGACCTACAAGTAACAGTGTTAGGATTCTGTTAGACACGGACTATTGTGTAACATCATGAAATTATTGGGTCAAAAATGCCAATTTTCCAAAATCAAAGGGCTAAAAGTAAAAAATTTTGCCTTCACGTCCGATCGTGATACGCGACGGCTGAAGATCCAACGTCATCACGTATCGCGATGACGTGGTCTGACAGCCGGACACGTGTCTTGCCACGTGGCAACCCTATAAGTGACTCATGCAACCTACGTCGCGATACGCGATGGTGGATTCAGTGGACCATCGCGTATCGCTAAGAGTCCTAAACTCAGCCTATAAATAGAGGCCATCAGTGTAACGATTCCGGCAAATCCAGGTATACCCTAGCCGGAATATACTATTTACATGTCATTTAATACTGATTATATGGGTTATAGTACGTTTAAACGAGTATATATGATTCATAGTACGAATCATACTCGATTATATAGTGAATCGTATTGGAATTACAATTAACCAATGAACGATTATTGAAACCCGAACGAATCGGGAATTTCATTATAGACGATGTATATAATGTTTAGTGATATTTACGAAGTATTAATGCTTCGGGATAGGTGAATTATAGCACAGAAAAAGGATTTCGATTTAATGGTACGTCGGTACGCTAAACGAAACCTTTAACACCAAACCAAGCAAGAGACGATCAATCAAGCCGAAAAAGATGCGTAATTATTAATAATATGATGTTTTAATGTCATGGGATAAGTTTTTTAAAGTTTTTAAATCAGTTTTATATAAATTTTATTTTAACCCGAAAAACAACCATTTTTAGGCTCGTTTTAAGCCGAATTACGAGTTTAAACGAGAAACGAACTGAACCAGATTATCCACAACACTATCCAGATTGTGTAATCTAGATATGTGGCCATGGTTTGAGATGTGGGGCCCCCCACACCCCCTCACATGGCCGGCCATATGGTCAAACACACACACACTTCATATTTTTTTCTTTTACACCCAAAAACACAACAAATTCTCTCAAAATCTCTAACTCCTTCAAGGGTTCTTGCAAGATCATCCATTTCCTTTAAGTATTAACCAAGATTTTGAAGGTATAAACATGTTATAATACATGATCTTTGGTATTATTTACTTGGTTTGATTTGTTTTGCAAGAACAAAAAGGTTCCAAGTGACAAATGGGTGAAAACCCGAGATGGAACCGGTTCTTGTGTGATCAAAGGATGTATACAAGTTATACAAAGGATCTTGATCCAAGTAATTAGTTAAAAGTGTTTAGAATAGATTTTTACGGTTAGAATCTTTGTTTTTACATAAAAACCGACACTAGGAAAGAAATGGCTTGATTGTTGGTAAAGTTTGCTTGGTGTGGTGTTGTTGTGCTTGAAAGTGTTGTATCTAGCGGCTAGCAAAGGCTAGAAACCGAGATCCTTGCGATCAAAAGCTAGAAAACACAAGATAGTTCGGTTTTTGTGTGTTTATGAAAAATGGACAGATTGTTGTGTACTTAGAGTTGGGTCACGAAATTTCACAGAGATGATCTACACATGAAAATATGAGATCTGTGAAAATTTGGTAATTTTTGGATAAAAGATGAATATTTGGTGAATTTAATGCTCGGTTTTGGCCAAAAATAGTGAAAAATAGCTAAACATGATGAAAAATTCTGAAAAATTGCAGATAATCTTTTCATAACATATAAAAGTCACCCACAAAATTTCGGGTTCATTGGAGAAGTCTAAGTAGGCTTTTCGGTGAAACGAGTTCTAGGGCTTCTAGCTCGGTTTTGGGTGAAAAAGGCTTGAAATATGAGTTTTAAAATCTGGAAAAATTCCAGAAAGTTATGACGATGACAAGGATCATCCCAGAAAAATTTGGTATTTTTCTAAAGTGTTTTGATATTTTTGACATATTTAGTATTTTATAAAGATTTAAAAATATGTAAAAATATGTAAAGTTACAAAAATAAATCTGGAAAATTTCCAGAAAGTTATGAGGATGATAAGGATCATCCCAGAAAAATTTGGTATTTTTCTAAAGTGTATTGATATTTTTGACATATTTAGTATTTTATAAAGATTTAAAAATATGTAAAAATATGTAAAGTTACAAAAATAAATCTGGAAAATTTCCAGAAAGTTATGAGGATGATAAGGATCATCCCAGAAAAATTTGGTATTTTTCTAAAGTGTTTTGATATTTTTGACATATTTAGTATTTTATAAAGATTTAAAAATAGATAAATATATGTAAACTTACAAAAATAAATCTGGAAAAATTCCATAGAATTATGAGAATGACAAGGATCATTCCAGAAAAATTTGGGATTTTTCTAAAGTATTTTGATATTTTTGATATTTTTAGTGTTTTTAATGAGATTTAAAAATAGGTAAATAAATGCAAATATAGGAAAATAAATCTGGAAAATTTTATAAAATTTTCTTTCTGTCAAAATAAGTTTTGAGTAAAATTTCAAGACCCGAGACTAAACGGGTAATTATTTGTGCTAAAATGAACATAAAAACAATTATTTAAAGCTTAAAACGTGTAAACCGGCAAAGTTCGCATAAGCGAGCTGACTGGTACACGAAAACTTTAAAATAGACTATTTTCATAAATCTAAGTAACTTAAGTAAAAATAAATCATCCGAAAATAATTCGGATGATTTGGGTAATTTTACCCGATTTTACCGTTTTCGGCACCGAAAGACCGGAAACGGGCCCCACGGCCAAAACGGGGTGTCAAACCGAGCTATAATTTCATCACTTTAATTGACTATCAAACTCTAAGCAATGTCATAATCTGAGTCCTTAGAAGTGTCACGGGGTTAACATTGTCCCCGAATCGAGTACAGTACTGGGTTAACAGTGTTCCCAGATGTACCGATTTATACATATTTAAGTTATGAGAATTGTATAGTAATGGCTAGATATTATATTACAGATCCAGGCACGTAGCTGTTCCTTATATTACTCATCGACTCACCAAAGGTGAGTTTTCACGAGCCCCTTTTTAATGAATTGTTTTAATTATATTTTCCCGGGGCGGAAAACATGTCTTATTTAAAGTATTTAAGTACATACCGATCGTATGGAAATACTTGTACATTTATATATATATATGGACTGATGCATAGAATATATAAAGTGTTTATAATGTGTTATTGTTCTGGGGTAACATAGTTCCCAGGGGTTATATTGTTCTGGGGTAACATAGTTCCCAGGGGTTATATTGTTCTGGGGTAACATAGTTCCCAGGGGTTATTATTGTTCTGGGGTAACATAGTTCCCAGGGGTTATTGTTGTTCTGGGGTAACATAGTTCCCAGGGGTTATTGTTGTTCTGGGGTAACATAGTTCCCAGGGGTTATTATTGTTCTGGGGTAACATAGTTCCCAGGGGTTATTGTTGTTCTGGGGTAACATAGTTCCCAGGGGTTATTGTTGTTCTGGGGTAACATAGTTCCCAGGGGTTATTGTTGTTCTGGGGTAACATAGTTCCCAGGGGTTATTGTTGTTCTGGGGTAACATAGTTCCCAGGGGTTATTATTATTCTGGGGTAACATAGTTCCCAGGGGTTATTATTATTCTGGGGTAACATAGTTCCCAGGGGTTGTTATTGTTCTGGGGTAACATAGTTCCCAGGGGTATTATTGTTCTGGGGTAACATAGTTCCCAGGAAGTTAATGGAAATGTTCTGGGGTAACTTAGTTCCCAGCATGATTATATTGTTAATAAATGATTATTAAAATAATTTGTCAGTGTTTATTTAAATTAGTGAAACTCACCAACTATTCGTAGTTGACCCGTTTTCTTTACATGTTTTCTAGGTATGCCCAAGTTGGAATGATTGATATGTGCTTAACTATCTGTGCTACCTGTTGGAAGCTTGCTGCTCTTTGTTTTGTAATGAATTTATTAATGTCTTATCGGTAAAATATGTGTGTAACACCTAGACAGTAATGAAACTCGCAACAATGTAATATATTATAAATTAATGTAGTGGTATTTTCTTTATAAGCAATGCTGTTGATATCAGATGTGTCTGTTGCATCCCGTGTACGTTTCCGCTGCGGTTACGGGGTGTTACAGAACTTGGTATCAGAGCCATTGGTTATAAAGAATTAGGATGTCTTTAAAAGATACCTAAAATATAACCAGTAGCTCAAGTATTATAGGATCTGAATATCAACTAATAATGTATTGTGACGAGATCGGGATGAACTTGGATGGACAAGTGGGTTATTATGGTCCGGAACATAATAACAGACTTGTCTGCACGAGTGAATTCAGGGGAAGTCACGGGGGACTTAAATAGGTAAAACTGGCAACATATGTGTAAATGTATAATAATATTATTATGTGGCTAAATTGTATAAGTAGTGCATGATTTATTTAATTATGAATTACACTATGGAAAAGACTATATGTTTGTTAACTTGTGTGCAGGTAATAATGGAAAGAAACCCTAGTGTGTCGACGGAAGAGGACCCGGAAGAGGTCAGTTCCGGGGCCTCTGGAAGCCCAAGTGAAGTACCCAGCTCCGAGCCTTCAGAGGCTAGTCTTAGTGCCTCTAGGCAGACCACCCCAGCTAGGAGTGCTAGTATACCCTCCCCTGTTAGGGTTACCAGGTCTCCTACCCCGCCCGCACCACAGACTGGCCCGATTCCCCTTAGGCGCGGTCCTCGCCTCACGGCGCGGATCAGTGCCCCATATATTCCGCCCACTGTTACCCCACCCCGATCCACTTACCATGTGGGCGAGTCTTCCCGCCCTCAGCCCGAGCCTGCAACCCTACCTGTGTGGGGTCTCCCAAGGCAGGAACGGGACTTGACGGGGTGGCTACGTGTTCTCACCGAGCAGGTGAACGAGCACTCTGCTGCCCTGGTCGTGGGGGTTCAGCGGCGGGCGTACCTAGGGGACAACATACTGGACCACCAGTATGCTATCAACCAGTTAAAGAGGGAGTGCTCATACTCCCACTGGTTGATCGAGCAGATGGAAACCCGAATGCGGGTTATGGTGGCGGTGTTGGTGGCGCTGGTGGCGGTGATGGTGGGGTTGGTTTACCACCATGTGTAGATGTGTTGATGGTAGAATATGGAGCCGCTTTTTGATACTCCATGTAAGCAGTTAGTGGTGATGCTAACATGGAGTAAATCTTGTTTAGTTATGGTACAACCACTGGCCCCTAGTATGGGTCTCTTTTAGGGCAGATCACTATAGATACTTTTGGGGTATCATTCAAGCACTGACCCCTTTTCGGGTTATGTCGAGGATGATACCAATATGGGCCCTTTGTATTAAAAACTTAGTTATGTGATGATGTATGGGATGTATGTAAACTGATGTTATGTAATATGTAATGATGTTTATTAATGTATGGAATGTGTTTTGTGTTTCTTGACTTGGAATGATATTAATTATATGTGTTTTCTTGATATTGTGTAGAATGGCACCGAAACGATCAACGAAAATATCGGAAGTAGATGTGAGCCGTTTGATTGCTCAACAGTTGGAGGCGGCGATACCGGATATAGTATCGCGCATCGCCGCCAGTATTAATAATTCATCTAATCCAACTCCTCCGAGCAATCAAACACCCATAAATAATGGCGGAGAAAATAATGCTAATCCTCCACCTACCGATAACACGGTTCCGAGTAATGACGCACCGCCTACGGTGGTCGCTACCGACAGTAATGGTCCTATACCTACTGTAGAGACCAACCGCACTGGACCATCCAGGGGTTGTTCAATCAAAGACTTTATGCTATGCAAGCCTTTAGAGTTTAACGGGTCGGAAGGACCGAATGGATTAGTGAAATGGTTAGAGAAAATAGAATCAGTGGTAAATATCAGCAACTGTCCTGAGGATTGTGTCGTTAAGTACGCCACCTGTACGTTCACAGACCATGCCTTGACATGGTGGAACACCATAGTACAGACTCGAGGTCAGGCGGCGACAAACCGCATGACCTGGGCAGAGCTTAAGGATCTTGTTTTGAAACATTTCTGCCCAAAGAATGAATTGCAGAAACTGGAACATGAGTTGTGGAACCTAGAGATGCATGGGGCGGACCACTTGGGATATACCAACCGGTTTAATGAACTGTCACGATTAGTGCCGTGGTTGGTCACCCCAGAGTCAAAAAGGGTGGAACGTTATATTTGGGGACTTACTCCAGTGGTGAGGAGCATAGTTAACGCGGGAGGGCACCAGACGTATGAGGGTGCAGTGACACAGGCTGGTATTGTCACATATGATTTCTTAAGGAGCGGATCGATAAAGGCGACGGGAGAGTCGGCTGGGGGAAAGCGAGGTACGTATGACAATAGGATCCGAGAGAAGCAGCAAAACAAACGAGCTAGGCCCGCTGCCCAGAGCTATGCCATGACTAGTTCGGGCGGAAGGCAAGAACCGCAGAGGGGGACGTTTCCTAAATGTGGGAAATGTGGTTACCACCATAGTGGTGTGTGCAAGGAGGTGGTGTGCCACCGGTGTGGCAGGGTTGGACACTACGCACCAAATTGTAAGACAAATCTGAACAACCTGAACCGTCAACCGCAACCTATTCGGGCGCAACCATTTAGAACTCAACCAGCCCGACAGCAGAACCCGCAAGGAAACCAGATGGTGACCACTAGCCGTGCTTGCTACGAATGCGGCAGCACGGATCACTTCAAAAGGAACTGCCCGAAACTGAATCAGGGAGGAAACGGGAGACAACTCGCGGGTCAGCCATCGGCGTCCAATCCGGCGCGTGGCCGGGCATTTGTGATGGGAGCAAACGAGGCGCGCCAGGACCCCAGCGTAGTGACAGGTACCTTCCTCGTCTCTGATCATTACGCTTCTGTATTATTTGATACAGGCGCCGATAGAAGTTTTGTCTCCGTTAGTTTCCTTTCGATAGCAAACCTTCCTATTGGTGAAACCATAGAACCCTACACCGTAGAGGTCGCTAACGGTAAAACCATGATAGTTAATCGGATTGTTCGGAATTGCCCTTTTATTCTAAGCGAACAATCCTTCATGATTGACTTATTACCGGTAGAATTGGGTAGTTTTGACGTGATAGTGGGAATGGATTGGTTGGCACGTAATAGGGTAGAAATAAACTGTGAAAAGAAAACCGTCAAGATCCGGGTGTCGGATGACGAGGAGGTATTAGTGCAGGGGGAAAAATCCGGCACCATGATACCATTTATATCCCACCTCAAGGTGTTGAAATATATACGTCAGGGATGTGTGGCGTATCTAGCGAGCCTGACGGCCGCTGATTCTGAGGAAAAACGGGTGGACGATATTCCCGTGGTACGCGAATTTCCACAAGTTTTTCCAGAGGAACTTCCTGGATTACCGCCAACCCGACAAGTCGAATTCAGAATCGACTTATTACCTCAAGCCGGCCCTGTTGCTAAGGCCCCTTACAGACTTGCACCGTCCGAGATGCAAGAACTATCCAACCAGTTGCAGGAATTGTTGGATAAGGGATTTATACGTCCCAGTTATTCCCCGTGGGGTGCACCTGTACTATTTGTGAAAAAGAAGGACGGAAGCCTTCGAATGTGCATTGACTACAGGGAATTGAACAAATTAACCATCAAAAATAGATATCCTCTTCCCCGAATCGATGATTTGTTCGACCAACTACAAGGTGCGAGCTATTTCTCAAAAATTGATCTTAGATCGGGATACCACCAAGTTAGAATTCAAGAGGAGGATATCCCAAAAACCGCGTTTCGGACTCGCTACGGCCACTACGAATTTTTAGTTATGCCTTTTGGGCTAACAAATGCGCCGGCGGTGTTCATGGATCTCATGAACCGAGTCTGTAAACCCTATCTCGACAAATTTGTCATTGTATTTATTGACGATATTTTGATATATTCAAAAAGTAAAGAAGAACATGAGCGACATTTGAGATTAGTTTTGGAGCTTTTGGATCAGGAGAAGTTGTATGCAAAATTCTCCAAATGTAACTTCTGGTTACAAGAAGTGCAATTCCTTGGTCACATTATAAATCATCAAGGAATACACGTCGATCCAAGTAAGATCGAAGCAATTAAGAATTGGCAAGCCCCTAAATCTCCCAAGGAAATTCGCCAATTCTTAGGCTTAGCTGGGTACTATCGTCGATTTATTGAGAATTTCTCCAGCATTGCCCAACCTTTAACCCTCCTAACTCAAAAGGATCGGAAGTATGATTGGGGTGAAGAGCAGGAAGCGGCGTTTCAAACGCTGAAACAAAGATTGTGCCAAGCGCCAATCTTAAGTCTCCCCGACGGAGACGATGGATTTGTTGTATATTGTGACGCATCCCGTAAAGGGTTAGGATGCGTGTTGATGCAGAATAAAAAGGTCATAGCCTATGCGTCTCGACAGTTAAAAGTTCATGAGAAAAACTACACTACTCATGACCTGGAACTGGGAGCAGTCATCTTTGCACTTAAAATCTGGAGACATTATCTCTACGGTACAAAGTGCACCATATTCACTGATCATAAAAGTTTGCAACACATATTCAATCAGAAAGAACTGAATATGAGGCAACGAAGATGGGTCGAGTTGCTGAGTGACTATGACTGTGACATACGATATCACCCTGGCAAGGCTAACGTTGTAGCCGATGCCTTGAGTAGAAAGGATCGAGTCAAGCCACTACGTGTGCGAGCGTTGGGGATGATAGTCCAGTCGAACCTTTCAGATTTAATTCGAGTCGCTCAACGCGAGGCGTTGAAAGAGGGCCAATTGGTTAAAGAAGGACTTTACGGGAATGAGAAGAATTTCGAACAGCGTGTGGACGAAATTCTTTATTTCAAAAATCGGATGTGGATCCCGACCCTCCATGACCTTCGTGATTTGATCATGGATGAAGCACATAAATCGAAATATTCCATACATCCGGGATCAGATAAAATGTACAAGGATGTGAAAGAATTTTACTGGTGGCCAGGTATGAAAAAGGATATAGCCACATACGTCGGCAAGTGTACGACGTGTGCGAGAGTTAAGGCGGAACACCAGAAACCCTCGGGAATGCTACAACAGCCGGAAATTCCCGAATGGAAGTGGGAGCAGATCACAATGGATTTTGTGACACATCTCCCCAAGACACCCCGAGGTCATGATGCGATTTGGGTAATCGTGGATCGATTAACCAAATCGGCACATTTTATTCCAATTAGGAATACTTTTAACACTGAGAGACTTGCGCAAATTTATATAAATGAAATAGTGTCTCGTCATGGCATCCCCATCTCGATCATCTCCGATAGGGATAGCCATTTCACCTCCAAACTTTGGCAAGCTGTCCAAGAAGCATTGGGAACACGTATTGACCTAAGCACAGCTTACCACCCTCAGACCGATGGTCAGTCTGAGAGGACCATTCAAACTTTGGAGGATTTGCTTCGTGCTTGCGTACTGGACTTTAAGGGAAATTGGGATCAACATCTCCCACTCGTTGAATTTTCCTATAATAACAGTTATCACAGCAGTATAAAGGCAGCACCTTATGAAGCATTGTATGGGCGGAAGTGCCGATCACCACTTTGCTGGTCTGAAGTGGGAGACCCGCAGATCATTAGATCGGATCTGGTCCAGGAGACGACCAGCAAGATTCTTGAGATTAAGAACAACCTGAAAGCCGCGCGGGATCGGCAGAAAAGTTATGCTGATACCCGTCGAAAACCGTTGTCATTTGAGAAGGGTGAAAAAGTATATTTGAAAGTATCACCCTGGAAAGGAGTGGTCAGGTTTGGAAAGGCGGGGAAGTTAGCCCCGAGATACATTGGACCATTCGAAATAATTGCAAAAATCGGTCCTGTAGCTTACCGATTAGAACTGCCTGAGGAACTAAGTGCAGTTCACAACGTGTTTCATGTGTCAAACTTGAAAAGATGTCTGTCGGATGAGACATCGGTGTTACCCTTAGAGGGTGTTCAAATAAGTGATAGGCTCAGCATTGTAGAGGAGCCTATAGAAATAGTAGACGGGAAAATCAAACAACTTAGACACAATAAGATCTCGTTGGTCAAGGTTAGATGGAATTCGCAACGAGGCCCAGAATTTACTTGGGAACGAAAGGACGAATTTCGGAAGAAATACCCCCACCTGTTTCCTCAAAAGGAAGTAGTTGTCGCGTAAAATTTCGAGGACGAAATTTTTATAACGGGGGGAGAATGTAACGATTCCGGCAAATCCAGGTATACCCTAGCCGGAATATACTATTTACATGTCATTTAATACTGATTATATGGGTTATAGTACGTTTAAACGAGTATATATGATTCATAGTACGAATCATACTCGATTATATAGTGAATCGTATTGGAATTACAATTAACCAATGAACGATTATTGAAACCCGAACGAATCGGGAATTTCATTATAGACGATGTATATAATGTTTAGTGATATTTACGAAGTATTAATGCTTCGGGATAGGTGAATTATAGCACAGAAAAAGGATTTCGATTTAATGGTACGTCGGTACGCTAAACGAAACCTTTAACACCAAACCAAGCAAGAGACGATCAATCAAGCCGAAAAAGATGCGTAATTATTAATAATATGATGTTTTAATGTCATGGGATAAGTTTTTTAAAGTTTTTAAATCAGTTTTATATAAATTTTATTTTAACCCGAAAAACAACCATTTTTAGGCTCGTTTTAAGCCGAATTACGAGTTTAAACGAGAAACGAACTGAACCAGATTATCCACAACACTATCCAGATTGTGTAATCTAGATATGTGGCCATGGTTTGAGATGTGGGGCCCCCCACACCCCCTCACATGGCCGGCCATATGGTCAAACACACACACACTTCATATTTTTTTCTTTTACACCCAAAAACACAACAAATTCTCTCAAAATCTCTAACTCCTTCAAGGGTTCTTGCAAGATCATCCATTTCCTTTAAGTATTAACCAAGATTTTGAAGGTATAAACATGTTATAATACATGATCTTTGGTATTATTTACTTGGTTTGATTTGTTTTGCAAGAACAAAAAGGTTCCAAGTGACAAATGGGTGAAAACCCGAGATGGAACCGGTTCTTGTGTGATCAAAGGATGTATACAAGTTATACAAAGGATCTTGATCCAAGTAATTAGTTAAAAGTGTTTAGAATAGATTTTTACGGTTAGAATCTTTGTTTTTACATAAAAACCGACACTAGGAAAGAAATGGCTTGATTGTTGGTAAAGTTTGCTTGGTGTGGTGTTGTTGTGCTTGAAAGTGTTGTATCTAGCGGCTAGCAAAGGCTAGAAACCGAGATCCTTGCGATCAAAAGCTAGAAAACACAAGATAGTTCGGTTTTTGTGTGTTTATGAAAAATGGACAGATTGTTGTGTACTTAGAGTTGGGTCACGAAATTTCACAGAGATGATCTACACATGAAAATATGAGATCTGTGAAAATTTGGTAATTTTTGGATAAAAGATGAATATTTGGTGAATTTAATGCTCGGTTTTGGCCAAAAATAGTGAAAAATAGCTAAACATGATGAAAAATTCTGAAAAATTGCAGATAATCTTTTCATAACATATAAAAGTCACCCACAAAATTTCGGGTTCATTGGAGAAGTCTAAGTAGGCTTTTCGGTGAAACGAGTTCTAGGGCTTCTAGCTCGGTTTTGGGTGAAAAAGGCTTGAAATATGAGTTTTAAAATCTGGAAAAATTCCAGAAAGTTATGACGATGACAAGGATCATCCCAGAAAAATTTGGTATTTTTCTAAAGTGTTTTGATATTTTTGACATATTTAGTATTTTATAAAGATTTAAAAATATGTAAAAATATGTAAAGTTACAAAAATAAATCTGGAAAATTTCCAGAGAATTATGAGAATGACAAGGATCATTCCAGAAAAATTTGGGATTTTTCTAAAGTATTTTGATATTTTTGATATTTTTAGTGTTTTTAATGAGATTTAAAAATAGGTAAATAAATGCAAATATAGGAAAATAAATCTGGAAAATTTTATAAAATTTTCTTTCTGTCAAAATAAGTTTTGAGTAAAATTTCAAGACCCGAGACTAAACGGGTAATTATTTGTGCTAAAATGAACATAAAAACAATTATTTAAAGCTTAAAACGTGTAAACCGGCAAAGTTCGCATAAGCGAGCTGACTGGTACACGAAAACTTTAAAATAGACTATTTTCATAAATCTAAGTAACTTAAGTAAAAATAAATCATCCGAAAATAATTCGGATGATTTGGGTAATTTTACCCGATTTTACCGTTTTCGGCACCGAAAGACCGGAAACGGGCCCCACGGCCAAAACGGGGTGTCAAACCGAGCTATAATTTCATCACTTTAATTGACTATCAAACTCTAAGCAATGTCATAATCTGAGTCCTTAGAAGTGTCACGGGGTTAACATTGTCCCCGAATCGAGTACAGTACTGGGTTAACAGTGTTCCCAGATGTACCGATTTATACATATTTAAGTTATGAGAATTGTATAGTAATGGCTAGATATTATATTACAGATCCAGGCACGTAGCTGTTCCTTATATTACTCATCGACTCACCAAAGGTGAGTTTTCACGAGCCCCTTTTTAATGAATTGTTTTAATTATATTTTCCCGGGGCGGAAAACATGTCTTATTTAAAGTATTTAAGTACATACCGATCGTATGGAAATACTTGTACATTTATATATATATATGGACTGATGCATAGAATATATAAAGTGTTTATAATGTGTTATTGTTCTGGGGTAACATAGTTCCCAGGGGTTATATTGTTCTGGGGTAACATAGTTCCCAGGGGTTATATTGTTCTGGGGTAACATAGTTCCCAGGGGTTATTATTGTTCTGGGGTAACATAGTTCCCAGGGGTTATTGTTGTTCTGGGGTAACATAGTTCCCAGGGGTTATTGTTGTTCTGGGGTAACATAGTTCCCAGGGGTTATTGTTGTTCTGGGGTAACATAGTTCCCAGGGGTTATTGTTGTTCTGGGGTAACATAGTTCCCAGGGGTTATTGTTGTTCTGGGGTAACATAGTTCCCAGGGGTTATTGTTGTTCTGGGGTAACATAGTTCCCAGGGGTTATTGTTGTTCTGGGGTAACATAGTTCCCAGGGGTTATTGTTGTTCTGGGGTAACATAGTTCCCAGGGGTTATTATTATTCTGGGGTAACATAGTTCCCAGGGGTTGTTATTGTTCTGGGGTAACATAGTTCCCAGGGGTATTATTGTTCTGGGGTAACATAGTTCCCAGGAAGTTAATGGAAATGTTCTGGGGTAACTTAGTTCCCAGCATGATTATATTGTTAATAAATGATTATTAAAATAATTTGTCAGTGTTTATTTAAATTAGTGAAACTCACCAACTATTCGTAGTTGACCCGTTTTCTTTACATGTTTTCTAGGTATGCCCAAGTTGGAATGATTGATATGTGCTTAACTATCTGTGCTACCTGTTGGAAGCTTGCTGCTCTTTGTTTTGTAATGAATTTATTAATGTCTTATCGGTAAAATATGTGTGTAACACCTAGACAGTAATGAAACTCGCAACAATGTAATATATTATAAATTAATGTAGTGGTATTTTCTTTATAAGCAATGCTGTTGATATCAGATGTGTCTGTTGCATCCCGTGTACGTTTCCGCTGCGGTTACGGGGTGTTACAATCAGCCCTCTCACTCATCACCGAAAGTAGTTTTCACTACTTTCTCTCTCTAAAAATATAACATCTCTCTACCTCGATAGTCATGCCAAGTCTCCTCGTATTCCGTGTCATTAATCCAACGTTGTCTCGTAAACCGTGTCAATTCCGACGATGATGTCTTGAAGTGTGTGCCGAACCAAGACATCCCGACAACCACCTAGAAGTACGTACCAACAAGAGTCGAAGATTGGTGTGCCTCGATTTGCATGTCGAAGAAAAGTGTTTATCAAAGGAAGCTCGAGAACCGAAAAGGCGTCGAAATACTGCCCAAGTGTCTAGAGTTTTATAAGCCAACCAAGGTAGGGATAATGACCGAATAAAATATTAATAAAATATGAATGGCTTAAAACCCTAAGTCGAGGATATACTCGATACCTCGAAAATAAAAGTATGTAAAACAAAGAAAGTATATAAAAGATAATTATATGAATATGATTACTTGTTATAAGGTGTAATTATTATTTAAATGATTTTAGATAATAATAAATAAATAAAGTATACGTTTCTTCAAGAAGAAGAAACGTAGTGTTTAAGAAAAGTAAATAAGTAAAACTAAGGGTTTAACTTATAAAGAAAGAAAATATATTTTAAACTAAAGGTTTAAAAAGGAAATATAATCAAGGTAAAGATTATACAAAAAGAGACTAAAGGTCTTAAGCCGAATTAAAGATCTGGTATTAACAAAAGGTTATTCTCGTACTATAGGTCCGAGATAATAAGGAAGAACCGATCAGTGTATTGAAGCTGATCTTTTCAAAGAAAGGTGAATACGCCCAACTTTATAAACTTGTATTAAACGTGTCAAACAAAGTGATTACATGAGATTACGTATCTCTAAAACATTATAAACAAAAGTAATCGCTGGCCTTCAGGCTGTCGTGTACGTTTTTTTGGATCCTTAAATTTGTGGCAAGTCGGTGGGCACACCGCACGACACCTGGTTATGAGCCTCTGCCACGATGGGTCGGACCTAAGTTACGTCTGAGTGAGGGTAATCATGTGTATACTGATGGTATCTATGTAATATCGAATGCTGCGGTATTTGCTGGGTGGTTCGTGTAGAACTTAAGTTTATAATTGTGTTTTGTTTTAACTTGATTATTCCTAAGCCACGATTGGCCGGACCTAAGTTATGTCTCGAGTGGTAATCAAGTAAAGAAAATATTTTATGCATCAGATTATTCACCAGCATGTGTTGCTGACGTATTTTCCAACATTTTTACAGGTGACGAACGTTAGCCGCGCTTGAAGAATCGAAGTTGATGGTAGATGATCTGAAGGCTCAGATCTTTTTGATAAACTTTAAAATATATGTAAATAGTGGTGTATGAAACAAGTAATCATTTTGAAAACATTAACGGGAATATTTTAAATCCCGTGTTTTGATTATGTAAACATAATATTTTAATCAACGCAAATATTTCCGCATTAAACACGTAACTCTGATATAATTACAAAGAAGGTACCAACATTTGGGTCGCACGCCTAGGCTGTAGTTTGGGATGTGACAAGTGTTGGTATCAGAGCCATCGATCTTAGCGAATTAGGTATTAATTAATAATACCTAAGCTTCGATCCAAGTGAATAAGAATTTTTATTATTACTTGTTTAAATTTAATAAGGATAAGATAGGCTGGTAAACTTTTTCTATCCTTCCTCAATATAACCCTCCCTTAGATGTCTTTCAAGAAAATGATGAAAGGATTTGTGTGCGACGCGAAGAGAGCAGGAAACCCCGAACCCCTACCCAAAAAAAACATGAGTGAGGATTACTACGAAGATTTTCTTCAATCAAGATCATCCAATCGAACGACCCACACCGGTATACTTCCCCAGCATTGAACAATTACCAATCAACTTACCCGAAGATTCACCAATGCAAAGGTACGATCCCCCAAGACATTCAAGTTATCATCCATCAAGCATACCGATGTATCACCCGTCCGAATTTCCGACGTATCAACCATCTGACATTCCGCAATATTACCCGTCTGACATTCCGATGTATCTATCACCCAATCCCCATCCATCTTATGCATTTTTGGCTAACTAACAAATCAAGGAGGAACCCGAGTCCGAATCTTCCAACTGGATGCAATGTCACTCCGACCAAAGATGATGGCACATTGGAACCTCCGCTTACAACTCAGTCGATTCTCTCCCCAAAGAACCTTCTAAAAAAACGAAGATGAGAATCATTCATCCGTACGAGAGTTATCGTCTGCACCCTTTGGTGGCTGAAAAAATGCAAAACTGATGGAATAAGAGGAAGATCCTGAAGAATCGGAAGATCCGGAAGAAGAAGAAGAAGAAGAAGAAGAAGACCCTCAAGAAGATCCAAATGAAGAGATCACTGAAGCAGTAACAACTTCAATGGAGGAACCAACGAATTGTGACTGTCCACCAAATCAAGGATGTGTGCAACCATTCTTCCACAAGAGTCCAAGCTATGGTTCTGTAGACCTATATGTGCAATACATTCAAGAAGTCAAGAACAAGTTTCCTCCAAACTTTCCACCTTATCAAGGCAAAAATCCATCAATTGAAGAACAAGAAAATGAGATTTGTGAGCAAGAGGCAGCAGCTGAAGCCTTTTACAACTATCCATCTGATGTTACCTCGTCACCATATCCAAAGACTCACTATGACATCGTGATGATGGGATACCAAGATCCTCCTCCACAATACGGATATCCAAATTTCATTCCACAATCCCAAAAAGAACATCTCGATCGAGCACTACCTGAGACTGATGAGTTAAGGAAGAAGGTGGTTGAAGAGGGAAGCAAAAAGAAGAAGATATGAGATAAGCTTCTTCACAAGTGCAACAAGATAACGAAGGTGCTCAAGAAGTATATGAAGAATTAACAACTGATAGTGAAGTCGAGAGTTGTTGTAATCATGTAATCATAAATATGTGTTTAAATGTTCGAATAAAGATACGAAAACATATATATCAAGTACTGATATATATATATTTATATATATATATATATATATGTTTGTGTGTAAAATAATGTAATAGCATATATATATAAGTAAATGAAACAAAATATGTGTTATTAAGAAAAGAATGTAATTATTTTAGAATGTCGAAACAAGAAAATCAACACAACACGGAAGCTTCTCAACAAAGAGAAGGAGACCGTATTCAAAACGAACAAGAACAAATACCTCAAAAATACATGAATCAAATACAAGATATGATAAAGAAAGCCGTGAGAGCTTAATCCCGCATTAGAACACAATCTAGGCAAACTCACTCTGCCGAACAATCTCGAAAATCTGTTAAATCCCGTCCTAAACCATCTCACATAGAAGAAAGTATTCATGAGTCAAATGTTGATGGCGGCATTAAACACAAATTTAAGATACTTAAAATCGAAAGCTTCTCGTTCAAAGATTTCAAGAATTTCGGTCCTAAAGAATTTTATGGCGACAAGGGCGCCATTGTAACGCTTAGATGGTTGGAGGAGATGGAGTCAATAGTGATTATTAGTAAGTGCTCCGAGCAAGAGAAGATACAGTATACGACATAAATGTTCAAAGGCAAGTCTTACGAGAGGTGGAATATGCTGGTCATGAGCAAAGGGAGGCAGGCGTTATAAAATCTGATGTGGGAGGAGTTCAAAGAAATGGTGTTAGCAAAGTATTGTCCGATGCACGAAACCGATCAAATTCAATCAAAATTTCTAAATCATAGAGTCGTAGGAACGAACCTCCATGAGTACAACATCAAGTTTCACGAGTATTGTCGACTCGTGCCCCAGCTGGTAACTCCTAAGTCCAGCAAAGTCACAAGATACATATGGGGACTCCCGCGGGAAATCCGCGACATGGTGAGGTCTCACTTACCTCAAACCGCCGATTCCGCCATGGAGTTGGCTGGTAATCTGATAACGGTCTTATCCGTAACAAGGAAGAAGACAAAAAGGTCGTACCATCAAACGATCACAAGAAGACCGTAGATGCCCGATTCGAGGGCAAAGGTGTAGATCAACGCAAAACCGGATTCAGTTCCATCTACAACCAATGTAAAACATGCAAGAAATACCACAAGGGTAAATGCCACTTTGCTCCGTCTACAACCACAACTGTTTGCAACTCGTGTCACAAACCCGACCACGCAATGGCCGATTGTTAAAAGAAGACGATGACTTGCTATAACTGCAAGGAAATGGGTCACTTAAGTTTTGAAAGCCCCAAGAACAAACCCGTTGTTGGTGGTGCGTGTGGAAGTGGCCAAAGAAATGAAGCGAATAAAGGAAATACAAGGGTCTTTATGCTTGATGCAAGAAAGCGGCTGACATAATGGAAACCGTCACCGATAAGTTCTTAGTTAACGACACATATGCTAGAGTTTTGTTTGATTCGGGTACCAACTTAAATTTTATAAATTATAGCTTTTGTAGTCTATTAAATGAACCTTTAACAACATTAAACAAAACTCTAAGCGTCGAGACCGCTAGTGGAAAAATCGTTAAAATCTCCGAAGCTCTAGAAAACAAAAAAATCTTATTAGCTGGTTATGTTCTACCTATTCAATTGTTGCCCATGACTCTTTCTGGTTTTGATATAGTACTTGGTATGGACTGGTTGTCCAACAATCATGCCCGTATCATATGCAATAGCAAAACCGTTGAACTTCGAGGCCCTGATAAACGAACTATTCGAATTGAAGGGGACAAAGACGCTGGCCAATTTAGCAGAATCTCCATGATAAGGGCTAACAAAATGTTTAAATCAAGGATGCTTAGCATTCATGGCCTACGTCACCGAAGAATCCAAACCAAAGGAGATATAGGACGTGCCTATTGTCTCCGACTTTTCCGATGTCTTTCCAGACAAGTTTCCTGGTATTCCTCCCGATCGAGAAGTCGAGTTTAGAATAGACCTTATGCCTGGAACTGCACCAATCGCCAAAGCTCCGTATCGTTTAGCGCCAACCGAGATGAAGGAATTGAATAAGCAATTAGACGAGCTACTCGAGAAAGGTTTCATGCGTCCAAGTTCATCACCGTGGGGAGCACCAATTCTTTTCGTCAAAAAGAAGGATGGATCAATGCGTATGTATATCGACTACCGAGTCCTAGACAAAGTGACCATAAAGAATTGATATCCGCTACCTCGAATCCACGATCTGCTCGACCAGTTACAAGGAGCGAGCTACTTTTCAAAAATCGATCTGCGTTCTGGTTATCATCAACTCAAAGTCCAATCTAAAGATATTCATGAGCCGTGTTCCGAACAAGGTACAGACATTATGAGTTCACGGTTATGCCGTTTGGTCTCACTAATGCCCCAACCGCGTTCATGGACATGATGAAACGAATTTGTAAACCGTACTTGGATAAATTTGTTATCTTATTCATCGACGACATACTTATTTATTCTAACTCAAAGGAAGATCATGTTTCGCATCTCCAAATCTTACTTGAATTACTTAGAAACGAGATGTTGTACGCCAAGTTCTCAAAATGCGAATTTTAGCTTCATGAAGTGCAATTTCTTGGTTACATCATAAACGAGAATGGAATTCAAGACCCCTCAAAGATTGAAGCTATCTCAAAGTTGGAGATTCTTAAGTCTCCAACCGAGATCCGAAATTTCTTAGGTTTGATCGGCTACTATTGTAGGTTCATAAAAAATTTCTCTCGAATTGTTGTTCCCCTAGCTTCTTTGACTCGTAAAAATATCAAGTATGAATGGGGAACTAAACAACAAGAGGCGTTCGATATAAAACAAAAACTCACCCATGCACCTATACTGACCTTGCCAGAAGGTACTGAGGATTTTGTTGTCTTTAGTGACGTGTCCCATTTCGGATTAGGATGTGTACTAATGCAACACAAGAACGTAATCACTTACGTCTCTCGTCAACTTAAGGTACACGAAAAGAATTACACAACTCATGATCTAGAGTTAGGCGCATTAATCTTTGCTTTGAAGATATGGAGGCAAGTTTGTCGTGTATACTTATCATAAAAGTCTAAAACACATCTTCGAACAAAAAGAACTCAACATGCGTCAAAGGCGCTGGATGGAAACATTAAATGACTACGACTGTGATATCATTTATCACGAAGGTAAAGCCAACGTTGTAGCTGAATCCTTGAGTCGTAAGGAACATGAGAAACCAAAAAGAGTTCGAGCTCTACGACTAGAACTCCAAGTAGATCTGGTCGAGCAAATCAAATCAGCTCAAGTCTAAGCAATCAATGAAAACAAGATCTTCGACGGAAAACGTAACGTCATCATTGACTCGCTAGTCAAAGGTGACGATGGTATACTTAGACTTGGAAACAGGATTTGGGTACCAGTCCTTGCGTGAAAATATCATGAGCGAAGCTCACAAGCCCAAGTATATGATGCACCCGGGTAGTGACAAAATGTACCAAAACCTTAAGCCGAACTACTGGTGGAACGTAATGAAAAAGGGCATCGCTTTGCATGTTGAAAAATGTCTGACGTGTTTGAAAGTCAAAGCCGAACATCAAAAGCCCTCGGGATTGCTTCAACAACCTGAACTCCGGAAATGGGAATTGATAACTATGGACTTCATCACGAAACTCCCGAAAACTACGCGTCAGCATAATGCAATTTGGGTCATTGTAGATAGACTAACAAAATCCGCACACTTCATACCCATCAACGAAACATACTCAATGGATAAATTTTCGTGAATTTATGTGAACAACATCGTTGCTTTGCATGGGGTGCCTCTGTCTATCATCTCTGATCGAGACAGTCGCTTTACGTCTGATTTCTGGAAAAGCTTCCAACAAGCGTTAGGAACCAAGTTGAACCTTAGCACTACCTATCATCCATAAACTGATGGACAAAGCGAAAGGACAATACAAACGCTTGAAGATATGCTTCGCACTTGTGTGATTAACTTAGGTGAAAACTGGGAATACCATCTTCCCCTAATGGAATTTTCATATAACAATAGTTATCACGCGAGTATTCAAGTCGCACCCTTCGAAGCGTTATATGGCCGAAAATGTAGAACGCCGGTATGCTGTTCTAAAACCAGAGATAATCAATTGTCTGGACCCGAAATTTTGTCCAAGAAACCACTGATAAGGTGTTACAAATCCGAGAACGACTTAAGACGGCGCGAGATCGCCAAAAGAGTTACGCCGATGTCCGTCGTAAGCCGTTAGAATTCAATATAGGCGTAGAGTCTTATTGAAAGTTTCACCTTAAAAGGGTGTCACGCTTCGGTAAGAAAGGAAAACTAAGTCTACGCTTCGTTGGACCTTTTGAAATACTTGTGCGAATAGGAACTGTCGCATACCGATTTCGACTACCCGAAGAAATTAAAGGGATACATGATGTATTCCACGTCTCTAATCTGCGTAAATGTCTAGCTGATGAATCTTTGTCAATGCCCCTAAAGGATGTCGAAATAAATGAAAATTTAAAATTCGTAGAACAACCCATAAAATCGAAGATTTGAAAATAAAGAAACTTAAGAGACGAATATTGAAATTAGTCAAAGTATAAGTGGGACTCACGAAGAGGCCCCGAGTATACTTGGGAAATTGAATCCGATATGAAGAAAAAGTACCCCACTTGTTCTAAGAAGCGAATCTCGCGGACAAGATTCATTCCAAGGAGGGGAGGATGTAACATCATGAAATTATCGAGTCAAAAATGCCAACTTTCCAAAATCAAAGGGCTAAAAGTAAAATTCTGCCTTCACGTCTGATCGCGATACGCGACGACTGAAGACCTAACGTCATCGCGTATCGCGATGACGTGGTCTGACATTCGGACACGTGTCCCGCCACGAGGCATAACGTTCGCCACGTGGCAACCCTATGGGTAACTCATAGAACCTACGTCGCGATACGCGACGGCGGAGTCAATGGACCATCGCGTATCGCGATGAGTCCTAAACTCAGCCTATAAATAGAGGCCACCCTCTCACTCATCACCCAAACCAGTTTTCACTACTTTCTCTCTCTAAAAATGTAACATCTCTCTACCTCGATAATAGTGTTAAGTCTCCTCGTAATTCGTGTCATTAAACCAATAATATCTCGTAAACCTTGTCGATTCTGATGATGTTGTCTTGAAGTGTGAGACGACCCGACGACCACCTCGAAGTACGTGCCAACAAGAGTCGAAGATTGGTGTGCCTCGATTCACGTGTCGAAGAAAAATATTGATCAAAGGAAGATCGAGAACCGAAAAGGCGTCGAAGTGCTGCCCAAGTGTCTAGAGTTTTATAAGCCAACCAAGGTAGGGATAATGCACGAATAAAATATTAATAAAATATATTAAAGACTTAAAACCCTAAGAAGATGATATACTGGATACCTCGAAAATAAAAATAAGTAAAACAAAGAAAGTATATAAAAGATAATTATATGAATATAATTACTTGTTATAAAGTGTAATTATCATTTAAATGATTTTAGATAATAATAATAATAATAATAATAATAATAATAATAATAATAATAATAATAATAATGAAGAAATAAAGTATACTTTTCTTCAAGAAGAAGAAACGTAGTGTTTAAGAAAAGTAAATAAGTAAAACTAATTGTTTAACTTATAAAAGAAAGAAAATATATTTTAAACTAAAGGTTTAAAAAGGAAATATAATCGAGGTAAAGATTATACAAAAAGAGACTAAAGGTCTTAAGCCGGATAAAAGATCTGGTATTAACAAAAGGTTATACTCGTACTATAGGTCCGAAATAACAAGGAAAAACCGATCAATGTATTGAAGCTGATCTTTTCAAAGAAAGGTGAATGCGTCCAACTTATAAACTTGTATTAAACGTGTCAAACAAATTGATTACATGAGATTACGTATCTCTAAAACATTATAAACAAAAGTAATCGCTGGCCCTCAGGCTGTCGTGTGCGTTTGTTTGGATCCTTACATATGTGGTAAGTCGGTTGGCACACCGCTCCACACCTGGTTATGAGCCTCCGCCACGATGGGTCGGGCTTAAGTTACGTCCTAGTGAGGGTAATCATGTGTATACTGATGGAATCCAAGTAATATCGAACGCTGCGGTGTTTGCTGAGTGGTTCGTGTAGAACCTAAGTTTATAATTATGTTTTGTTTTAACTTGATTATTCCTAAACCACGTTGGGTCGGACCTAAGTTATGTCTCGAGAGGTAATCAAGTAAAGAAAATATTTTATGTGTCAGCTTATTCACCAGCATGTGTTGCTGACGTATTTTCAAACATTTTAACAGGTAACGAAGGTTAGCCGCACTTGAAGAATCGAAGTTAATGATAGATGATCTGATGGCTCAGATCTTTTTGATAAACTTTAAAATATATGTAAATGGTGGTTTTTGAAACAAGTAATCATTTTGAAAACATTAACGAGTATATTTTAAATCCCGTGTTTTGATTATGTAAATGTAATATTTTAATCAACGCAAATATTTCCGCATTAAACACGTAACTCTGATATAATTACAAAGAATGTACCAACATTTGGGTCACACGCCTAGGCCGTAGTTTGGGGTGTGACACGTTGGGAACAAATACGTTAAAAATTAATACTGTCAGCAGCCAACTCATTAGTTAGAATGTGACTGATAGCGACTAAAAGATTATGACTAGGATTAATGAAAACCAATACACCTATAAATTATATTTATAGCCACTGTGATTTACAACTTGTACCCCCCACAAGAAGTCACGACTTATACCCCCACAAGAAGTCTTATGTAAATTTGTTGGTTAATTTGTAATATAGAATTTATCTCACACAAAGAGCGAAAATCAACTAACCCGCTAAAGTAAAAGTTTTAGAGGATCTTTTATTTGATTCATAAAGTATTATAAAATCAAATAAATAAATTAATTTATGATGTATTTCAAGAATGAGTGTTACAAAGCCAGAAATAATTTTCATATATGTATAAATCCAGTTAAATTAAAATTCTCTTTCGAATATAGTCTATCATCATGTATGCATATGATAGTTAGAACATATATACATAATGTGGCTTTGATGGATCTTAGGTCAAACAGTAAGCCCACCATTAGTATCAAATTTTGGTCACTATAAAACGAAACCAAACAACTGAAAAATAAAACCAAATCGCTACTGGTTATAAGATTTGTGCTTATTGAGCGGGCTTATATTTGCATGTCGACCACATTTATAAGTACCCATTTCTTAGAATACGGAAACAATTAGTAAATTGGATTACTTTTAGTGAATCTGACAATTAATAGACAAAAAGGGTAAAGTTAAAATGTAAAGTGAAATAAAAATGAGAATGGTGAGATTAATTTAATAATAAAAATTAATGAAAATGACATAAATGTAATAACCCACTTATGACGACTTTTCACTCTCTACATGCAAGACACATGTTAATTTCTACATCATTTTAAAACGTCTATAACATGTTCATATAACACTTTTTTAGAAATTTTTGTTACCATAATATTAAGTGTTTTTTATCTTTAATATGAATATCATATAAAAAAATGTGGGTTTTTTATATTGTGTTATTTGGTTGTCCATTGTGTTTTTTTAATTGGGTTTTTTCTATGTATTGTGTTATAGATTTTGATCATTGTTTTTTTCAATTGGTACCCATATTAAAGATAAAAATTAAAACAAATATTTACGTCATTGTGTCTTTTTATTCGTCATTTTGTCTTTGTGCTTAACATTTGTATTTCTACTTACCATTATGTCTTAGTCATGGTGCTCAACATTCACTTAATTTAAGAAAAATAGTATTATGTTCATTGTGTATTACGTTCAAGTCATTGTGTAATATGTAGTTTCCATTGTGTTTTACGCTTCAGGTCATTTTGTTATATGTACTTACCATTGTGTCTTACGTTTTAGACCATTGTGTTATATGTATTCATCATTGTGTTTTACGTTTAGGTTATTGTGTAATATATATTTATCATTGTGTTTTATGTATTAGATTATTTGTTGGTATTTTTTATTGTATTTACATATTATTATTACATAACGGTATTATTAGTATATTAAATAACACAATTATGAGTTGAAAGACACAATGACGAAATAAAACAATGACAAACAGAAAGACACAATGACGAAAAAAGACACAATAGTAAGCAAAAATACACAATAACCTAATTTTTTTATTTTTATATAACAAAATCATACTCATATAAAAGATAAAAAAACGCTTGTTATTATGGTGAATTTTTTTTAAAATATCATATGAAAAACTTATAAACGTTTATAAATGATGAGAGAATTAACATGTGACTTGCATGTGATGAGAAAATGTGTAATATCACTTTTATACTATTTTTCCTTTATACCCCATTTGACAAATGTCAGTTAATTATAATTTCTCACACTTTTCATTTTGTTAATCTTTGTAAGATAACTCAACCATATAATAAAATTACATATAAAATAAGCAGGCAAAAATATATATTTTCCAACTTTATGTGAAAGTTTACTCCATAATTGAGTAAAAAAAATAAAACACTCGTTACGAAGGTTACCCTTGTAAACATCTAAAAATTAATTATTATTTTTTTAATAATAAAGAAATACAAAGCTATTTAACCACCAATAAACAGAAATTAGTTTATAATCAATTGAAGGATACGTCATACAAGTCATTAGAAGCTTAACAACCAACGCCATGACTTGAACACACCCCTACCAAAAAGTCCCAGATTAGTTGACAACATAACAGAACTACCCTTGACTACTTAACTAACAAGGGCAGTTTAGTAGTTTCACATCAGTAGTGACCTCAAAGCAAACGTCGCTTACAAACAACAGCATCCCAACACTCCTTCAAATGCCTCTTGCCATAAGTAGAATATACAGAAACATTGCCTGTTAGTTGCTGCCATCAGTCCATCACCCTACCCCAGATATGAAACACCATCATCTTATTCTTCTGTTCATCATAATTATATGCATACCATATGTAACCAATGCCATTGAATTCAATTATCCAGCTGTTTTCAACTTTGGAGACTCCAATTCTGACACCGGCGACTTGGTCGCCGGTGTAGGTGACCATCTCGACCCTCCCAACGGTCAAACTTATTTCAAGGGACCGTCTGGGAGGTTCTGTGATGGTCGTCTTATCATAGATTTCTTAAGTAACTTTTTTCATTCTTCTTTTTTTTAGTATTAAATACTCGTATATGAAAATATACTCTTTACCTTTGCAGTGGACGCGATGGACTTGCCTTTCTTAAACGCGTACTTGGAAGCTCTGGTCTCCCGAATTTCCGTAAAGGATGCAATTTTGCGGCCGCAGGATCTACTACAATGCCGCCAGGTCTAAACTTCGTAAGTCCGTTCTCGTTTGGGGTTCAAGTGGCTCAGTTTTTCAGATTCAAGTCGCGTGTTCTTCAGTTGCAAGCTAAGTGTATGTCATAATATACCCGCATTGTTTAAATATACTCATGATATTACTCTTTTATTAAAAGGACTGCAACAAGTACCGAACAAAGGGCCCTGGGTTACATGAGTCCTTATTAATTTTTCTGTAACCCAGGGCCCTTTGATCAATGGAGTTGCGGTTTTATTGACTTACACAATATTTGTGACAGCGAGAAGGTACAACAAGTACTTGCCTGATGAGGATTACTTTAGCAAGGCGCTATACACGTTCGATATAGGCCAAAAGGATCTTGCCGGTGCATTTTACTCAAAAACTTATGACCAAGTAGTCACTTCAATTCCACTGGTTTTAGCCGAATTTGAAACCCGTGTCAAAGTTGGATTTAGTTTTTATATAACTGAATTTACTATAGTAGACACATTTATCTAGATAATGAGTATGTTGTAACAAGACTCTTAAAACTTTTTAGATGTTATTTGATGATGGTGCTAGAAACTTTTGGATCCATAACGTGGGGCCGCTCGGGTGCTTGCCACAAAACATTGCAAAGTTCGGGACGGATCCTGCAAAGCTTGATGCCCAAGGTTGTGTGTCTTTGCACAACCAAGCGGTTAATCTTTTCAACATACAACTACACGCGCTTGTTGCAAAGTTGCAGGCTCAGTTTTCTGATGCCAATGTAACCCATGTTGATGTCTTCGCAATAAAATCTAATCTCATCGCGAATTACTCAAAATACGGTTAGTATTATACTTGTTTTCAATTTCACCTTCACTCTATCATAACTTCATGAAATTTAGTATGTTGATGACACAACACTTAAACTAACCATTATTTTGAAACTTAAGGCTACATCATGAAAACCATACTTTAGCAAGGGCCAAGGGACACTTGAATATATTCATGTTTTGATTGTGCGCTTTTTAGTTAAAGTTAAGATCAAGAACCAATGTTTGATACTTGGCTTCTTACAATTCCAAATACATACCAAATTAAAGGCATACATATATATGGCAAGCTCTTCACTGTGCTATTGAAACATTGTTGTCAAAACATACGCACGCTTCATTCGTTAAGAAAATGCATGTGTTTCGCGTATAATAGTTATGTATGTATTTTCTCATTCTAATCTATATATTTATGTATATTTTAGTTAGATATGAGTTTAGAGTCATGAAACTTCTTCACCATCCTTTAAGATGGCCCGCCATTCACAACGACAGACCATTTTTGTTAAACATGGAACCCGGTAATGAGTTGGAATTTTATCGGTATTCTTAAGTGATATCACATCCATCCTTACATCACGCGCGACATATGTTCTTAGGATGACTTCTTGCTACTAATGATTTGGAAGTTTTAGGCTCACAATCTATTAGAGATTTATAGTCTTGGACGTATAGGATTGCAATCTTGAAGAAGTTAATCACATAATATTAGTTATTAGAAGAAAAACTTATTTTTTTATTATTAATTGTTATTATACATGACTTTGAACTCATTGTTAAATTATTTGAAGAAAGAAAAGTCTCACCATGTGAGTTGAGAATTATGCAAAGCTAGAAAACAAATATTGGAAGTCACATGTGATTTGTGAAGATGTGAACAAAACAAATGAAAAAAGGACAAACATGTGATAGGATTTAGATTTTCTAGATGATGAGACATGGTTGGAATTGAAGATTTTATTATTATTTTTACTTTTATTTAAATAAAGTCATGATAGTTTTTAATTCTCATTTTTCTTTATTTATGTTAATTTCACTAACATAACATGACTGTATTTAAAAGGATATAAAAGTAACCATTAATAATATATTACTCTTTAAGTTAATGTCAAACTAAGTAAATTAAATTTTACTAATTAATTAGTTAGTTAATTTGTAGTGGGTTAAATTATTAAAACTTTATAATCATATTTATAATTATATAATATTGATAGTAATAAAATCTGTTAAGAATGTTTCAATTAAGCCATTCATTTTTATGTTTATTTAAAACTTAAATTATAATTAAGTTTTTACATAGATTTTATGTATTCTTCTATTTGTAATATAATTAACATGTTTTATTTTGTTTTTTTACATAATTATGTATATTGGAAATCCCAACCTCACATTTTCTCCTTCATTTCATTCTTGACACAAAATTTTTTCGATAATGGCTCGATTTAAAGGTTTAGTAACCCAATCTAAACAAAAAATGCAGGAGTGACATAATTGAAAATTTTTGTTACTATTTCATGTGAGTAGTGTGATTGACCTTTGCAACAAAAACGAAAGTATTTAGTATCGCTAGTTAATTGTTGGTGTCACTTATCATGGCAAGCAGGGGCAAATGGGCCATGTTTAGATAATTCAGTTCGTCTTTTGTTTATTTATTTATCATGCTTTTTAGATTTTAGCCTTCCACCACACGCATTTCCGACTGCTGCCGTGCTACTGGTGCTGCCGTGTCGGGGACAATAATAACATTGAAATAACTTATTTGGATTGGTCATTTTAAAAGGTTAACAAATCACAAGAAAATATTGAAATTTAAAGATTCACTTGGCAGAGGGTACATCACGTGCCTCTTAGGCCATGTGTAGTGGGGTTTGGGCTTGGGCGGACATTGGGCGCGAACACCGCCCTCCCCCCCCCCTCCCCCGGCGATAAGTGGGCGAAAAGGGGCGGGGGCGGGGTGTTATTGTCGCCGAGATGTGAAGAAAATAATAATATTTTATTATACATGATAGAATATGGTTTTAAAGGTCACCGGATATTCGTGACCGTTGCCGGATTGTGTCCGCCAGAAAAACATGCTGGGGAAGGGGACGGGGCTGAGTTGGGAGATTTTATATTATTATTTTATACCCTAGACTTTTTAAATATTTATAAACTACTTTTAAACTTTATTTACTTTTAGACCTTTAACTTTGAAAGTGTACTAAACTTGATAAAACTTTAAATACTTTAAAATCTTTGGTTTGTTTACGTTTATATCCGTACAGTTTTAAACTTTGATTATTTTTTTGTATTGTTTACTTTATTTGTATTTTTATATGTATTTTGTTGTGGTGTGTTTTTTTATTATAATTTATTTTTATTATTGGTGTGTTTTTTTTTAGTTTTACGTATTTTTTTGTATTTATTTTTTAATTTTAATACATTTTTATTTAATTATTTAAATAAATTGGTTTTTATTTGATTAGTTTAATTATAAAAAGAAAATAAAAAAAAAGATACTGTAGCCATGTTGGCCCAATTTGTAGCCCCTGCACTATTACACCCCAAAAACAAAAATCTCACCATTTGCTGACTGGGCGCCACGTGTCACAATTCACCCCCATTTGTAGCCCCTCCACTATGCATAGCCAAGCATGAGGTTTCAAGTTTAAACCTGGACAATTGAGTAATTTATCATTATTAGTATCAAGTATAGTAGAATTATCATTACCGTAGTTTCTTTTTCCCATTTCCAGCAAGGCACAATTTGTTTAATTACTACACTGCCCCTCTAAACTGATATATTACATCTAAATTAAATGGCACATCTCGATCTAATATTTCCATACTAGTATATTTTCTTGGGTGTAACATGCAATAACTCAGAAAAAAAGTATATTTTCAGATTGAAGTGTTTAGATGAGCCACTTAACGTACATCTCATTCAGAAAATTCATGAATATTTCTGTTGTGAAAATTAATTGCATATCTCCTAACTCGTAACAAAGTTTATTCGGATTTCTCTTTGATAAAACAATAGATCCTAATTACTTAAAATGATTTGTAATATAGAATCACCAAAATAAAATATATGATCATATATTTGGATTTGCAGGTTTTGAGCAGCCAATAACAGCTTGTTGCGGGTACGGAGGCCCGCTGTTGAACTATAACAGTCAGTTGAGTTGTGGGCAAGTGAAGACCATAAACGGTAGTTCAATCACAACCACAGCATGCAATGACACAACTGAATATGTGAACTGGGATGGAATACATTACACTGAGGCTGCAAATCAGCATGTTGCTTCTCAAATACTCACCGGGAAGTTCTCCGATCCACCCTTTGCTGACAAGATGCCGTTTATTCTTAATCTTAAGTTCTGACCACACCTATTAATATATATGTTATCCATTCCTTCAGTTTTCTAGTGAACACTAGAGACGACATAAGATAATATCCAAACTTGAACTTGTTGGAAATCAGGGGTGAATCAGTTAAACAGAGAGACATAATAAAACAAGAACACCGAATTTCTTTTAACACACACTTGTTCATTACATCGATGCATCTCAAACGACGTGACGATATGTATATACCTATGACCAATGCATCTTATGTGCATACGTACTTATGTAACAGAAACATCATTATTAATAAAATCAATTAAATTATTATTATTACAATAATAACAAAATAAAACGATTCAAGAAGTTATAAACAAATAAACCGAGACTTCTGCCACATGAGTTTTGTTGAATCCGAGCATCAATTTGTCTCGTATTTGACAATCTTCTTATTAACAAAAATATACATGCATAAACATTAAGAAAATAAAGCTACTAATATTAAATAATGAATGTATTAAAGTGCTCCCTGTGTCTCATAGCACATGTACATCTTTCTGTTGTAGTTTGTCCCAAAAATTAATGCCCACTGCCAAAATAACTTACTCAATTCTACTCTTAATCACTACTACATTGATGGCATATTTCTAACTTACATGCAATTTATAAGTGTAAAATTGGTATTTAGCCATTACACAATGCATCAACTATATTTTTCGTTATTTGTGTGACTTTTGTTATGTCTAGTTGACACTTATTTCGAGACCAAAGAGTATCAAATTTAACTTCACACATAACCACCAACATTTATTACCTTGTTAAATTAAATTAGCTGTGTATATTGAAAGAAAGGTTAGATTGTGAAGAAAGTTCATATATATATTAACATATGAACTTATTAAAAATCTACTTTAATTAAGTGGGAGGCTTTCCTTAAAGGGCTACCTTCAAGGCATTTTATTCCTTCCATCCCAAAAATCCTCTTGTTTGTTGCTAAACATTTTTCATGATATTTAAGAATGTTAACTGTTTATAACAAGTTTATGAGCCATAGTTAAACTTAATATAAAGGGTTCTAAGTTACCAAACCATAACTTTTTCTAACCTGCCATTTCTTGCTACCTTAAATTGAAATGACAATAATAAGTGTAAAGTAGTATGATCATGATTGATATTCAATTGTTTCATCACATAACATTGTGATTCATGTAAAATGACCTAACTATACATAACTTAAAAACACCTAATAGTTAACCAAGTATCATTTTAAAATCAAGTTCCAAAACATTAGCAATTCATTGTCATTTAATCAAGCAACACTTGGCGGGCACACAAAATTAATCCGAATGTTCGTCCGGTACTCCAAATCCGACAACAACAATCTTTCTCTTCAAATGGGACCAACCGGGTGACCCTGCTAAGAACACCAACATCATCCACCACATAGCAAGAATTGGGGTGAAATTGAGGGCTAATGAGATAGCTAAAGCAGCTAATCCTTGAGAAAGCCAATTTAGGTTCGTGGGTGTTGCTAAAAAAGATTGAAGCCTTTTTGAGATTGGGTAAGTGAGTGAGTAGGTTTGATATGGGATAGTGTTGTGGGTGTTGGTGAAGAGAGGATTTGAGATTGAAAAGAGAATCTAAAGAAACAAGATTGTGGAGCTAAAATGGTTTCCATTTGCATGGATTTCATGAAACTGTGACTGTGATTCTCATCATTAGATAATACTTTTTAGAAAAGTCAAACTGTGTGTCTGAATTTGAGTGTGATAAGCACGTTTAACTGAAAGTCAATGAGCGTGCATATCTCTGCCGTTTTGAATTTTGTATATGTGACTGTGTGTGCATATCTGTGTAGAGTGTATGTATATTGTCAAACTATGTAAATTTTTTATTTCATGTTAATTTGGTTATCTTATATAAATAACTAGAATTTTACCTGGCGAGTTAACACGGATTCGGTCAGTATTGATTACGTTTATTACGGTATAAACAATGTTGATAAAATCCAATCATTAAAACACAAAAAATAAATTCGTCAAATTAATATATAAAAAACAAAATATTTAAAACGACATTTATTCGTTCGGTAAAACATAAGCATTGCGGTCCCCGGTGTTGCAGAGGTGAGTCGGTAAAACCCGTGCGTTGGAAAGCGCAAGCGTTACGATAGCGTGTCGACGCAAATTCGGCCAGTGTAAATTACGTTATATCCAACGTTGGTAAAACCAATCGTTAAAATGCAAAAAATATAAATTCGTCAAATTAACATATAAAAATCTAAATATTTAAAATGACATTATTCGGTTGGTAAAACCCGAGTGTTGCAGTCCCCGGTGTTGTGCTGGTGAGTCAATAAAACCCGGACATTGTCGGTGTCGCGCGTTGCAGCGCTAAGTCAACGCGAATTCGGTCAATTTTGGATGTGTTCGCTACGGTACCAGAACTAAAGAAAAAATCAATAAAACCTCAGTGTCAGTAAAACTGAGTGTTGAAAGTCCTGACCGTTGGTGAATCGATATAACTTGAGCGTTGGTATAACCCCAACGTTGTGGGTTCTGGATATTATGACGGTAACCTGACGTGAATTCGGTTGTGTTTGTTACGATATTAGAACTAAAACAATAGAAAAACATAAAAGTTGATATGACCAACAGTGTGGTGCCACTTGGACTAATAGATGGCGAAATGGCACCAAACTTTGCAATTATTATATAGTATTAATTAGTTTAGATAGTCGAGATTTGTTTATGTTAATTAGATTGTATGTGATAAGCAGCTTACAATAAAAATCAACGGGTCACAGATTATCAACCATAAAAAGTCAACATTCGGTTGTTTGAAACTGTTGTAGGAAAAATATTTTAACAGATCGAGGGTCTAAATTGCATATTTTAAAACCACAGGGTTGCAAAGGTATAATGGTGTTTTCGTAGAAAAACAAACTTTGGGTTCACGGCGGACCACAATTGCAAAAGAAAGGACCACCACATTTGCGAAATGACCACTATATGGTTGAAAATTGCATTTTGAGTTTCACCATAAGGACCATGACTGCAATTAACTCTTTAATAATCTACTTATTTTTAGTAATTATCACAAAAGTATTTGTAATTAGAAAAAGAAAAAAGGTATTCCAGACTTCCAGTACGTCACCAATAAAGGTGGGTAAATAAACCGGTTAACTGAACCAAAAACTGAACTGAAACCGAACCGGTTTGAAATCGATTACATATAAACCGGTTTGGAACCGATTGAACCGTCGGTTTGGAACCGGTTTGTAATTTTCTCCCCCAAAACAGGTTAACCGAACTGAAACCGGCCAAAAACCGGTCAAAAACGAACCGAAACCGATTAAAACGCGAACCGAAACCGATCGTAACCTGGTCAAGAAACCGGTTTCAACCCGAACTGAAACCGTTCATAAACCAGTATTGACTTTTGTTGACAAAATCGATCATAATCTTGGGTGTATGTAGTAAACCCCTTTTAATAATCTCTATTGAACAGTATTGGTCGATAATAATATATATTTAATTTATTGTCACTAGCAGTCCCAAATTTAAATTTAGAGAAGTTGTATCTTAATAAAAAATAGTTAATGACATGAAACTTTTTTTCCGAGTTTCAAACTAATGTTTTATTTCTTTTCTTCGAATTTATGTAAAAATGAGCTTAAAACACCGATGAATATGAAGTTGAAATTATGTTTCAACAGGTAAGCTTCTTATCCTTTCTTTGACCATATCCATCTCCATCTCCAACAATGAATCATCCTCTCAACTAAACAAAACCCTAATTACCATGGCTAAAATCCTCTGTGTTACCTTACAATCACACCTCCCTAAATCTAAACCCCCCTCAAACCCTTTTTGTGAACAATCATCCAGAAGAACATTCCTGTCAGTTTCCACCACCCTCATGCCACTACTTGTTCATCCTCCAAATCTCATTGCTCAAACCACATCTCCTTCTACCAAGACCATTCTTTCAGGCATCACCAGCACCAAATCATGGTTCAGATACTATGGCGATGGCTTTGCCATCAGGGTTCCACCTGATTTCCAAGATATTATGGAACCAGAAGTAGGTCACTCACTCTCTTTCTTTTCATTACCTTTACTTTCTTTTTCAATTATATACAGGAAATTATTAATGGTATGTTATTTTTTTATATAGGATTATAATGCTGGCTTATCTCTTTATGGTGATAAAGCTAAACCAAAGACATTTGCAGCACGCTTTGCTACTCCTGATGGGTAATTTATCTTTTCATATTCTGCCCTATTATGTGTATGCTCTCCTTCCTTGTCTGCATTTCTCGAAACTTAACTGCCATTAATATACACAAGTCAACTAACAAACACTTCATACCACTATGTGATTTTCACTAAATGTGAGTCTTACTATATCATTCTGCAGTCTCACCTGGTTAGCAATTAATACAGATCCGAAGTTTTAAGCGTTGTAATCCGCCCCTCTAATCAACTCAAGATCACTTTTTTAGAGGTTTGTGACCTGTCATCTGTGTCTAATGAAATTTTGATATCATACTCATATGGATGCAAATGTCTTCTATTTCTGTCATTGGTTACAAACTTACAATATAAGATTCTAATGTATAGTCAAACACTTCCTCGCCGTCTATACCTCGAAACTTGCAACAAGTTACTTTTTTTTTGAAATTATTTAACATATTATATAGAACTGCATACGCTGCATCAAGCCGTCAGTGGATTTGTGATTATTAATCATGTAATTTTTGCAGGCCAAAGATGTTTCCGATCTTGGAACGTTGAAGGAAGCAAAGACGATTTTTGTACCAGGTAATTTTTAGTTTGAAAATAAGTTAATTCGGGTTATATGTTATTGCTGACGGGCAAAACTGGTAACTTTAAAGTTTAGTAAATATTGATATAACTTTGTATCTTTAAATTGTTTGTTTATGGTTCTTTATTATTTCCAGGTGGGACAGATTTGTATTCTGCACGGGCCATAAAAATCAAGGAAGAGGAAGGTTACAGGTATTCTTAATTCATATCGTCCCATAGTTTATAATCATGCACACCAAATGAACCACAAGCTTTTATGCTCCCTAACTGACACCTAAGCGTGCTTTTTGTTCACAATAATCACGGTTTTAAATTGTATTTTTTTAATTTTCTCTCTCAATATAACGTATGATAATCCAATCCTTTACCCAAAAAACGTGTTCCTTTATTTTCAAACATTGGTACCACCTTACCGACACTGTGGCACCTTATTTTCAGATATGATTCATTTTTTTTTGTTTTCATTTATCATGTTTTTGTTGTGACTCATTAGTTGATGTGACCCATCCACTGAAAATGAGCTTGATTGTCTAATGCCTAAACATATGAACGGCTTTGTTATTTTAAGAAAAAGCTACTCGTGTGTTTAGTTCTGGAGAACTCTCCATTTTTTTAATCTCCGGTTTTTTTGAGGACTTCTTTATTACTGAATATTATTGAAAATTTTGAAAATGTGCCTAAACTAAAAACACCTACATGTTTAAAAAACATGAATGGTTGAAAATCCAGTTTTCGTCTCAATTAAGATATTCAGTTTTTAGGTGTATTTCAGACACTTGTGAATTGATTTAATTTTTTTCAGGACTTACTATTTCTATGAATTTGGGAACGATGATCAGCACGCTGCTTTAGTAGCTGCAGTCAACAGTGGAAAAGTATGTTTACTTCCTGCACTGATTCTTCTAACACAATCAATATCCTTGAATAAAATGATTTAGTAGGTTGTGTGCGTTATAAATGCATTTTTGTCATCTTTCAACTCATTTGAGATAAAGCACAAACCGAATCGACCCATTAATAAGTTAATGGGTTGAAGTTGTAACCTCCAGGAGAATAATATTAGAAGTTAGAGTATCTACTATTGTTCTGAAATAAAATGAAACGCGTGGTGTTTATTTTGCAGACAATTATAGCTGGAGTGAGCGCACCTCAGTCTAAATGGGAGAATGATGGTGTAAAGCTTCGCTCAGCTGCTGTTTCCTTGACGGTTTTATGATGACAGTGAAGATTTTGTTGTAAATTTTTTGATCCAGAATCTCAAAAGATGTATAGAGATTACTTTTCAAAGGATCGGAGGATATGATCGACGATGGTGATGATTATGTATTTGGTTACATTTTCATGTAATTTTTGTAAAAGAAGTGATTTAATTAGTTGAGTTACTTTATAGATCATCAATTTAATAAACTATGTAAGCAGTTTAGTGGGCTGGGAAGGAATGATATGGAACTAGAGATGCAGGTATCTGAACCGAACTGCTCTAGATCCAAGTATGAGAGAAACCAGTTTGAGAACTCCTCCGTTGAAACCGGTTAAAACTGAATCCGAATCAACTAAACCGTTTTTAAAACGGAAGTGGTTTCAAACCTAAACAAAAACTTATTTCAAATCAGACTGGCTTGGACAAAACTGTATTTGACTTCCGTTGAAAAAGCCGAACTGGTTTACCTATATGAAACACTGGAACTTGCTTTAGTTGTGAAATATACAACTGCATTTATTGATCGAACGTAACTTTAATATGCGAGTTAACAACGAATCAGTTCAGTTCAGTTGCTTTATTATCGATTTTTAACCGATGGGTTAACTTGGGTCAAGTGTGTTATAAATGTGATACCGGATGAAGAAACACAGATCCAAACCCGTATAGGTTAGATCTATATTTCCAACGGGTATGGGTTATGACATTGGAATTAGGTTAAACTAAGTCTAGAGCCAAATCAATTCCGACGAAGATGACCGGCAAAACAGAATCACCGTGAGCTCGTTACGGGAAGTACAAGATGAGGGTTGGGGGATCGTCACGTAACCACCCTCTCGTGTGAGAATAAGTACAACTCTTTCAAGAGATAACGTACTAAAGTGATTGATATAATATGTGGAGAGTGAATGAATACCTCATGATGCTAAGTTAGGTATTTATAGCCAGTGGTCAAGGGAATGTGATTGGTGGAGTCGTCGATGTCTAGAAGATGCTTTTCTCTACTTGAATGGACACGTGCCGAGATTTGATTGGAGGTGACAGCTAGCCATATGTGTAGTTATAACAGATTGTCCAGCTGTCCCCTCCTAATTGGTTGCACCATCACGTGCTCTCAAGAAGGGGATAACGTCATTATCAGGGAATATTTCCATTAATCTTCTAGAAGGAAGTTGGTTACAACTGCCTTTGATGACATCACCTATTTATCCTACCGCATTTACGAGGCTTTCGCATCTGCGAGAGGTTCCATATTCTTTGGGATAACTATTTGGACTTCTATCTTTTGGTGCGTGTTTTTCGCGCATGGTCTAGATGATTCGCAGGTACTGTAGGCGATCTGCGGGTGTCTTCTGAGGGGATCCTGAATGACCCGCGGGGTGCTACTTGATGGGTTTATGAGGCTTTTTGCTAACCTACCTCTATAAGTCCTCCAGTTCATTGTTTCTCCCGCGTGATGTTTTATGCGGGTGAAATTTTGGACTTATGATTTTTGGTTGGGTTTTTGAAACTTGTATTTTCTCCTGAAGATATTTCATATTCAAAAGTTTTGGATAAGTATAAAGAAATTAGACGTGACGAGTCTATAGGTGTCAACTTTGATTTGACTTGTTGCGCCGTCTGACGGTTGTACCAAAACTGTTCTCTTTCCTCCTTTTTCGTTTTCCCGCCTGACATGTCGTATGTCTGCTGGACCTTTAATTTCTCTTTCCTCTGCCACGTTTCCCGTCACATTAATTGTGATGAGTATAAATAGAGGACGCTTCTTGACTGTCATTTTTCTAACACTTATGCATCTTCTTTCCCTCTTCATCTTTTAGACATCCATACCCAGAAGAAATTACGGATGTTTTCTTATCGATCTTCCAATTAAACACCATAGCTCGCTGTAATCCGCCTGTTGCTGATTATCTCATGGCGGCTGAGTAAAAGTGTTCTCCTTCCGTCGAACATGTGGAGATTAATTGGAAAGAAAAAAACTTCGAAGGTGTTATTATTGCTTATGGGATTGCTCCAGAATGGGAGCTGAAATTGCCGGCCCTTAAATCTGTTGCCGACAAGCCTCCTCCAGGGAAAATGGTTGTGTATGCCGAGGATTTTTCCATGGGAATCTCCGTTTTCTGATCACCAAATTTTTGTGTAATATCTTGACGGGTAATGGGATTCACCTTTCCTAGCTTCACCCGTTTGGTCTGATGAGAATTCATCACTTCGAATTTTGTTGTAGGGCAAATAGTATCGTGCCAACGGTGGAGAAGTTCGCCGTCTTTTATAAGATGAATGGTCGTGGTGGTTGGTATAACTGTGCCACCACTGGGAAAGGAGTGATAGGGAAGGAGCCGCCTCGCAGTGCTTATGAATGGCGAATCAAGTTTTTCTAGATCCGGGAGGATGTAATTCCTATCACCATGGTCCGTCGTTCACAAAATGAGAAGCTTCCAGACTTGAGGTTTGTGGTATACCAAGATCAAGCGTGGTTCAAGACGCTGACCCAAACGCCAACTTCAATGCGGGCCATTATTGAATGTGCTCTGGTATGGGCTGGCTTGAGCCGTCTGTGGCCGTTTCATGATCTTGAACCATTTTTCTAGAAGCATGCTGAAAGCAAGCATCTACGTATCCTGCTTTTGTATTTTTGTTTTGTTTTCATATAACTCCCTTTCGTTTTGTATGTGAAGGGTCAATCTTAAATGCTCTATTGGATAAAGTTGTGGGTTGCATGCAACGCCGTCCGTGTGATCCCAAAGCTTTATCTGTTCTTGACTGGACACGAGATCATTTTTTCCCCATAAAACTTGCGGCCTGAACCCGTCGTCTCAGAGGCTATATATATATGCTCTAGGTGAGTTTCCCCTTAACCCGCGTCCTTTGAATGCGATTACCTCTTGCAGGGTGATCGTTTTACTTTCATCCAACGATGAATCGTCACCTCGCGAAGAGATACGTCCTGTTAATACTTCTGATTATTCGAGTATCCTTCATGCTCTTTCAGATGTGAACCGCAAGAGGAAACACCGTTCTTCGAAATCTACTGATGCGGGTAGAAGCCATGTTAATCCTCAAGTGACGGGCGCGGATGTAGAACAACCCCACCGGTTTAAGCCCACTGATTCTGCTAGCGGGGATCAAATGGAAACTGAAGCTCCTCCTCCTAAGAAGAAACAAGGAGTATGATCGAAGAAACCAAAGAAAATTCATCTTGAGGACTGGGTTAAGCATGTGGCTACCAAGATTACTCAAGGTATGAGGTATCTTATTATGTTTCTCAAATGATCTTCTATTTCATCTGTTGTCTTTGTTCTTGTCTTTTGATGTGGCAGAATTCCCTGCCATGCCCGTTAAGGGAGTCACTATTCGAGATCCTTCTCCTCCTCCTAAAGTAATTTTGCATGACGAGGAAACGCCTGTGAAGAGAAAGTCTGTAGAGCATGCCTTGGATATTCCTGAAACCGAGGGTACTTTTGAAGTTAACCTGCAATTTCAACAACCACATTCTCTATCTTCCGTTCCATTCAAGGAGGTGAGGGAGGGTCTTCGTGTGCCCCGAATGAAAAAGATCTTCAGTCTCTGTCCGGAAAGAGGTTCAGACGACCTTTCGATGCAGATGACTACAGGCGTTCAAGCCCTGAGGAGGACGACTTTCTTCATATTCCGCGATGGACATTATCTAAGGGTTCACGTTTCTCAAACGTTGAGACTTGTGCTGAATTCCCGAGTCACTGTATTCCACCCGTAGAGCGTGCTCATCAACGTGGACGTGCCCGCCATGACTTAGCCAACGGGTTTAACTACAGTTTGGCGAATATTGTGGCTCCCAGTCAAGAGATATTCCACTTGTCCATTAGCTTGCGGATGGGCAACTGATGTGAATACCTGGTTAATATGCAACTCTTTCAACCATTCTTGTAAGCCTTTGTCTGCAAACTGTGTTCCATTATCACTCACGATTGTCAGCGGAAATCCGAAGCGACAAACAATAAATTCCCAAATGAATTTCTTAACGCTGGCGGTTGTAACGGATGCCATTAGTTTAGCCTCTACCCACTTGGTGAAATAATCTATTGCAACTATCAAAAATTTTATGCGTCCCGGGGCTTCAGGAAAAGATTCATAATGTCAATTGCCCATTTTTGGAACCGATATCAGCTCATTTTGAGGACGCGAAATATTTGTTGCATGTCTTTGGCAAGAATCACACTTTCTAATTTCTTTTATTGCGTCCATATGCATTCCAAGCCAGTAATATCCCGCATTCATAACCTTGGCAACCACCATCCTTGGTCCTGCATGTAATCCACAAATGCCCTCATGAATTTCGCGGATCAAGTAACTGGCATCTTCCGCATCAACACACCTAAGGAGTGGGCCTAGAAAAGACCGGCGGTAAAGAACTCCATCCTGAAGTTGATAATTCAAGGCTTTGTGACGGATTTTTTGAGCCGCGGCTTTTTCATCAGGAAGTACTCCAGAGGACAAGTAGTCTGTAAACGGTGTCATCCAGGAAGTGACTAAAAATTTGGTGTTGAGGACAAGTAGCCTACTCCGGAGGACAAGTAGCCTTTTTGCTACCCTATACCTCTATACCAGAGCTATTTGAAGCTGATGCATTGAATTTGACTATTAAACTATTGTTCCACCATGCGTGGTGGTGTGAATAAAACGTATGTTATGTTGGGATTTTGTTTACCGTTTGAAAATATTTATGAAGCGGAAGCATGATGGTTTACACCTTTATAAAACCATTTTTCATAAAATCCTACTAATGATCCATATAAAAAAAGTTGGAACTACAAAACCCAACCTTAGAAGGGTTTATGAACTACAACCTTTATAGGCTAAAAGTGATTTCATTTGAAGAGCATTTGCAAAAGGATATTTCAAGGTACTAACGATCTAACTAACTAGATTAATTCATAGTTGGTTAATTAAAGACCATTTGCAAAAGGATATAAATCAACATGTATTAATTCATAAAAAAATATACTTAATGACCACAGTTAATATGTATACATTCTATTTATCATTTCACTAATTCATAAATATTACTAGTCTAAACACACATTATTGTTTAATCACATTCAACGTATATTTTATACAGCTGTTTAGTGTGCCACCATCGTATATCAATAGACACATGTTATATATGCTGTGTTTTGGGCATTGATATCCATCAAAATTCACATACTACACTTGTTAGTTTTCGTGAGAGCACAAATACTCATTTTATTAACGAAAGAACTCTTACAATTATTATTTTTTTCCTTTCGGAAGCTCTACAAGAGCGGAAATAATCAACATACGGATATCAGACGACCTAACAAATTCTTCCAATGTCTGCTAATGTGTCCACTCCACTGGAATAAATATGTATAAGAAGCTCTATAAAATAGAGAACTTGTTGTATTTTCGATTGTTAATACGAGATATAACGACTGCCACTTCAAAGAGTACAACACCCTTGATTTGATTGTGTGAAAGTAGGATACTCTATTCGGAAGTAAAAAGTTTTAAAAAGTTCTTGGTGGAAAAAATTACGAATATTAAAAAGATTAATTGAATTGGGAATATTAAAAATATCAAGAATTTTTGATCTCTCTTTATTCAAAAATTCAAGATATTATTGTGTTTCTACTAGAATTTTTGAAATAGTTACATTTCTTATGGTCATATAATGTAAATCATGTCGATCAAACGAATAATTAAGTACAAATATTTCATTCTCAATTCAATCCCAATTTTCTTTAAATAATAACGTTAGTACAAGTTACATAATCACTAGTTTAATAAAATAAGAAATTAACATAATTATAATCTATTTAAAATTGTGATGACATGCTGAGTTGCTGACAGTTATCAAAGCAAGAAGTTTAGGACAACGTAATACGCAATGAGAACCGGTATGGATATAAGCGTCCCAAATATGACCCTGGAAATTAGACAATGGGAAACATAAATTTAAGAATAATTATTATTGATTACATAAATAAGAAAGAAAACATTGGGCTCAAGTGGCGTGGCTCTTTAGATGGTGTTTGGCTAAGCTTATTTAACTTTAAAAATATTTTTGACAAAAATGCTTATTTACTGACTTTTTGAAAGTAGTTTAAAAAAATGTTTAAATTAGTTTTTGTGGTTGAAAAAACCAAAACGTAGGTAAAAATGGAATAACAATCTTATATATTTACCAATTTTATAAATAATAGAATGACGTGCATATTTGTAATTTTGTATTTCATAAACAAAAGGAAAAACAAAAGGCTTGAATTTCTTGATTTTGAAAACCATATTTTTAACACACAACAAAATGTAAAACCTAGAAATGCTTTTATAATATCCAAACATGATTATTTACTTATTTACTTTTTAAAAAACAAATAAGCAACTTTGAAAAACTCAGTCAAAATATAAAACATATAAAAAGTTCTAATGGTTATATAAATAAACGGTTTAATAAAAGTATCATGGGTAAAACTATAAAAAAGATATTCAAAGCAAATTACTTCTTTTATATAGTAAAATAAGTTGTGTACTTTAAAAAGATAACAAAATTATTTCTTAATAGTTTTGAGAGAAAAGTGTCATTTTCATTCATGTGGTTTGACAAATAATGCGAATTTAGTCCAAAAAGTTTATTTTTTGCATATGGATCCTCCACATTTCACAGTTCTTGCCAATTACATCCAAATCACTAACCCCGTTAAATTTAATCATTAAGTCAGAGGTATACATGTCTTTACACTCTTTCTTTATATAATACTTTAATACTTATTTCAGTGAACTGCGGTTTTCGTCATTCTGGTTTGTCCAAATCTGCAGTCTTAGTCCAGTAGTTTCAAATTTGCAATTTTCTTCCTTATGGTTTCATTTCACTTGCAATTAAACCCGACTTCCTCAATCTCGTTAAGTCTGGTCGTTAAACTCATCAGTGTGCCTTTTCACGTGAGGGACAGTTTTGTCGTTTTTCTCCCCAAATAAACCTCAGTCTTAATTCGAAACCCCCCCCCCCCCCCCACCACCACGTGAGGGGCTGGGGTGTATTTGGAGAAAAAGGAAAAAAAAAGGATCAAAATTGTCCCTCACGTGAAAGGCACACTTATGAGTTTAACGACCAAACTTAATGAGATTAGGGAATTCGGGTTTAATTGCAAGTGAAATGAAACCATAGGGAAGAAAATAGCAAATTCGAAACTATTTGACTAAAACTGCAGATTTGGAAAAACCAGAAGGACGAAAACCGCAGTTCACTGAAATAAGTATTAAAGTATTATATAAAGAAAGAGTGAAAATACATGTCTACCCCTGACTTAACGATTAAATTTACCGGGGTTAGTGATTTGGATGTAATTGGCAAGAACTGGGAAACGTGGAGGGTCCATATGCAAAAAATAAACTTTTTGGACTAAATTGATATTATTTGTCAAACCACGGGGGAATGACACTTTACTCTAGTTTTAAAAGTGTTCCCTCTGGATCTTAGTATAAAGGATATTAATTAAGATAACTTTCATGGGCTTGAGGAGATTTTGTTATTTGGAATCTTGATTGTCCAAGGTTTGAAATCAGAATCAAGGCGGTTTTCTTATAATGATTTATAGTGGTGGGTTTTCTTCTTAAGGTGTTGTTGATTGATCAGGTCTGTAACGCCAAAATCAATATGGATGGGCTAACATCCAGTCTTAAAAAGACTCACTTGAGTATCGAGTATTAGGGTGATTTCAAACTTCGTAGAAAACGAAGAAAAAGAAAAGCTTACGCGGTGCTAAGTAGGTTTGCATGAAGACCATATTCCTTGGCAAGTACGAAAGAACCAATGGCTTGAGGTAGGGCAGCCTGTCCATCAAATCAAAGAAGTTTTATTCTTTATCAGCACTATTTGTAATAAATAGAATAATCTTTTTTTTACCTGTATATGATGTTTACACATAATAGTAAAAGTAAAGTGTCTTTTTCGTTCTCGTGGTTTGATAAATAATGCGAATTTAGTTCAAAAAGTTTATTTTTTGCATATGGACCCTCCACGTTTCCCAGTTCTTGCCAATTACATCCAAATCACTAACCCCGTTAAATTTAATCGTTAAATCAGGGGTAGACATGTTTTTTCACTCTTTCTTTATATAATACTTTAATACTTATTTCAGTGAACTGTGGTTTTCGTCCTTCTGGTTTGTCCAAATTTGCAGTTTTAGTCCAATAGTTTCGAATTTGCAACTTTCTTCTCTATGATTTCATTTCACTTGCAATTAAACCCGAATTCCCTAATCTCATTAAGTCTGGTCGTTAAACTCATCAGTGTGTCTTTCACGTGAGGGACAATTTTGTTCCTTCTTTTTTTTTTTCCTTTTTCCCAATTACACCCCAGCCTCTCACGTGAGGGGGGTTGCGAATTAAGACTGAGGTTTATTTGGGGAGAAAATCGACCAAACTGTCCCTTACGTGAAAGGCACACTGATGAGTTTAATGACCAGACTTAACGAGATTGAGGACGTCGGGTTTAATTGCAAGTGAAATGAAACCATAAGGAAGAAAATTGCAAATTTGAAACTACTGAACTAAAACTGCAGATTTGGACAAACCAGAAGGACGAAAACCGCTGGTCACTGAAATAAGTATTAAAGTATTATATAAAGAAAGAGTGAAAAGACATGCATACCCCTGATTTAACGATTAAATTTAATGGGGTTAGTGATTTGGATGTAATTGGCAAGAACTGAGAAACGTGGAGGGTCCATATACAAAAAATAAACTTTTTGGACTAAATTCGCATTATTTGCTAAACCACAGGGACGAAAATGACACTTCACTCTAATAGTAAAATTAATAATTGGAAAATTTAAAAGTGATTATGTAGGTAATTCGATTAATTCCTATCAGAAATTGCCATATGTGCTTTTTAAATGTTGCATGATTTTGTACCAACTTTTTAGTTATCAGTGTAGGTTTGTAATTTGGGTCGATCAACTGAACATCTCTTAAATTAAAAGACTTTAATTATATTGTAGAAATTTCAATTGGTAATTAAAGAAGAAACAAGAACAATATGAAATGTTTCGTTACGAAAAATTATTCTTGTGCAAATACCACGCAAGTATTTACACAAGAATATCTTTTTGTAACGAAACATTTCATATTTGCTGTTGTTTCTTCTTTAATTATTCGATTGGCATTTCTATAGTATAATCAAAATACTTTAATTAAGATTTATACATTCACCATTAAGAGATATTCAGTTACGTTTCTAATTTTTCTATTGTGTCAACTATGTCATAACATGCATAGGAAAGCTTCTTAAATTCTTGGAGAATTAAATGCCAGAAAAGGTGCTTAATAGAGGGCATGCCAACCCTAGACTAGATGCTTTACTTCTACACCGTTGCTACTATGCAAGAGAATTAAATCCGGGAAATTGCATAAATATAAAGCCCCTTTAATTTTACACCGTTGCATGGTTTACTAATATAAATGTGCTGTTTTATCAATACGTACTAGCAATTGTGCACTTATATCTTTATAACAAAATAGTTATACGGTAAAACAGCACAGTTATACCGCAACTATAACCTTAATTATGTGTTATAAATGAATCCCTTTAATAAAATTTGCTAAAGCAATTGAAGCCAGGACAATATGTACATATGAAAGAGTTATGGAAACTACATTTGCTTACCTGAATGATGGCAACATGAAGAACATCCCCTCGCAAACCAACAATAAAAGATCCAATTGCCACGGTCGCTGGTGCTACCATAAACCTCAGTACCATCCCCAAAACAACTAGTTTCGTCTTACAGTCAATCATCTTGTCTTGCATTGCCATGAAAAGCCCTATACATATTCTCCATATTTCAGAACCTCACATGAAAAAGGGGGAGATATGCAGCCATATTTAAATAATAATGCATGTAGACCTTGTCTTTTTCATAACATAATTGATCATTTCCTAGATGGACCAACTAGACATAGAAAAACAAGACAAAAAGGTCGACCCCACAGAAAATAAATAAATAAATAAATAACACCATGAGTGAAGTTATGAGCCCTTAGTACATGTATAGTGGTTGGGAGGCTACAAATTAGAATAAGTGATATGTAACGTCTAGTTAGGAAAGAGAAATTTTTTGTTTCAATGGCATAGTGGTGTTATAGTCCAATAATATATTCAAACACAAACAAGCGACAAATATTCGTTGGCCTCTTATTGCCGCGGGGGGAAGGGGGGTTGACGGTGTTCCACAAAAAATAAATTGCTTACATTTTGTTATTTCTTGTTTCCGCTATATATTTTGGATGTCTACTTAATGTTAAAAATAGCTTACAGAAGCTCACCCATGCAAAACATGGCAATTCCAGCACCGGCTCTCGACATGATTTGTACTGATCCTTGCATGAGACTCGGCATTTCCAGATTCCACCTGCAACCATTAATGAATATTGCAGAAATAAGACGAACTTTATTGGTAAACTTTTTAAGTAGGTTGTTGACCAAACACTTGAAAAGAAAAATCACCAAAATATATTTTTTTCTTTTCTTTTACTAGCATTTAGGTTTTTTATACATCTGATTTTTGTTTAATAACTTATATTATTTAATTTTTTTAAAAATTATAAAATCACAGTTTTGTTTAGTTTTTTTTATGAACATTTTGATTTAAAATTTGTTAAAAACGAAATACTTTAAAAAATATGTATTTTCAATATGAGTTCGTAAGAGTTTTTGTCATGTGTGTGTGTTAAACTTGTAAAAAAATTATTAGGTTCGAAATAAAATTAAGTGTTTAGATTTATAATATCTAAAACCACATTATTATTTAGTTTTTTTTAAACAACAATTATTAGATATAAATTTACTTTTTATTTAATATCTAAAACATTTAGATATAAATGCTATTAAAAACAAAAACTATTTTTTTAAAAAAAGGTTTTATTTTACAAATAAATCAAATATATAATAAAAATTTGATTTAGGTTAGGTTGTGAGTGAGGGTAAAAAGTTGGATTGAGTTGTGTTGTGTTGTGTTTTGTATGTTGAAAAGAGAGAAATTAACTTTTTATTAAAGTTTAGGTTTGGTTGTGAATAAGTGTATTCTAAGGTGGTGTTTGTTTTTCAGAGGTAAAATGTCTGCATTCTTCGGACAACATTTGCAGACATCTATAGAAGAAGAGGTGGACCAAACCACTGTAGTCTGCAAGAAAATTGTTTGTTTTTTAACGTATGTAGACTTATAAAATACACTGACGGTGGTGTATGAACGGTGGTAGGGGTAGTGGTGGTGGTAGATGGTAGACGATGGTGGTAGACGGTGCTGGCGGATGGTGGGTGGAGAATTGTGGTGGTGGTAGACGGTGGTGGTGGCGGACGATGGGTGGTGGTGGTGGCGAACGGTGGGTGGTGGTGGAAGTGGGTGTTTATAGGTCGTAGTGTTTAACCCTCTGCAGACCTTAAAAGATCTTAGAAGTGGATGGACCAAGTTTGTACCAAGAAGAGTTCGCACAGACATTTTTTTTAATGAAACGTCTTCAAAAAAACAAATAATCTGCAAATGACAATGTCTGTGTGGCGCAGACAAAAGAGCCGCATACACCTTTTATAAAGAAACAAACACCACCTAAGAGTCAGTGTTTTCATAAGCACAGCTACAACAATAAAATCTTTAAGAAAGCAGTATAAAATTAGAACTTTTATATCATTACCTATTAGACATGAGTGCCCAAACAAGCCCCAGACCGCACGCATAAGCGTTCGGGTTTTTAGCAAGCTTTAGCCCAACAATCTTTGCTAAAGTGAACAAAGAATTTCGTTTACTCGTGTCGACCACATTAGTTCTTTCACAATTTGTGGCGGATTCTAACGATGGAACTGCTGCGTCCAATGATTTCTTTGCGTGTTGGAGCTCAAACATAAAGAGAACGATCATTATCCACAACATAAATTGCATAATTGAGGATTGTATGACAAGATTCTCACCAAAAGGTCCATACATTGCTGCCATGAGTGGCACACCTACAACTAGAGCATTGTTTAAGCTAGATAACGAGAAGCATGTAATGGACCAAGGGTAGTTTCCTTTACTAGTAAAGTTAGCCCATAACAGTATGGCTAAGAGAATAATGGCTTTGGAGATGGCATCAGCTGCTAGGAAACGATAGTGCATTTTGTAGGGGTTGACGCGGGTTGTGAAGTCGAATGTGAAGAGTGGCATGATGAAGTAGCAGTTGAGCCGGTTTATCGCGTCACATTGGTCGGAGTTGAACATGTGCCACCACTTCACCGAGCCATAACCTAAAATCAGTGCGGTGTAGAGTGGAAACATCGCGGCAAGAACCTTGTAAATGTCATCCCACCCTATCATTTCTCTTAGTATTATATGCTCTGTTAACTTAATATATTTTGCGGATTTGAGATGAACAAATGAGGTTGATTATTTATATATAGATGAACCCTAGCGCCTACGTAACAAAGAGAATATTTTTTGGCAAGCATTAGAATCGATTCGAGAACTTGTCAATACTCTTTTAACCAACAGGGTTAGATAAATTGTAGCTTGTGTTGGACGAATGGACGGTAGTAAACCAGTGGATGCAAAATAGAAACATGAGACATCTCCTAAAACGAAATCAGGTAGTTATCACTTCACCGCTCCTTTACAAACAAAGTTGGTCGACCGAGGGGAATATTTCGTTAAAGCTCTAGATTGATTGATGTGGCATGCCAGCCATCTGTCTAGGTTAAATTTAATTTAGAGGGTATAATAAATACTCTTGCAGTTTATCCTGTCGTATATAAGTATTGAGGTATAAGATTCATTTTTCCACTTGTCCATGCATATATATATTAAGGATACTTGTTCTAGCGGGCCTTTATACGTCAAGTTAAAGTACCAAGTCACCGTCGCGTGGTGGTTTTAACCTTGCTATCATGTTAAAGCCCCGTCATTTATTTGTTAAAGCATTTTGACCCATAATGTCCTTGTTAAAACCTTGTAATCACGTTACCATTTCCTTGTTTACCGCCTAGGCGTTAACGCCCCCGCATTGTGTTAAAGCCTTGTTACCTTGTCACATCATATTTTGCATTCCCTGAAGCTCCACAAGGCCGCAACAAGTAGCTTAGAGGTGGTGAATTTTGATGAGAATATGAGTACAACTGTACAAGACAAGAACAAAGGTGTTTGATTAGGAACTAAAGGAGCGGTCAAAATGAGTAGTTTCACATTCTTTCTAAACTGCCAACCAACTTACATTTTACAATTAAAAATCAATTTCTAAAAGTTATAAGAAGGGACACTTTTACTTTATATTAATATATTCTTTGTGTTTTTATTGATTTTTTTTAAGTTGATTTTATTTCCGATGCTTTTTTTTATAGGGAAAATCCTTAAAATAGCTATTTTGATCAAGTCATAGTTTTGAGAAATACTTAAAACAGTCATCACGCTCCATCGAATCCGATGGAAGTGCGCCAACCTTTGACAGAACGCAACAGCCATCAAACTCGCCACATGTCAACGTATTAATGGATCCATAGAAACACGAAACTGTTTCATCGTCAGACGAATCTTGTTTCATCTTCCGACGGATTAGGATGTGTCTTCCAAGGAAACATGCTTCATCTTCTACATCTCAAACCTTAAACAATCATAACAAACATTTATCTCCGTCTTTCTTATTTATTCACAAAATCAAGCAAATCCACAACAGTGGTGTACCTACCTTAGTGGTAGGAGGTCGGCCGATCCCTGCGAGACAAGAACATTTAGTTGTATATATGTGTTCAAATTCCGACCGACCACTGTGAAATTTTGACACTGACCCCGATGGAATTGAGAACAAAAGAGAAAACTTGAGATGAAAATAAAAGAGTAAACCAACAATATTTATTCTCATGTTGCAGTTAAAGAAGAAAAGAAAGAAGATGACCTAATTTAACATTTTAAGAATATAACGAACCTTTATTAAAAATCTTTCACAACCCATTATTTTACCAAAGTTTAATAGAACCAGTGAAAATAAAATTAAAAGTCAACAAAACATTTATTTGTGTATCTTTATTTCTTAGTTTATTTATAACCTAATATATAATAAAAGCTAGTATGTTTTTTTTGCCGAAAATCACTTGCTCGTTTATTTCGTATATGATTAATTAACTTTTTAACTTTTAATAAACTTTTGTTTTGTTTTTATATTTTTTAATATATGAATATCAAACGAGATAATGTTATGACTAGATTCCAAAAATTTAAAACTCGTAAAAAACAACTATAAATATTTATTTTTTGGTTATATGGTAAATATGATATGTTGTTTGATTATCTTTTTTATATATGATTCGACCCGATTTGACTCGGCTTAAACGATCAAACCGGATCGAAAAATAAATTCGAACTGATTTAACCCGACCCGTACAACCGAACCGGATCGAAGAAAAATTAAAAAAATATATAGCGATAAGCAACTGAGTATCGACCCAAAAATTTTTGACCCCTACAAGAAAATTTTTGGGTCCGCCACTAATCCACAACGTAAATCACTTAGTTTTTTTGAGGAAAATAAACCATAGTGTTTGTTTTCCATGAATCCACCTTTTGTTGAGAAATCCACGCAAAAAAGTGACGAACCCTAGAGTTCATCGTGTTAAAATCCAACGGGAAGGTGAACCATCTGGCCCGACGGAAGCAGGCTCTGAACCGTCGAAGACGACGACTTAATATTCCATTGGAGCCTTCACCTTTATGTCGGACCTTCCACTCTTCCTTCGGATCCAAAGGAACATTTGTATAGATGGCAAATTGTTATAGGCTCAGCTAATCCGTCAAAGGGGATTGTGCTTCCGTCGGATCCGACAGATCATAGTGGCTATTTGTGGGTATTTTCGTAGAACCATGGCTAAAGTTGGAAAATATTAGGTCGAAATTGTTGTTTTGAGGATTTCCCATTTTTATATTAAACTAGTTTTATTTTTCTTTTGTGCCTTAAAAAAATAGAAGACTTTTGCATCAGTTAATTTTGCTGAAATTTATGTAGAACCTAGAAGAAATTGTTGCAGACAAGAACCACGGTAGAATTTATTGTGTTGCAGAAAAAAAAATTAATAATAGAAGTTATGAACGTGTGAGACACCCAATTCCTAGTCATACCCAAAGATTAATTCGCATGTATTTGGGGGCACCCCATGAGACTGAGAGTGCTAACGGACGCAAGAGTAGAGCGCAAAATTCTCCGTGCGGACTTCATTATTTGGAGAGAGCACCATAGTATTATACTATTATACACTAGGTTATATGTTACTTTTCAGTTGTATATATTCCGTGCGAGTTGTTAATAATAATAAGAAAAAACCACGTCTCAATTAGTATGTATCAACTAGATTTTGCAAAATCTAAATCCTATCACTGTCGCATCCATCATTTTTCCGGCCAACCTGAAAGGGTGTTTGATGTGTATGAGAGTATATATAAAAATTAATTATTTTTTTAAACGAAATCGGGTTTTAAATTTATAAAAATGAGTTTTCTTCAAAACTAAACCATACACAAATAAGCAAGTGTACCTATTATATATGTAGTATAGTATCGGTAAAAACCAAGTATCGATCCATAAACATGATCATGGACGGATCTAGGTGCATGGGTGCGGGTTCACGGGAACCCACTGAGTTTCGGATTTTATACAGAACATCCATATAAAAGATGAGAGTGAACCCATATATAAATTGTGAGTGAACCCATACATTAACTAGAAAAATGGTCTGGTGGTAAACAATAAGCCTTTCATTGTGAGAACCCATGTTTGATTCCCTCTTAAAGCCAACCTTTATTTTTATTTTAATTAACTGGTTACTTCCAATTTTTATTTTTATTTTAGTTATATGATTATTAAGTAATTATGTTTGTGATGCACCATGTAATATCATTCAACCACAAATTGAACAACGGTTACTGCTTAATTCCTATGCATAATTGGGTTAGTGGGTGAGTGTTTTTAAACTTCATGTTTTACTTGTGCTTTAGTCTAGTATTTCATTTTGTTTATGTTTGTATGCTTATAGACCATTTCTGATACAATAAAAAAGAATGAAAATTATGGAGAATTTCCCAACCCCTGGTCTCCTCTATTAGTTTCTTGGGGACAAAATGGTCTGATCACGCAATCACAAATGATGTTAGTGTATATATGGTCATATATCGTACAATTCTCATATAATTGTCTTTCATGATTGATGCAGTCGATGATGCTACCATCAAACGTGTAGCCTACAGATTTGTATTGACCAAGTTACACCTCTTTTGGAACATCATTTGCAACATGGTTATAATTTATAATATGTATATTTTAAGTTTTGTAGCCTTAGTTTTAGAATATTGATATAATGCTAAATATTTATGTTTCCCTTATTTATTTTATTTAATATTTTAATTGTTTTTGTTCGTTTTTAGTCAAGATTTGTATACTACTAACGTTTTTGTGTTTTGTAGGTTCCGGGATTTGGTCGTGATTAAAAAGGGCGAAAAACGAGCTTAAACGAGCCGAAACGGAGATCCGGAACGCGTCAGGAAGGTGCTAGAACATAGAACCGGTCAGACCGGGCCGGTCTGACCGGCCCCTTATATGGAGCACGCCGCACCGCGCGACCGGGGTACCCAAGGCCCGTCGCGCGGCGCCTAGGGGTTGCTGATGGTGTTTTAATTCGTTTTTGCTTAATGTTGGGCCTTGTTTTAGGTATTTAAACACCTTTAACTTAAACCTGACAAGAGCCTGAAAGCCACCAGCCGAATTTGAGAGACATTGGAGCATATTTTCGAGTTTCTTGGTGATTTTGAAGGCAAGAGGACAGCCGGTGAAGAGCTACACGTTCACGTTTGAAGTTTTACGGGTTTTATCATCCGTGATTATTCGTTATTTAGATTTTCACCATGTTTTCATTATTATTTGTTTTGTTTGATTTAGACTTTAAGATGCTAGCTAGGCTAAATTCCATAAACTACCTAGGTCGTGATAAACCTTAGTTCGGTTTGATTTTATTTGGATTTCGTTTCGTTATGGATTTTATGTTCTAAGTAAAGGGTTGAGTTTGATTTAATTGATGCGTTTGATTGCTTGGTTTTGTTTACTTGAATTTATTGTTTCACATTGCCCTTGTTGATTGTTTCATAGGATAGGGTTTTGTTAGGTCATTTACTGTGTGTTCTTGACTAGTTTGTGATTAATATACATTAAAATCATAGAAACAATAAAATCAAGTAAATAGATAAAAGTGAACTGCCAGCCTAGAAAGCTGTAAGGTGATAGACTATTAATAGATCTTTGTTGGTCAGGATTGCTAGATTTAGTTCTTCGTAAGGAGTCAATCTAGGTTTGATTGTCAGCTTAGTCTATTAAGTTAATTGAATCTGCTTTGCTATCTTTGAATTCCGCGATATAAGGTAGGTTTTCGTCATAAAAGATACTTAGACGTAAGTGATTAAATAACCGTAAGGAAGTTTAATATAAAACTGGTGAGTCTTAAAACTTATTAGAAATCCATAGGCGTCTTCTTGAAGTTCAAGGGTCCTGTTCGGGTTTTCTGTCAAGGGTCTATTTTATGATCCCAGTTCCATAACGTGAGTTTTCCATTTGATTAATAACCGTAAATTTGGGGATTCAGGCATGGGTAGTTATCTTTGTCATCTGAATTAATCAAAGTGTTTACTTGTTTATTAGTTTAAAAGTAATTAGGTTTAAGTTTTATTATTAATTAATTAATTAGTTTTAAGGTTATGATTATGTTTTATTATTATTATTATTATTATTATTATTATTAGGATTAAGTTTTATTAGTTTATTATTAGTTTAATTAAAGTAATTATTATTATTATTAAGTTTAATTATTAGTTAAAATTCCCCCTCAAATATTATTAATAAATAGTCGTATCTTGTAGTTGAGTCTAATTTGCTAGTTTCGTAATTTAAAGAGTCTCGTGGGTTCGATATCCGGACTTACTTAGGTGTACAAGAGTCGATCGGTTCACTTTCCGGTTAGTAGTTTAAGTTAAGCTTAAGGGCCTAGAGCATTACTTAGTGTCTAGATTAGTATAATTTTAGTTAATAATTATTTGACTACTTTTAGCACATCAAGTTTTTGGCGCCGTTGCCGGGGACACTTAGCGATTGCGTTATTTGCTTTAATTGGACTTATTTGCTACATACGTGCTATTTGTTTTATTTTCGTTTGAGTCATAGGAGTCTAATTAAATTTTAGTTTATTTTTGTTTTAGTTTTTATTTTTAGTCTACTTACTTAGTCTGTTGCATTTTTCAGGTTTATGCCATGTCTTCGTTCGCAAGGACCGCCGTTGGAAAACCTGGAATTTTCTCCGTTGAAGACCGAGGCTAGCTCATCAGCAGAGAAGCAACTGTTAGAAGCCAGTTCTACACCAAAGTCTTCCCCAACCAGTTCACCACCTGAAAGTCCTAGAATTCAAGTTCAAATGGCCAACAATAGAACAATCGCTGCTCAAGCCTTCGATGGCTTAACCGAAAACCGGTCATGCATCGTTGTTCCCGAGATCGACAGCCCCAACTCGTGTCAGATACCGTCATACGTCATGAACAACATCGTTCAAACTAATCAGTTTCATGGGACGATGACGAGGATGCACCGGCTCATATTAACCGACTTTACCGCGTTTTGAAAACTTTTAATTTGCAAGGTGCTACTGAAGATGCAATTTTCTTACATCTTTTTTCCTTTTTCACTTGCAGGTAAAGCATCTACTTGGCTAGATACTAAGCCGCCTGGCACGTTCACCACTTGGGAAGCACTACGTTCTGCTTTTATCAAGAGATACTTCCCACCGGCTAAAGCGGCTATTCTTCGTGATCAGATTCACTCGTTTCACATGGAGCCAGATGAACAATATGGCCTTGCTTGGGAGCTGTAAGGCCCCGTTACCGGTGCCTCACATTGGGAAGTTAGATTTACTCATTAACATAGTTTTAATGATCAAAGTTAAATAAAACATGCGCGGAATATAGAGATTTTCATAAAACATACATAATAATCCATAACTTGTCTCAATAAACATACTGTCTTTAAAATGTAACTAAATAAACGTCTTGGGTCTCCCGATGCCAGCCTTTTATTCAATGCTACGTGTTTCCCTCAATCGGGCTGTTTCATCCTACTCACCTGCGTGCATACTAAAAGTCAGCTACGCTGAGTGAGTTCTAGTTAATACATGTAACATACAATACGTTCTTATATTACATACTTAACCTATATTACTTTCTTTCGTACATACGTAAGTATATACCTTCATTCTTACTTTCATACTTTCTTTCTTTATTACTTTCAAATTTTATCTTAATTTACATACATACTTCTACGTTTTAAAGAGTCTTTCGCCCTATAACCTCACAGATATTATTAGGATCTGCCACACTCCTTCACAGATATTATTAGGGTCTGCCACCCTTCTTCACAGATATTATTAGGGTCTGCCACCCTCCTTTACATATATTATTAGGGTCTGCCACCCTTTACCGTAAATTCCTCATTTCATACTTTTCTTTTCTTTTATACTTTCATATACTTCCTTTAGATACTCATAACCTATAACAAATATATAACATACATACACATCTATAAGCAATCACAACCTCAAGCTATCACCGGACAGTACGTGCAATATCCGAATATCGTTCACGTACCGACAGGCATTCACCATTCTTACATATAACATAATAGGCATACACTTACCACTTAAGGTAAGTGTATTAATTAAACACATCGAGTATGCACACAGCCCTGAAAACATAACAAGGAAATGGGGCTAGAAACTACCTGAATGCGGTTATGTTCACCGTTAATCGTAATCCCTTTTTTGAGTTGTGCACGACTAACTGTATAATATTTACATGTATCAATTAACTATTACTACTCATATCGTATTTCTATCTTTATATATCCCACAACGAACGGGGGTCCGGGGGCAGCGCCCCTGGCAGCAGGGTTCTAGGGGCGGCAGGCCCTAGCGGGGTCCAAGGGGCAGAGCCCCTGGCTGGGGTTAAGCTGCCAGGTCAGCTTGGAAAAATTTTATTTCATTAACTGTCTTAACACATATTCCACTAGGATTTTAAATTATTTTCTAAATTGGGCTTATTTGTTAAGCCTAAGATAATGGGCTTAGCATCCCGTGGACTTAGTTAAAACCGGCCCATCTGTCCATTAAGTAACTGGGCCTAACTGGCCAGACCCAAAGTACACCTCCAGTCACTAACTGGCCGAGAACTCAAGGACAGAGAACTCGGCCGAGAACTCGTAACCGAGAACACTTGGGACCGAGATCCCATGTCTGAACGAAAACACAAAGTTGCCAAGAACACATGTTCTTGACCAAGAACACGTGGTCACCGAGTTCCTTCCTGGCCGAGAACTCCAAGGCAGAGAACTCGTGGCCGAAAACTCTTGTTGACTGCATGTTGACCGAGAACAATGTGGTTCGACCGAGAATTCTCGATTTTGGCCGAGAACCCCCAGTTCAGCTCATCTTCCTATCTTAATTTTTTTTACCTTGTCCATTTAACTTGTTCTATGGTTCAAATCATGATCTTTAACCGCCCCTTTCTATTCATACTAACCGTTTTACACCCGTTACGATAACATCATCTAGATCTAACCCGTTTTAGGCATAAAGTTTCGACCTTTATAGATTTAAAACGTTCTAGGCTAGATCTAGGGTTTCCTTTAAGAACCGTTTATACCCATGAGTCCATTTCGTCCATTTTAAATCATCAAGTTTGCATTTTAATGATGTATCTAGACCCGATCTACTCTAGGGTTAAGTTTCAAGGCAAACCGTTCATAAAAACGTAACCTTTAAGGTTAAAGAACATACCTTTTGACGTTTCTAAGGTCACGGCTAGCTTGGTTGTGAACGAGGACTTGTTAGCTCCCTTGTATAATCCAAAATTTTATGTTGTGAAGCTTAGTTTTGGGGTTTCGGATGGTGGCCGGCGGCTATGGGGGTGTTTATGGCTTAAGTGTGTGTTTTAAGGTGTAGAGAGGATAAGATGGATATTATGGATGGAAATGGAAAGATTTAGGGTTTAAGGGGTATTTATACACCCTTAAGCCCATGGACTTAAAGCTCATCTTTCCTTTTTGGTCCATAATTATCTCCATCAAATTAGCCTACTCATATCTCTATCTTTATTATTTTATCATTCTCGTAATAACTCAAGTAAGCTTTTCCGTCATAACGAGTCAATATAAAATATTATTATTCGAAAGTTTGGGATGTTACAGGAGCGTTTTCAGAATTTGCTTGCCCGTTGTTCACAGAATGGTCTTACACCATAGGCTCTCGTGGAAAAATTCTACAACGGGCTGACATATGAAACACAAGTTCGTTTTGACACTGCTTCTGGATGTAACTTGATGGCAAGGAAGAATGTCACCGAATGTAACGAGATGCTTGAAAGCTTCGCTCAATCGGACCTCGCCAAAGGGCCACGACGCGGGAATTCCACTCCCGTTAACAGTACATCCTCATCTTCTCGAGGTGTACACCAGGTTAATCTGGATATTACTGTGGCTTATGCTTTGGAATCATTAACCCGAGAAGTAAAGGAACTTAAAACTAAGGTGGACAAATGTGAGTTTTGTAGAGGAGGACATGACCCTTTGGAGTGCCCGGTGATGAATCAACAAGTCGACTTTGTTGGTGGTCAGAATAGGTTTCCAAACAACAACTTCAACAACAATCAGAACTGGAACACTTACAAAAACCCAAATCAGAATAACTCCAACTGGCGTCCGTCAGGCGCACCACCCGGCTATCAAAATTCTTATAATCAAGGACAAGGTCATTACAATAATAATAATAATAATAACAATGGTACTAATTTTCAAAATAACGTGCAGGATTCTAATGGAGGAATTGGACGTCTAGAAGATATGATGAAACAAATCTTGGAGAGGGATCAAATTACACAGAAAAAGTTTGCCGAACACGATTTACAAGCTTGGCTTGGTTGCAAAAATAAGCAGACTCGGCTTAGATAGTTTCAGATTAAGTTTTTTTTAGAGAGCTTTATTTGAGCTTTTATCAAACGATTTAGAAGTCTTCCATATAAACAAGAAATTTGTTTGAAGAAATTAATTTTAAATAAAAGTTACATATTGTGTTCCTTGTGTGTAAAATATTTATACTTTATATTGAAGGAGATCTCCTCATCAAATCAAGATGAGATGAGGAAAGATCGTCTGTCTCCTCTTAGACTTTTAAGGACTTTACTTCTTTAACATCAACAGAGTCAAATGACATCAAACAGCTACAATACGGGCCCGTATAGTTGAATAAAGAAACTATTTTACTTGAAGGCAAACAATAAAAAATCAAAGTGTATTATCTTTCATTTATTTATCTTAGGCTAATTAATTTTTTTGTAAACCAAGATATATCGTATTTTCTGATAATAATAATGTACACTAGTAATTTAACTAGTGACATTTTGAACTTTCACTTTCGCTACTTAAGACAATCTCACTCGTATAGTTACCATAGTTTTGTTTAGTTATCGTTCTAATTACCTGTAATACGAACTCATTTTATTTAGTTATCATTCTATGTTAGTATGTTACTAGAGGAAGGCATGAAACAATCTTGACCCAAACCCGTTTTGACCTGTGACCCGTTTTGACACGACCCTACCCATTTGTCAGTCCTATGTGTTACATATATACGAGTAAATGAAGATCAAAACGGTAATTTTTCATATTTAATTAGGTATAAAATTTGTAAATTTTATACGTAATTCCGTGTGTGTAATTTGCCTTCTTTGAATTTAGTTAGGGGTGTACAAGTTTTGTTACTAATTTTTCCATATTGATAATTGATTACGTACTTTTAATATATCGATGGCATTTTACATTGTGTTCTAAATACATTGATCTTGTTGGCATTTTATGTGTGTAATACGGTATTATTATATTCCACAAAATGCTTCCAGCGACTATTTTTAACTAACGATATTATGTTACAAATTGCCAATAACTAATTATAATTGAAATTTCAAATGTAAAATGCGGTTGACATGAGTTTATAAATCAGTGTCCAACTAGCCAAGGTCGATCTACTCTTTCACTTTGAGTCTCGCAATGGACCCACCCACACAAAAGAAACATCAGCTATTAGTTAGGTAGACTCCAACCAGCGACAGCGAGTCCATTTCATAATCACCGATATCCAATCCCACCACTAAAACAAACAAAAGTTTTGGATTTACTTATGTGATACTTATATTTATCTTCTGTTAAAGGCAACTATACGATTTAATAATATATATATATATATATATATATATATATATATATATATATAATATAAATAAAATAACTTTTCGTTATATACTTTAAGGTTTTGATTATATTTAAGTTCTTAAATTATACATATAAATTAGATAATTTAAGAATTCATTTGAGTGGTGATGGGTAAGAACTAGAAAAAACTTCACTTAACAATGGTTTAATCAAAATTTCAAATGCATTATAAATAAGTTAAATCTGTAAATAAATTTTTAAAAAAACACGTGGATCAACTAGTGGAATATTCATAACGAAGGTTTACACATAGATGTGAATAGTGTGCCATCACCACTTTGGTGGGATGGTAAAGGCTTTGGCCTTTTGGTGAGAGGTCCAGGGTTCGATTCCTGGCATTGGCGGTATAATGTAAATAGTAGGAGGAAAAGCTTGTATGTTCAAAAAAAAAAAAAAAAAAAAAAAAAAAAGATCTGAATAGTGTAATTTGCGTAGCTGTTACGAAACAATATATTGCTCGGTTGCATATATACGTTTTTGTGAGATCTAGTTAATTGGAGTTGACATGAAATTTATATTAGTAAAATAAGTGTGATGCATCACACTCTTTTTTTTCCTTTGAAATAAACCAATTGGTAGTTGAAATGAAAATTACATGGCTTTTGTTTTAGCAATTCCACAGTTAAATAAGCCTATTTGTCTTTTCAGTTGATAAGGTTTTAAATTATGTGATTGTTAAAATTTAAAAATATGTAATTTATGAATAGAGTTTATAATATTTATGTGAGTTGCTGTTCTAAAATTTTTTTTCTAATATCGTATAGAATAATGAAAATCTCATTAAATATGATGTATATGGACAACATTATGATAATTAAAAAATAATTCAATTAAGATAATATACTATAATTATAGATAAATTTTTGTCAGATAAATCATAACTAAAGTAAAAATAACGATAAGAAACCATAATTACTATATAATTAATATATTGTATTTGATACAATATTAAAAAAATAACGTGTTTTCTATAAATAGTCTTCGAGATCTAACATAGCATTCACTCCAAAGTCCAAACTAATCCAATGGCTCTCCATCGACTAGTGTTTCCCCAAAGTTTCTTTTTGGTTAAACCAAATCGAAACGTCAAACAAAATGTCGAAGCAGTGTGTAGGCAGAACCGGTTGATCTGCTCTGGGGCTAAGACCAAAGTTTCTCAAACCCACAATGATTTGGTAGCCATTTACCAGCCAACTATCTGGACTCGTGACTTTATCCAGATGTTAGATGATAATTTCCCGGTAACACATCATACTTTAGTCATGAGAGTGCGTGTTTTAATGTTTTCGAGCTTAAACACATTCATATTTTTAAATGTAATTTGATGCATGAACACAGATAAACTTCAAGGAGAAGGTGAGTGAGCTAGAGAAGAAGGTTATGAGGTTGAATGTTGATTTCGAGAATGGTAGTTTCGGCATGTTGGAAGTGCTTGAACACATAGATGATATTGAAAGGTTGGGTCTTGGCTATCGGTTCCAAAACCATATAAAGAGAGCACTAGACATGTTCACATCAATAGATGAAATTAGTGTTGGGCATGAAGATAGTCTTCATGAGGCATCTCTTAGATTCAGGATTCTTAGACAACATGGTTATGATGTGTCTGAAGGTACTTCTTTAGTTGTTTTCTTTTGAATATTAATTTCCACCATGGTCCTAATTCCTAAACTATATATGTAAAATGTTGATGTACTTTGTTTTTGAGTTCGCTCCTTGCTTTTATAGAGATTTCATTTCTTCATCGTAGCTCGCTTGTCACAATAGTGAACTTGGTAAGTTTGCTAACGACACATACCAAGGGAATAAACTCAATATTCCGATGTCTAAGTTACCATTAAATCTAAAAGTTTCTTCTTGACTCAATTGTAATTGATGACGGGGGTAGCCTAAGGAAATAATAAAATGGCTGGAACACATTAACGCTAAAAGGGTTAAAAGATTAAACGCTTCATTTCCCGCCCAAACTTATGTAAACAAGTACCCATGTGCTACAGTACGATGCACATCACTGTTCACATCCTTGTCCGCTCTGAGCAAGGGACATGCTCAGATAAAGTAATAATATTTTAATCATGGACCAGCGGTCCAAAGCTTCCCGCCCATAAAAGTCAACTCTCTAGGCAAACTGGAGGGGAACTAGATTAGTTACAATTGGACGAAAGGCTCAAGTCTCTTCTCCTATATAAGAGAGACTTAGCCATAAACATAAACACAACAGATTTGGGCAGATAACACAATCTCCCTAATCTTCTCTTCTTCCTTAAGAAATATGCTCTTAGCTTATTTCTTTCTTACTTCAATAACTTCATAGCTTCACCAAGAACATCATTCTAAAATCGATTCCAAACATCACGGTTCTTGATCTTCGGTGATCTATAACAACAAACAACTAACTAGTGAACCTCCTTCTACGTTTTGCAAACGTATAGGGACACCACGACCTGCGTTAGGCTAACCTGAACCCTTGAAGCCTCTTAGCCTAACCAGTCCATTCACTATCATTGGTCTTATCTTTGTTGTAGCAACAATAATATTTGAACACAGATTTTGTTAGGAGATTCAAGGAAAGTCATGGTGGCTTCATTGGATCTCTACAGACTGATGTGAAAGCCTTCAAGGCTTTAACCTGATGCCTCAGATGATGGCTCAAATGATGGCACACTTTCCTTGGACCCAAATCATCAACCAAGCGCTGGGTACTCACCAAGGAACAACAAGTCATAATCCTGCTGTAAGGCTAGATGAGGATCTGGCAAAACCTTACAAGCCCGGTAACCTATCTTGTTTCTCTCAACAAATCGCCGATTATGACTTTCAAACAAAAATCAAGATGCCACCCCATATAAGAACGTATGATGGGACTGATGATCCCGAAGACCATCTCCAGGTCTTCACTGGGGCGGCCAGAATCGAAAAATGGTCCCATGCTGAATGTTGTTTGATGTTCATGCAAACGTTAGTGGGGTCAACTAGAATATGGTTCAATGACCTTCCTGCTCAAAGCGTTCGATGCTTCGACGATCTGAGCAAGGGCTTCTTGGCCCACTTCTCACAACAAAGAAGGTACGTCAAGGATACCACAGCCATTTTTCAGATAAAACAAAAAGATGACGATAACCTTCCAGACTTCATCAAGAGGTACAAGAAAGAAGGGTTACAATATGTGGGGGCTGACGAAAAAATGAGGGTGGCAGGCTTCATGAACGCCATCACCTCCAAGCACCTCACAAGGGACTTTAACAAGTGTCTGCCTAAGACCCTTGAAGAAGCTCTCGAACGAACTGAGGCTCACATCCGAGGCGAAGAGGCCGTTGATTTCAAAGAACAAAGAAAACGAGCTCCTAGTTGGCAATAAGCTTCCAAGACACTGGAACGACCAAACGCTTAAAAGGTTCCATGCCTAGTCAAAGTCTTGAAATGTACTACAAGAGATGTATAATTCTCCTTTTTGTGAACAACAACCTCTTGAAATGAATGATAAAGTTTTTGTCATAACTTGTATTTACTATCCTATAATCAGGTTGAGAACCTAGCAAGAAACTCCATGGCAAGGGCCATGTAAGGGGATGAGCTCCCAGGCCACATCGCTCAATAGGTTCAAGGGTTAAATAGACCTATATAAGGGGCGGGTACCTATATCAATTCGACTCCATGTGACTTAGAAAATTTTTTCAACTAAAACTCGTCTCATAGACAGGTCTGAACAACCAACACCAATTCGTTCCTTAAACTTCAAAAAGTTTACGAAAACAAAAAACATACACTAAGTAGTGATATAAAGGATAGCCAACATGTGTTTTTTACCTAATGAAGCCTTGAAGCTAAAAGTGACTGCAGCACTAAAACTTCTTAAGGAAAGTTAGCTAAAAACACATCAAACTAACAAGATAAGCAACCAAAGCACAATACTTAGAACATTGTGAGTCATAAACAAAGCCTTAAAAGGCCAACATCATCCATGACATGCCATTCAGGCAAAAACAAAGGAAATCACAGGGATTCCCATGAAAATGTTCTATGGGCAATAAAAACAACCAAAACTGAACAAAGCCTCGCAGCCTACAAGCCTTGAAGCCTTTAAGCAATAAACAAAATGTGTGTAAAAGTCAGAAGCCCTTGAGCCAACCTCTCAAACACCTCTGACTTGGGGGGGCTGATGACGGGGGTAGCCCAAGGAAATAATAAAATGGCTGGAACACATTAACGCTAAAAGGGTTAAAAGGTTAAACGCTTCATTTCCCGCCCAAACTTATGTAAACAAGTACCCACGTGCTACAGTACGATGTCACATCACTGTTCACATCCTTGTCCCATCTGAGCAAGGGACATGCTCAGATAAAGTAATAATATTTTAATCATGGACCAGCGGTACAAAGCTTCCCGCCCATAAAGGTCAACTCTCTAGGCAAACTGGAGGGGAACTAGATTAGTTACAATTGGACGAAAGGCTTAAGTCTCTTCTCCTATATAAGAGAGACTTAGCCATAAACATAAACACAACAGATTTGGGCAGATAACACCATCTCCCTAATCTTCTCTTCTTCCTTGAGAAATTTGCTCTTAGCTTATTTCTTTCTTACTTCAATAACTTCATAGCTTCACCAAGAACATCATTCTAAAACCGATTCCAAACATCACGGTTCTTGATCTTCGGCGAGCTATAACAACAAACAACTAACTAGTGAACCTCCTTCTACGTTTTGCAAACGTAGAGGGACACCACGACCTGCGTTAGGCTAACCTGAACCCTTGAAGCCTCTTAGCCTAACCAGTCCATTCACTATCATTGGTCTTATCTTTGTTGTAGCAACAATAATATTTGAACACAGATTTTGTTAGGAGATTCAAGGAAAGTCATGGTGGCTTCATTGGATCTCTACAGACTGATGTGAAAGGGTTGCTAAGTCTATATGAAGCTTCATATCTTGGTTTTATGGAAGAAAGTGATTTGCATGAGGCGATGTTATTTGCAAGAGAACATTTGCTGAAACTTAAATGTCAAGAAAATCATGTGCATGTCCTCCAACACATAAACCGGGCTTTGGAAGTCCCTTTGTATCATAGGATGCTTAGAGAACAAGCAAGATCTTACATTGATGCATGCAATAAACAAAAGGATGCAAATCTACTTCTGCTAGAGCTTGCAACATTGGATTTCAACATGATTCAAGCATCATTCAAAACAGAACTTAAAAATGTATCAAAGTAAAGTTTCCCTTTTATCAATATTGGAAAGTAATATGATTAATTCCCATGCTATGAAATATAACATATATACTTTCTCCTTTTATGCATAACAGTTGGTGGGAAAATATGGGCCTAGCACACAAGTTAGGATTCGTTAGAGACCGACTCATGGAATGCTTCTTTTGTGCCGTTGGAATTGGTTTTGAACCTTTATGTCATTCTTGTCGTGTTTGGATAACCAAAGCCTACGCCTTAGTTACTGTCATTGATGACATTTATGACGTTTATGGTTCTCTAGATGAACTAGAGATATTCACGGATGTCATCAAGAGGTTTGCAAGTTTGACCTTTTAATTCTATCAACTCTCTCTATTACAATTTTCACTAAGTAACATCCATCTTTTTTAGGTGGGATATTAATGCAGTTGAACACATGCCAGAGTATTTACAACTAGCCTTCGGAGCGCTTTACAATATGATTACTGAAATGAGTTCTTCTAGTTCAATTGGACATTGAGAAGACATCACACCTGTACTTGTAAAAGTGGTTAGTATTACAAGGAATTCTAACAATATTTTGATACAGGATAAATCTTACAGCATAATAACCAAGTTTCTTAAGTATCTTGTTATAGTCATTCATAGGTTTTTTACTTCTCTAAAGTCACCGAACATAAATCAGATGTTACACTTTTTCTCTTTGTAAATGTTAAACTAAAATATATTTATGGTATTTTATAAACAGACTAAAAAAATTTATTATTATGGGATTGGCAGTGGGGAGAATTATTTGAAGCGTTCCTTGTGGAAGCAAGATGGACTCACCACAAACACATTCCAACACTTGACGTCTATCTTGATAACGCGTGGCGATCGGTGTCAGGAGTGGTTTTACTTACTCATGGATACTTAATAATTAATAATCAAGAAAGATGTTGAGTCCTTGGACAAGTATCATGATCTTATGAAATGGTCATCACTGGTTTCTAGACTTTATAACTATTTAGCTACGTCATCAGTATGTTTATTGTGTTTTTATTCATTAAACATTTTATTGTTTCTCTTCATGTCAAAATTGTGTATTCTTTTGGCACAGGATGAAATAGAACAAGGTAAAACTGCAAATGCAATAACATGTTTCATGCACGAGAATGATGTTTGTGAGGAACTTGCGCGTGAGCATATAAATAAACTAATCGACGAAGCATGGAGAAAACTGACCAAAGTGCATGTGGCTTGTACTCAGGAGTTGGCAAATCCTTTCATTGATATGCCAATTAATCTAGCTCGAATTTCACTTTCTTCGTATCAGTATGGTGATGGACATGGAGCTCCTGACACTAGAGCCAAAAGATCGGGTCTCCTATGTGATTATTGAGCCCATTACAATGAGCAAAAAAGGAGCATAGCTATACTTAATGTTGGACAATATGTGTTTGAGAATGTTTGACGATGTCTTGTATCTAGAGTTTGTTGGATTCTCTAATAAGTGTCTTGGATAGTTGGATTACACGAAATAGAATTTGATAATCAAATAAAAACATTAGTCTTTATTAACAAAGTTTTAGCAAAAGACACTGTCCGTTGTCAATGTTTGTATGTGAATTTAGTTGAAGTTATTCAAACCTAGCTTGTTATGCCATATATCGAGACACTGTCATAGTTGGAAAGTATACACATACATACTAACATAATATTTCACAAAATATTGCATCTTTTCATCAAAATTTATAGATTATATCTTGGGACATGGGTTAGAATATGAACCTTAATATGTAGATTCAATCATACACAAAAATAAATTAGACATCAAGATTAAAGAACTTAGTTAATGAAGTCAAGACGTTAGAGAAGGAAGATGATGCCAAGATGATTCTTGATTTGTTTCCCGTTATAGGATGCCACAAAATAATGGATTTCTTACAAATAAGTAATTGGTGTAATTCTTGTATATTTGTTGTGACATCAACGGGGAAAAGCTAATATAAGCATGGATATGTTCATCAGATAGCTCATATAAGTTATGGGTCCAATTATTTTCTTTGACTAATCATAATTCGGTAAATGGTGAGGCCACGTTGTTGGGCTTTGTCCAACATTTTTCCACTTGGCCGAATAACCAATTATAATGAGTAATTCGTTAGATAACTGGCCAAATTAAAAAGCTATTAAGTTTTACCTTAAAACTATAGCAGATAGTTACAATTATTCGAATCGAGATCCCAACAGTCATGCTAAAGTTTCAACATAAAACATTTAAAATTTAGAGTTAAATAACTAGAATAAAACCTTTAAGGTACATTAGTTTACATAAGTTTCTATAAATCATAAGATGCACATAAACATTATTAGCGACAAAATAAAACATTTGAGAAAATAATAATCATCCATACTCACTATATGCTATCATACAAGGTCTCTATGTAAATCCATCTTCATTATATGTTCTTTGAAAGTTATGGGCAAATGACATTTACATGTCACATCCGTTAGCATATCTTTAGTTCTAATGTATTTGATACAACGATTATTTTCCTCTACTCATTTACTTACGATTACAAAAAAGTACTATGCATCAAGATAAAATGCAGCACTAGTTGAATTGTATTATTCGATAAACTAATGGCACCGACTTATTAAAATGAATCTTTAATGGTCATGATCAGTGGTGGATCCATAAATTTTCGCTACGGTGGGGCACAAAATAGATCGGGTAAAAATAGGTCGGGTCAAATAGAATATATAGGGCCGTCCAACCATTTTTTAGGCACATAGTGGAATGGAGACAAAATAGTGAACAGCTGGACACGGGGCCGTGCTTTTGGAAGCACGGGGCCGTGCTTACCTTTCAGAAATGACAAAAAGAATTAACACATGTCACTAAAAAACACGGCGGCGTGCCTCAGGAAGCACGGGGCCGTGCCTTCCTTCCAGAAACGACAAAAAGAATTAGCACATGTCACTAAAAAGCACGGGGGCGTGCCTACATAAGCACGGGGCCGTGCTTCTCACTCCATATTGCCTATAAATAGTGGCTCATGTTGCACTCATTTGGTGTGCTTTGAAAAGAATTCTATCAGGTTTTCTCTTATAAAAACACACACTAACACTCACATAGAAGATTTAGTGAAGAGTTTGAAGGCTTGGAGGTCATTACCATCAACCATCATCATCAACCATCATTACCATAATTAAGAAGGAAGATTCATCTACAATTGGTTAGATTGTTCCAAGTTTAATCATGTATTTGTTATCATCATTCATCTTAATGTTTATCATCATGCTCATTATGAGCTAAACTCCTTCAACCATCTAAAATCTATGAAGAAGCTTTGTTTTACTTGATGATTAATCAAAACATGTGGTGTAGTCTAGTAAAGTACATGGTTATATTGCAATTATCTTTTGATGAGAAATGTTTCACCATCTTAAATAACTAATTCAAAGTTGGTGGTTGTCAATCCAATTGGCAATCGTTCATGATCGATTCATGTTCTTGAAAGATAGAAATACTTTGATACATTATCGAAACATGGATCCTTATATTGTACTTAGAAATGATGAGATATAAGTTATGATGTATTTTTCTAAGTCTTGGTAATTCGAAAATAGCTTTGCTTAGGATATCATTTTAGCTAAAGAAATCATATGTTAATTGAATGTGTAATTATAACCTACATAAATCAACCAAGGGGAGGTTGTGTGACTAAACTACAACCATCCGAAGTTGTTAGAATTGGTATTTGAGAAATCGGAGTCAATCCTAATCTTTCTACTTTACGAAACTACTTGCCAACTTAAATTGACATCATTGAGGTGGCGTGACATTAGGAAAGGGTGGACTTTAAAATGCGCACGTTACCTCCTTAGTGCCAAAGATGCTCACTTAAGGTTTAAGGAGCTATCTATCATATATTTCTAATGCAAGTTTATCACATGTTTAAATATTAATTATCAATGCTAAAATGGAGTGGATTCTTGATCTTAGATGGTAACCTTCGTATAATTAAACAACTCGTTTAGAATTTCTTGTCTTGGTCACCTATATATTATATATAAGTATTATATTTTATAAAAAGTTCAAAAACTAACCCCAAGATGATTAAAACCTCTGATTAAAGTAAAACAACGATTTATTATTAGAAACCTTTGTGTCCATGGATCGATACTTGGTTCTTACCAATACTATTCTACATATACGATAGGTACACTTGCCTATTTTGTGTGTGTTTAGTCTTTGTAGAAATCACTTTTATAAATTTAAAACACGATCTTGTGCAAAAGCAAATCATTCCATCCTATCATATTTTATAAGCCGCACGCGCAGCACATATCAAAAAAGGCAAAAAGTAAAAAGGCATTTAAGTCTGCACTTCTCTATCTTCCCCAATCTCTCTTTCATTTTCAGAGTCAGCGTCACCAGACCGCCGAACCCGGTCCCTGTAAATCCACCAATGACGATAGCCAACTGTGGGCACGAGCTGGTAGCCGACGGTGGGCACAACCTCATAGATGAGCTATAATATACTAACACGTACTCGTAGACGCGGCACTCCGGAAGCCGGACTGTGGGCATTGGCCCACCATCGTCCTGCCTTGGATCCGCCACTGGTCATGACATGGAGATTAGGGATGAGCACGGGATGATACCGATCCCAAAAATCCTGATCCTAAAATTCGGAAATTTATGGTACCGGTACCGAAATGTTCGGTTCGGTGCCGGTATTTCGTACAAAATTCAGGAAATACCGGTATTGTACCGACACCGTATCAATACCGAAAACTCAAATCTTGGTACTGATTCGGTACCAAACCGGTACCAGTACCAAAAACACTCATCCCTAATGGAGATAACATTTTTGAGTCCACTTCTAAGATATTTTAGCAACATTCCATGGCACGATGAATTTTACACTACAACATATTCCGTCATTATTATGGAGGTTGATAAATGTTGCGTATGACTCTTCCATGAAAGTGATTCGCCTCCTATCATAAAGATGTACGCCGATGTAACATCGCGTAAATTTCGGTCCAAGTTTGACAATTTAATAGAGATAAAGGACCAAAAATATTTTCAAGATAAATAATAAGAAAATAAGATAAGAAAATAAAATCATTCCATGATTAAGAAAATAAGGAAATAATTATATTTCATAAGGTAATTCCATAAGAAAGGAAATGAAGAAGGAAAGAATTTAATCCCGCATGGAAAGAAGGAAGAAAATGGAATTCCTTTCCATGGGCATAAATAAGAAAGATAAAATTCATCCCACATGGAAAGTGAGATAAATTTGAAAGCTCTTTATAAGAGATGGAGTTTCCATAGTAATATTCTTTTATGCTTAGCATGCACCAAGTGGTCCTAACGGAAGGTGAGGAGCACTGGACGCACACAGGCTCAAGCGAGGACGCGGACGAGGCCGATGGCTATGGCGACATCGACGGCGAAGGGCGATAGGCGCAAAGTGGCGCTTTGATGGTGCACTTTGCACTCCAGCGAGCCGCTTTGAGAGCCGACTTAGTACTTTTGGACAACGAGAGTTAGACCCAAACGTGACAACCTAACAATAGACAAGGGACCAAGAATAAAAAATTGTATACAGGAACCCATCGCGATACGCGATGAGTCTTGGAATAAGGCCATCGCGATACGTGATGGTCAGTTAGGACTCAGAGACACGTGTCGCATCCCAATGATACGTGGCAGACACTTGGGCTAAGTCACAATGCCACGTGTCAATCACCTGCCATCGCGATACGCAATGGCTTAAGAGAAGGGTCCATCGTGTATCGCTATGGGACCCAAAATTAACTATAAAAGGAGGGGCTCAAGGCACATTTCCCACACACCAAATCTTTCTCTCTCTATAATATTTTCTCTCTCTACATCGTTTTGGGTGCATAATCTCGTAGTACGTGCCTAGCTCTGAAGTTCTGACGGTTTAAGCCCGTGATATAGAGTAGAAGTGATGCTCGATAAGTTTTAAATATCTAACTCCGAATACCCGTGTAAGGTAGGGGTTGTGTCTAAGTTATTATTTTATTATTATAAATGGCTTAGACCATAGTCGGGGGTATAGCCTGAATCTTGATTACAATTAAGCATAATATAACTTTTCTTAAGAAAATGTTATAGTTAAAATGTTGTTCTTCTTAATAAGAAACGTAAGCATGTACATACAAAAGGGTATAGTCAAAATAGTATTTCTTTGTAATTAAGAAGTATAATATTCATATAAAAAGGATATAGTTAAATTAATGTTTCTTCTTAAAGAAGAAACTCAGTATAGATATTTCTTCCTGAAAAAGAAACGTAACATATAATCGGTAAATAAACAAAAGGACTAAAGGTCCAAATGTTTTATAAACAAATGATTTCATCAAGGTTAAAGCTATACAAAACAGATTAAAGGTCTAAAGCTAGATCATTAATCTAGTTATTTATACAAAGGTTATTCTCGTAATATAGGTCCGAGGTAACAAATCAAGAAGCAGAAATCAGAAAACAAGATTCAGTATCAGAAACTGATTATAAATAGAAAAGGTGAATACGCCCTAAACCTTTACAAACTCTTTACAGTCAGAATGTTTGCATAGGATTTACAAATCCTTAAAACCTTATGTTACAATAATAAGAAACGGACACTAATTAAAAGTATACATGTGTCTGGATCCATTCATGCATGGTGACTTGGAGTTCCCCAAGGCCATGCATATCATCAACATGCCTCTGAAAGTCTACAGGACTGTTCAGAGAAATGATATTGTGTATATAATTAATTGTACATGTACTTAGGGTAATTTAACCCAATAGGGTTGGGTGCCTAATGAGTAGTCACAAAGGTATTATTGTTGGTTTCACAAAGGTATTGAAAAATGTTTTTACAACAGGGTCAACGTCATTCACCAGCTATGTGCTGACGTATTTCATCACCCATTTTATAGGAAATTAGGAAGGTTAGAATAGAAAAGCAAGACAGAATAGAAGATTAAAGATATAGTCATTAGATGTTATCTGGTGACTCAGATACTTTATTTCAAAATATTATAAAGAATTATGTTTTCTAAAGAAAGGTATTTGAAATATTAAACTGGTATTTAAACTCGAGTTTTTAAATATAATAATATTTTATTCAAGACTTCCGTTGAAAAGAATATATTTTATCAATTAAGATTTATAAACATTAAACGGGTATTTTAACCCGATATTTTATAAAACGAATATCCTTATTAAAAAGACTTCCGCTAAAACAAACCCGCAACTTTGATATATTTACAAAACAGGTACCAACTATTGGTCACACGCCTAGGCCCTAAGTCGGGGTGTGACAGGTTGGTATCAGAGCCATCAATCTTAGTGAATTAGATATTTAATTATGCCTTGGCTTTGATTAAGAATAAGTTTCAAAAACTTATTATACAAAATACTGATTCAAGTGAATTAAATACTTAATTGAAAAGTATCAAGATTTCAATCAATTCAAGTGAATTAAATACTTAATTGAAAAGTATCAAGATTTCAATCAAAACTATTACGAATAAAATATGACAAATACGGATAAGATAGGAGCGTCTTCATATCCCTAACCTAACTTCGCACAAATGACTGATCGTCAATCTAGTCACGGATCATTTCAGCCTATATCAGGTAAAGGAAAAGGATTCATGGGAACAGCTTTACTCCCAATACCTATATCTAGTGATGAAAATTCATACCAAACATCAATGGAGGAAGATTCAGATTCATTTGATTCTAACATTCCATTAGCACATATCATTCCAAATCAAAATATACATCGAGTCGGATCAAGTAGATCCAAGAAACCAATAATGTCAAAAAGAAAATAAGTAATGACTTATTCGGAAATCCTCAGGGACAGGAATATTTTAAAGGAATGTATCACATTGAGGATAGCTCAACTCATTATGATATTGACGTTACCAAACTAGCATAAACAATGCTCCAAAAGGAAATGGAGATGGAAGCAAATGAAAAAGAAAAGGAGATCAACAAAAACACCAAGAAAGATAACAAGATTAAGAAATTAGTTAGTTCGCTGGAAGAAATAGAACCTTAGTAATTGTAAAGAGTATAGTTATAATAAATAATGTGAACTCTTGTAACTAAAATGAATAAGAGATATGTTTTCAATTCCTTGAATATTGGACTTATCTTTTAAATTTTTTTTTATTGTAGTATGTCAAGAGAAGAAAGTGCAAACTCTCAAAACAATCCTCCCAAGAAAACTGGAAATGAAGAAAACGTTGAAAATAAAATAAACGAAATTCCCGCTCAATATATAGATGGAATAAAAAATATTATTAAGGAAGCTATGAATCCATTTCTTGGCGCAATCAAGGGCATCTCTACCAGTCAAAGTCAACCAAAATCTAACAAGAGAAATCGAAGTAAGTCTGTTCGTTCAAGAAAGGAAGAAACTCATGATAGCTCTACATCTGATAACAATTCAAAACGAAAGAAATTAAAAGTCCAAAAAGGATGTAACTTTAAGAACTTTAAAACCTACAATCCTTTCATGGAGACTCGGATGCTATAGCAACTATGAGATGGCTAGAAGAACAATAATCAATCATCATCATAAGCAAATGCACCGATGAAGAAGCTATCCAGTATTCTTCACAAATGTTCAAGGGATAAGCTCTTGAATAGTGGAATACCCTAATCCAATATAAGGGTCGAGAAACAATGTATAATTTAAGTTGGGAGACATTAAAAGGTCTCATATTAAAATTTTGCCCAATTCATGAAATGGATAGGATTCAAACTCAGTTATGGAATCACAAGGTTGTTGGTACAAATCTTAAGGAATATAACACTAAATTCCTAGAATACTGCCGACTGGTTCCACATCTAGTAACTCCAGAATATAATAAAGTAACTTGTTTTATATATATGGGTTACCAAGAGAAATAAGAGACATGGTACGATCTAATATGCCACAAGCAGTTGATTCGGCTATGAAATTGGCCGGATACTTAATTAACAGTATGATAAAAAATCAAGAAGAAGAAAGACAAAGAAACCAAGAAACCTAAAGATTTCGAGAAGTTAGAAAAAGAAGAAAATACTCCAAAGTCAACATGCAAAACTTGTGGAAGAAAACATACTGGAAAATGTCGATTAGAAAATATAAATAATTGTGTATAATGCAAGAGAGTAGTACACACAATAGAAGAATGTCGTAAGAAGTTAGGAGTATGTTTTACATGTGGATAAACAAGCCACTTTAAGACTGAATGCCCGAAACGAAAAGCTAGTCAAGAATAATGAAAGAAACGTTAGATGGATTAGTTAACTTTTGTACATTAATTGTAACTCGTTATCAAATGAGAAGTTTTGTAAATCAAAGAAGGGTATTTAATTCCCAATGTTATAAATGAAATATTAGCATACAAATCGTGTTAATACACAATAATGCTTATATTCATTACCTTTAAAGGATAATCAGAGGTTCAAACACTGAAAAGTTTGTTTTTTTTTAAACTTAGAACGAATAACACGCTAAGATAACTTATTATCTAGAATGATGGCGTCAAGCATTTGAAAATATCATATATACAAGGACATTATATTATCGAAAGGAATTTCTGATTAACCACAAGACATTCAAGGAAGAGAACTTATAAAATATTATATTACCTACCAACTAGGGTTGATCAAAAAGTCAAAGAAACAAAGTTCAAAAATATTTTAGAATACAGTTGATAAGTATAGAAAATTTGATTAAGCCAAAGTAGAAAGATTCAACAGACTGAATCCAAACAACAACTTAGTGGAATAGAATTGACAGACTGAATCCAAACAACAATGAGTTAACGTCAGTAAATGTTTAGAATACAAAACGGTATGGTAAATAGTTAAACACAACTGATCACTATGTTTATCAATTTATATTTACTATTGATATTCTGAACTATTAACTGATTACATCATTTAAGGATGTAAGTTAACAATAAAATAAAGACCTTAGTCATTCTACATATAGATTATAACAACAAGAACCAGATTAGATAGAATCTAATCAACAATTGAAAAGTAAGAACCATTCACACTTAAGACAACGAATCTCGAGGACGAGATTCGTTTCAAGGTGGGAAGGATGTAACATCCCCAAAATTTCGGTCCAAGTTTGACAATTTAATAAAGATAAAGGACCAAAAATATTTTCAAGATAGATAATAAGAAAATAAGATAAGAAAATAAAATCATTCCATGATTAAGAAAATAAGGAAATAATAATATTTCATAAGATAATTCCATAAGAAAGGAAATGGAGAAGGAAAGGAGGAAGAAAATGGAATATCTTTGCATGCGTATAGATAATGAAGATAAAATCCATCCCGCATGGAAAGTATGATAAATTGGGAAGCTCTTTATAAGAGATGAAGTTTCCATAGTAATATTTTTTTATGCTTAGCATGTACCAAGTGGTCCTAGCGGAGGGTGCAGAGCACCTGACGCTCACGGGCTCGGGCGAGGACAAGGTTGATGGCGATGAAGATGGCGACGACGAAGGGCGATAGGCGTAATGTGACGCTTTGATGGTGCACTTTGCACTCCCGCGAGCCGCTTTTAGAGCCACCTTAGTATTTTTGGACAACGAGAGTTAGACCCAAACATGACAAGCTAACAAAGACAAGGAACCAAGAATAAAAAATTGTTTACAGGAACTCATCGCGATACGCGATGAGTCCAGAAATAAGGCCATCGCGATACGCGATGGTCCGTTATGACTCAAGGACACTTGTCGCATCCCGGTGACATGTGACAGACGTTAGGGCTGAGTCACCATGCCACGTGTCAATTACCTGCCATCGCGATACGCGATGGTTTAAGGGAAGGGTCCATCGCGTATCGTGATGGGACCCAAAATCAGCTATAAAAGGAGGGGCTCACGGCTCATTTCCCATACACCAAATCTTTCTCTCTCTATAATATTTTCTCTCTCTACATTGTTTTACGTGCATAATCTCGTAGTACGTGCCAAGCTCCGAAGTTCTGACGGTTTAAGCCCCGATACGCGATATAGAGTAGAAGTGATGCTCGATAAGTTTTAAATATCTGACTCCGAATACCCGTGTAAGATAGGGGTTCTGTATAAGTTATTATTTTATTATTATAAATAGCTTAGACTATAGTCGGGGGTATAGCCCGAACCTTGATTACAATTAAGCATAATATAACTTTTCTTAAGCAAAGGTTATAGTGTCAAAATGTTGTTTCTTCTTAATTAGAAACGTAAGCATGTACATACAAAAGGGTATAGTTAAAATAGTATTTCTTTGTAATTAAGAAATATAATATTCATATAAAAAGGATATAGTTCAATTAATGTTTCTTCTTGAAGAAGAAACTCAGTATATATGTTTCTTCCTAAAGAATAAACGTAGCATATAATTGGTAAATAAACAAAAGGAATAAAGGTCCAAATGCTTTATAAACAAATGATTTCATCAAGGTTAAAGCTATACAAAACAGACTAAAGGTCTGAAGCTAGATCATTGATCTAGTTATTTATGTTGAGGTTATTCTCGTACTATAGATCCGAGGTAACAAATCAAGAAGCAGAAATTAGAAAACAGGAATCAATATCAGAAACTGATTATAAACAGAAAAGGTAAATACGCTCTAAACCTTTACAAACTCTTTAGATTCAGAATGTTTGCATGGGATTTACGAATCTTTAAAACCTTGTGTTACAATAATAAGAAATGGACACTAATTAATAGTATACATGTGTCTTGATCCATTCATACATGGTGACTCGGAGTTCCCCGAGGCCATGCATATCATCAACATGCATTTGAAAGACTACGGGACTGTTCAGAGAAATGATATTGTGTATATAATTAATTGTACATGTACTTAGGGTAATTTTATCCCAATTGAGTTGGGTGCCTAATGAGTAGTCACAAAGGTATTATTGTTGGTTTCACAAAGGTATTGAAAAGATTTTTACAATAGAGTCATCGCCATTCACCAGCTATGTGCTGACGTATTTTCTCACCCATTTTACAGAAAATCAGAAAGGTTAGAACAGAAAAGCAAGACAGAATAGAAGATTAAATATATAGTCATTAGATGCTATCTGGTGGCTCAGTTATTTTATTTCAAAATATTTTTAAGAATTATGTTTTTAAAGAAAGGTATTTGAAACATTAAACAGGTTTTTAAACCCGAGTTTTTAAATATAATAATATTTTATTCAAGACTTCTGCTGAAATGAATATATTTTATCAATTAAACTTTATAAACTTTAAACGGGTATTTTAACCCGGTATTTTATAAAACGAATTTCTTATATTAAAAAGGCTTCCGCTAAAACAAACCCGCAACTCAGATATATTCACAAAACATGTACCAACTATTGATCACACGCTTAGGCCCCAAGTCGGGGTATGACAACCGAAGTTGATTAAGAGTCATAATAGCCAACTACTTCTAAATAATCAGTTACTTTACTTTGTATGTCACTTTATAATCTTTCGTTCCTTATAAATATTGCAATACTTTATTTATTGTTTTAAATGATCTTGGCCAAAACTAGACTTGTTATGGTCTAACATTCAAAAAATACAAATGAATTTCCAATTAAAAATATAAATCTGGATTTAATTTAGAAAATTTATAATGTGTCAGGACGTCCTTAATGACAAAAAAATGCAAAATATGTTCCTTCTCATAAATCTCAATGTAAACCAACAAATTTTCCAAAAACAATAACATTAGAATTTTAAACAAGCTCATTTTGTGAAGTAAAAAGGAAGTGATGAGGAGAAGAATTTTGAAAATAAATCTAATGTTGATTTTGTGCTACAAAAGAGAATTCGATCTTACAAAGAAAACATATGTCTTTTGAGAAGGGTTCTTTGTGACGGGGCTCATCATCTAAAGCTTTTACTTCAAAGTCGGAATGATCGACTTCATCTCCTAAATTTGTAGAAAGGAGAGTTTGTTAACATTGTAACATTAAAGAGCATATGATTGCTAATTGTCCTTATAAATGATAAATGATATGAAAAATCATTTGATTTTCCTAGGAAAATTTTTTGGAAATGAGAGAAGTAAAAGAGCTGAAATGGCTTATAAGAGAGAAAAAAAAAAATTCTGGTTTCTAGGTGATTCATCATTTGAAATGACGTAATAAAAAAAATTAAAAGAAAAAAATTACAACTTCACTCTTGCCATTTGAAATTACATGAGTGTATAGTTCTGGTAAAAAATGTGAAAGGTCTTGTCAATGTGTTAGTGTCGGGTACTGTTTACTTCCACCTTTCCAAATGGCAAGAGTGAATAGTGTGGTCAAAATTTCTCGTCAGACGTGTTAGGAATATTACTGTTCATTTATGCCATTTGAAATGACGGAAGTGAAACAAATGTATAGGGGCATGCTATGAATGTGACATCCAAGGTAAAGTGGGGTTCCGCCATTTCCATTTGAAATGGCGGAACACATGGTATTTTGATCACTTCCGCCATTTGAAATGGCGGAACACAAAAAAAAACCTCCAGCTCACCAGACAATTACTAGACAATTACTGGCAGACTTTGCATTCAATATGGGTTTCGCTATTTCAAATGGCAGATCACTTAGAAACCCAAAAAATTCTCTCCTATAAACCCTTTCACCCCTTACACTTCTCCCATTTCCAAATTCCAAACTTTTTTCTTTGCCTCAAAGTTGAAACCAAACCTGTTAATCAAAAGGTTAAGTTGCCATATTGGCATAATGAGAACTTACGAAAAGATAGAAAAGAAAATGTTTTTGTGGAAAAGATGCTCAATCGGATAATGTTTCACAAACGTCTTCAAACCATGCCTCAAAATTTAAAACAACACAACGATGAACTATAGCAGATTTGGAAACCAAAACTCATAGGAGGCAGTCCGTCTATTTCTCTGATTATGTTGAGGACCATAGAAGACCAATATGGCGTGGGTCCCAGTCTCTTAACTAATTACTTTGGTCACATGTGTAGGGATCTCCAAGACCAATATGTGTGTTTATAATATAATAGTAATATCGAAAGTCAAAACAAAAAAGTGTCAATATTTGAAGTCGTGTTGGAATGAGCAGATCTTCGCATATTCTTATTCTAGCATAAGTCTTTATTTCGATGTTTGAAGGAGCAGATCTTCACATAATCAAACAATAGTTCTGATGATTTGAATTGAAGTCATGTTCGAGCATAAGTTCGAGCAGAAGCCATTGATGAGACGAATTGAAGTTTGGTTTAGGGTCAATTAACCCTAAACTCTGATTAGTTTTTGATTAATTGAAGTTTGCATATGAATATTTATGGGCTTTTAATCTGGCCCGAAAATACCCGATCTGAAAAATAAGTGCAATATATATATATATATATATATATATATATATATATATAGAAAAGGGTTCAAATAAAAAGAAGTTGTTTTCTAAGAATGGTAAGAACCAATAGAATTTTGACATTTGGCATTAAAACCTATGGTGAAAGAATAATTCTAAGAAACTATGTCGGTTATAATGTTGAAAGAGTAATTCTAGGAAACTATGACGGTTTTTGGTAATTTTAAATCTCAACCATTGATTGATATGATCAAATGACTATGATTTATTCTTAGTCTTCTTAGGAAACTACTTATTTTTAGGATAACCCTCAAATATATATATATATATATATATATATATATATATATATATATATATGATCAGGATCATGAGAGAACCTTTTTGAAATTTAGAACTATGAGAACCATTTTGGACCACAAAAACCCAAAAACAAAAAAAAATCATAAAATAAAAAAAACACAAAAATCAAAAAAGTAAAAAAAAAACCAAAATTCTTATTTTATCATCCCGGTTTCATAAAAAAAACTCGTTTTAGCTAAATTATATACACATATGTATACTATACATATATGTACATTTACATGATTTTTTTGTACACATGTGTATAATTTAAGATAAATGATACTGTACATATGTGTATATTACGTAACTAAAGATTATATAAAACTATACATATGTGTATAATACGACGGTTTTTTTTTTCATTTTTTTAATGAAACCGGAATGAAATATAAGAATTTTGATTTTTTTACTTTTTTAAAATTTTTGTTAATTTTTGTTTTATGATTTTTTTAAATATTTTTTTAAAGGTGTTTTTAGTGGTTCAAAATGGTTCTCAAAGTTCTCAATTTGCAAAGGGTTCTCTTAGGATCCTTACCATATATATATATATATGACCGTTATCTAAGACCCAAAATAGCAGTCAAATGTTGGTCGATATTGCCCTGCTAATACTGGTTCCATCATTCTGGACCGCTATTTGACACTGCTATTTTGCAAAGGACCACTAACCGTTATCCCACTAATGTTGATTGCCCAGCGTGTACACTAGATATCACTTGTATGAAAATGAAATGTTTACCAACAAGACGTACTTAAATACATATATTCATCTACTAATGTGAGTGAATACACCTATGTGAGCATATTCTTTATTACTAGCACATACATAATTAATGACTATCATCCATGTAAAAGGTCCAGAACAGCATAATATGCAACAAGCACCGGTATGGACACAATTGTGCCAAAAATGACCCTGAAATTAGAAAATAGTTATAATAGTACAAACAATTCTAAAAAGACCTGGGATAATATATCTGGACTTCTAAATGTCTAAACATTGTAATTTATATATCTATGTAGGTTAATGGAAAAAACATTAGTATAATTTATAACTTATACACATGATTTAATGATCTAGTGGTATTGTGTCCACCCTTCTAAAATAGAGAAGGTGGGTTCAAACCTTTACAAATGCAAGATAAAAGGGATTTTTAAGTTGAAAAAAATTTGCTTTTTTTAAAAAAAATAATAGTAAATTAGTAATCAAGTTTTTCAAGTGTAATTTACTAAACTTAACATGTTCTTTTTGTTTTTCTAAAATCAGTCAACTTTTATTATGAATCTCAGTCTTGTTAATTTTGTGTAAATATTGATTTTTTTAAGATTAAGTGATCTAAATTGAATATATATGATAATATGAACCTTGATAACTTGGTCGTTATTTTTTTAATTCCACAAACAATTATAAAACTTTATAATTTAGTTAGGTATGTTTTCTTCACTATTACGTTCTACTTCAATTTAACTTGAAAAAAATTGTCACTCAATAGTAACTATGCTTCATATAAGTTTCATTTGGGTTATTCTAATTTCCAAATCTTATTTATTAAAGAAAGTTTAACAGTACTGAAACTTATAGTGTGACTTTACATAAACAAAGAAAATTTGAGTAAGTGAAATACTTTAGGATCTTAACTGCAACTGTATGAATTTCGAAAGCAATGCCAAAATTGATGAGAAGTAAGGATCTTACGAGGTACTAAGGACGTTTACATGCAGACCGTATTCCTTTGCGTATATGAAAGAAGAAATGGCTTGTGGTAGAGCAGCCTATAAACAGAATATAAGAACAGTTAGCACAAACAACTATAGGGAACTTTTATCAAAGCATTTGAACCGGTCAAAATACAAACCTCTAATTTAATTATTAGGTTAAAATTTATTAGTCAATTTTCAAATTTACCCTTAAACACACATAACTAACATTAATAAACTATATTAATAGACCCACTTTTCAAGGACATTATTGTCATTTGGTAAGAAAAAAAGTAATCATTCAACATACCTTAAACTTTGTGTTTTTCAAATATGGACACTTATAATGGAACGGAAAAAGTATAACCTTTTAGTCTTTTACAAGAATATGGGGGGAAAAGGAGAAATAATTGTTTCCTAACAAGAAAAGCCACTCAACGACCCATTATTCATATATAACTAGTTTTAAAACCCGTGTAACACACGTGATTATCCAAATTATAAAATTACATGTAAAGAAAATAATTATATATATATATGTATCTAAACTATGTGTATATAAATTGATTTTATTTATATCACAAAATGACTTTTTTTTTTAAATGAACTTAATAAAAAATACACGTGCAAAAATGTACCCAAGAACGCTCATTTTATTAAAACTTTCATTGTCAGTATCATATATGTATAATTGAAAGAATCCAGGAACAAGACTTCTCATACAATAGCAGTTCTGACCACTCAGCCCAAATACTGAGGAGCGTCACATTTATTGATATATTTATCAATTTACAACCGATAGAAGTAAATGAAAACATTAAATTATAACAACGGATGTTTTCAAGATGTTAGGCCTAGTTTTGTGGTTTGAGCTTGTTTGTACTTAGTTTTAACTATTGGGCTTGGTTTTATTTTGGGTGCATATGTAAACCGAGAACACTCATGTGTTCTCGGTGGGCTTTTGGTGTTTGGGCCGGCCTATTGGATGTTATCCCTATATATAGAGATGTAATGTATAGGGTTAATGGTTGTTGACTTCTAGTTTATGTTTGAATATTATTGTAAGTGCTTAAGCACTCGACGTATTCAATAATATACGTGTGTTTTGAAGCAATTCCGTGTTACTTTACTTGTTATTATTCGTGTTCTTGAATCACCGAGTGTTGGTATTCCGCACCAATACTCGTTTGGTTGATATCATATTGTAGTGATCCAGATTTGGGACTTAAAATTGGTATCAGAGCCTTTGACGAATGCAGGCTCGTTATTGTGATATCAACGGATTCAAGATATCAAGGTTGGGTGGTTCCTGTTGTTTCCGGTGAGTGTGTGATCGGAGAAGAAGAAAGAAACTATTTTTGAATAGATTCACCTTGGTTTGGAAACAAATCAAAATCCCACTTTCTCGGGAATTTGTTACAAGTCAGTTGAGGAATTCTCTGGTTTTCGGCCATTGTTGTTCTCGGCTGATTTTTGTTCTCGGCTCATTATTGTTCTCGGTGACTGGTTGTTTTCGGTGACTGAGTGTTCTTGGCCAAGAGTAGTTCTCGGTCAATAGATTTGGTCAACAAGCTTAGTTTTCGGTCAACAAAATTGTCAACATATTGAGTTCTCAGTCAAGAGTAGTTTTCGGTTAAAATATCGGTCATCAAGAGTAGTTTTCGGTCAAAATATTGGTCAACAAGAGTGGTTTTCGTTAAATTTTGGTCAACCAACTGGGTCTTCGGTCAACCTTGATCATCATCTTAGTTCTCGGCCCAAGTTTTCTTGTGCTCTCAGTCCAGTTGGTTTGGGCTTGTCCTATTGGACTTTATCTTAATTGGACCTAAAATAAATTAGTAACAGATTTGAAATGGCCCAATTAACCAATGGCAGCAACTCCATCAACTCGTCACTTCACCAAGAACTTCATTCAATCATGGGTACTGCTAATCGTGTACCTCATTTATTATCCCCTGAAGGGTTCAATGAATGGAAATTCCGTTTTGAACACTATGCCAAGATGAAAGACTGAAAAATTTGGAAAAGCATCGTGAGAGGACCTCAAAGAATCACCTACCAAAAGGCTGGATCAACCGAGGTCCTTATAAAACCAGTTGCTCAATTTGATGATGCTGACTTTGAAAAGGTCGAAGAAGATGAGAAAGCTCTTCAACTCTAACTATGGCACTCACACCCGAGATTGCGCTTCAGTTTAGAGAACTCCAATCAGCTAAAGAGTTGTGGGCCGCGCTGATAGAAGTTTATGAGGGAAATGAGGATATGAAATGAAGTCGTCAAGATCTGTTGTGTCAGAAGTTTAATATGTTTAATCACGTTCTAGGAGAGACACTGGAATCCCAGCTTCAATGGTTTATATCCCTTGTAACTGAAATGAGAACTGCTGGAATCTTTCTACAAACCTCAGAGATTAACAACAAGTTGGTGAATTCTCTGCCAAAGAATTGGGACATGCATGTTGCAGTAATTAAAAAGACCAAAGACCTTAACAGAATGAGCATGACTGAAATGATTGCAACTATTAAGGCCTGCGATATGGATGATAAACAGTGGGCAATGAATCATGCTAGCTCTTATAGCGCTGCTGGATATAACATTGCTTCTAACAGTGCCCTCATGTCTCAAGACAGCTTCTCACTATTCAAGCCCTCTCAACTACCATCACAGGGAAACTTCCAGATGTTCTCGTCCACCCTCGGTAAATCATCGTCATCAAATTCACCTAATTCAGCACCAGTATTTTTTACCAAATCTGGTCAGTCTGCCAGTGATTCTGGCAAAACCACTCCTAGTGTAAACTCCAGCCAGATTCCCACTATACCTAAAGAAAGTCAAGAAAATATTGCTCTAATGGCGGGATTTATGAATTTCTATCATGCCTTTCTGGCCGGAGACTTGGTTAAACCAGTGGTTACTGCTGAACTTGATCAGATTCATCCCGATGATGTTGAAGAAATGGACATCTCGTGGCAAATTGCCATGGCAGTTTTCCGTGCAAAGAAGTTTACTGAGAGGACAGGTAGAAATAACTGGAACATGCCTAATAACCAAAAGGTGGGTTTTAACAAAGAGACACTCAGATGTTACAACTGTCACGAGCCGGGTCATTTTGCTCGTGAATGTACTAATCCAGCTAAGGAAGGAAATACTGAAAGAGCATTGGTTCCAGTTGGAAATACTCGGGGTGAGGCTGGAGGGAGTTCGGGAAATGGTGAAAGGGGTATGGTAGCTTAAACTTTCTCGTGAGAAGGGCAGATGGCTGCGCTTAACATTGGAAATCAAACAACAAATTTTGCCACAGTTGAGGATTTTGAAGAGGAAAACACCGCTGAGGAGAAGGTCAAGGAACTCCAGTTTGCATACATGGCATTCACTTCTCCGGATTCATCTGAGGTACGTTTTCAGCCATGTTCATAATGACAGCCTAATTAGAGATATGGAAAGAATAAAATCAGAGAGTTTTAAACTTAAGAAAAATGAAAAAGGTTTTTTAGACAAAATTAAATCTCTCAACAAAGACATTAAGAAACTTAAGTCTGATTTTAGTATTAAGAGCTGTCACTATCTTGATGCTAAACAAGAAATCACTGAGTTGACTGCTAAACTGGAAACCGCCAAATCTGAAATTTTAAATTTGACAAGAAAGTTTGAAAAGGCTGAACATGATTTTAAGTAATTCGATGGGTCCAGTAAATTTGTCAACTCAATGATTGAAAATCAGTTGTGGTGGAAGGAAAATGAAGGTGAGGGGATAGGATCCAGTCAAGTTCCCCCACCATACAACCACAATTATGTCCCCACTCCTGTTACTAAAGAACAGGAAGAAAAGATAAAGGACATAAAATATGGTAAACAAGATAAGGGTGATGGTACCGGCTCTTCGAATACTGGTCCATCCACCTCAAGTATGAACGATTCTAATGTGTCTACTTCATGTGCAGAAAAAGTAATTGTGAAGGAGTGTACTGATGAGGATGACGACCCTAGCTTTGATTTTGAAAATAATTTTATTTCTAATGTTTCTTTAGAACTTCCTGTTTTGAATTCTGTTATTCCGACTGTTTGTGTGAGATCTGTTTTAAAGAGCAATGATACTTGTGTGATTGATTCAGTTGAAACCTCAGACTTTAATAATGTGATTTCTAATAAAAACAAAATTTCAAAGAATTCAAAAACATCTGAAAAATATGTTGCACCTAAGTTTGTCAAGGAGGGATGCTCTAATGAAAAACAAGGTGATAAATTCAAAAAGAAAAATGCGACTTCTCGCAAATCTAAACAGACTGGTCCACACAATCAGTCAAGACAAGGAACTGCCCAGAATGAATTTTTCATAAAATGTCAGACATGTTTCAACTGTGGGACCCTGGTCAAATTGCCAGAAACTGTCCACATCGTCCGTATATTCCATACTACGGATTTTATCAAAGGAATATGCCATATGTGCCATACAATGCAGATAGGCAAGGGTTTAGACATTATTCGGCTAGTTCCTTTGACGATGATAGGAATTGAAATAAATCTGGCAGGTTTAGTCCTCATCAGACCAAACCAAACCGGTCTAAAGGAATGGTAAGGAAAAATGATTCAAAACTAAAATCTGACATAAATACTAAGGTTAAGGTCAAACAGGAAAAACGGTCAGATTCGTCTCATCCCACGTCCAAATCACCGGGGGTTACGACAACCATTCGTACATATAACTCCAGGTCCAATAGACACAGATGGTTGGCTAAATCTCCGGACAAAGAGTCAACAAAATCTGTTTTTGATGATCAAAAGGACATGTCATGGCAATCCGTGACAACTGTAGACGAATCAGGGTCACCCAGTGTAAGTATGGACTGGGTACCAAAAACTAACTAATCCCGCGTTTCTTGCAGGGACAGCTATGGAGGAATATTATTGGACCTTGGTATGTTGATAGTGGCTGTTCCAGGCACATGACGGGAGACATCACCCAACTACACGACATTCAAACATTTAATGGTGGGTATGTGTCCTTTGCGGGAGGAGAAAAAGGAAAAATCACTCAAAAGGGTACTGTAAGTAACAGTATGTTGAAATTTGAAAATGTCAATTTTGTTCCAGAATTGAAGCACAGTCTTTTAAGTGTGTCACAAATCTGTGACAAAGATTTTTCAACTCACTTTACTAAAAAGGAGTGCTTAATTCTGAAACCTGGTATAATCATACTAGAAGAATGGATTCTTGTTTGATCACAACGAAATGATAATGCTTATGTGATCGACATGAACCAAAATGTTCCTGACAAAATAACATGCTTGTTTTCAAAAGTGTCGGAACATAATGCGATGCTTTGGCATCGTCGGCTTGGTCATTCTAATATTAAAAATCTAAATCATCTTGCTAAAAACAATTTAGTGCGTGGTTTGCCAATCAAGGATTTTGTGACTATTGAAAAATGTGTGGCTTGCGCTTTGGGAAAACATCATCGAAAATCTCATAAGCCTAAGCTAATTAATACCATTTCGTCCGTTTTTCAGTTACTTCATATGGACCTCTTTGGGCCTGTTCATGTTTTGAGTTTGTCTCGTAGCTCTTATTGTCTTGTTATTACTGATGACTACTCACGTTTTACATGGGTGTTTTTCTTGTCAAATAAGAGTGAAACTGCAGATCTGATCAAGAAGTTTGTGGTGTTAATGGAAAATCAGCTAAACGTAAAGCTTAAAGGAATCAGGTGTGACAATAGAACGGAATTCAAGAATGCAGTTCTAAATCATTTTTGCTCAGAAAATGGGGTGCTTCGTCAGTACAGCGCTCCAAGGACACCGTAACAAAATGGTGTCGCTGAAAGAAGAAACAGAACCCTGATCGAGGAGCGAGAACGATGTTATGTGACTCCAAACTGCCATTATTTTTATGGGCCGAAGCCATCAATACAGCCTGTTATGTTTAGAACCGGGTGATAATCAATTAGTCCAAGATGAAGACTCCGTATGAGATCGTTTATGGTCATCAACCCACTGTCTCACATTTCAGAGCCTTCGGGTGTCCGTGCACGTTGCTGAATCTAGAAACCACTCCAAAGTTTGGAGCTGCAGCAGATGAGTGTTACTTCGTTGGATATGCGGGAAATACAGCTTACAGGGTTTACAACAAGTCCACTAAACAAATTATAGAATCTTATGAAGTTCGTTGGTTAGAAGAAAATGAGACTGATGCCCCGTGTTGGTCCCGATTGGTTATTCGACTACAATGAATTCTTCAAGCCTTTTAATGTGTTTCCAGTCATCATCACAGATTCTCAATATGGTTCCACAGTGGAGATTATTCAAGACAGTTCTCAATCACTGTCTCATATTTCTCCGTCACTGGATGATGAGGTTATTGAGATGACTAGTGCTTCGACCACAACCGATAATCAGCCTTTTCAATCTTCAGAGACCGATCATTCACAACCAATCTCGTGTGAGAATAATGCAAATGTTGAGGGGGAGAGTTTCGTTCGTTAGATATTCGGGAGCACATTATTTTTCGACGCCATTCCAGATGAATACATTGCCGGCACCTCGTACTCTCACAGTACAACAACGTCTGGATGGAAAAACCCCCTCACTGATTCTGGGGAGAACGTAACAAATCTTCAACCTAACAGTGATGTTTCTGATCAGCTAAATCCGTCAAGAATCCAAAAGAATCATCCGATTGAAAACATCATAGGTCCCATTGAAGCAGGTGTGTCCACCGGAAGTCAGACCGGATATATGAACAGTTGTATGTTGTCCTGTTTCATATCTCAAATCGAGCCAAAGAATGTTGAAATGGCACTTCAAGAACCTAGTTGGGTTGACGCCATGCGTGAAGAACTGAATCAATTTGATAAGTTGAAAGTATGGAGATTGGTTAAACTGCCAAAAGGGAAGAAAGCTCTTGATACAAGATGGGTATTTAGAAACAAGCAAGATGACACCGGGGTTATTGTTCGTAATAAAGCTCGACTGGTAGTTCCGGGTTTCGCCAGGTAGAAGGGTTAGATTACACAGAAGTCTATGCGTTGTATATTGGCTTCACAGTATATCAGATGGATGTTAAAACCGCATTTTTGTACGGGGAGGTCAAAGAAGAAATTTGTGTTGATCAGCCACCGGGTTTCTTTGACTCTAAGAAGGCAAATCATGTTTACAAGTTAGACAAGGCTCTGTACGGGTTACATCAGGCTCCACGGGCGTGGTATGCTACACTGATCGTGCACCTACTTGACCACGGCTACAAGCGGGGAACGATTTATCAAACCTTGTTCTGGAAAACAGTCGGAAAGGATGTGATTCTGGTCCAGATTTATGTTGATGACATCATCTTCGGTTCCACCAGTGCTGACTTGTGCAAAGAATTTGAAGGCGTTATGAAGAAAAGATTTGAGATGAGCTCGTTGGGTGAAATGACAACATTTCTTGGGTTACAGGTTCGGTAAAGTCCAACGGGAATTCTGTTACATCAAGGAAAGTATGTTGAAGATATGTTGGCTAAGTTTGAACTTCAAGATTCAAAGAGTGCTAATACTCCAATGGCTGAAAGACCACTATTGTTGTCTGATCCTGAAGGGAGTCCCGTAGATCAAACATACTATCGATCGATGATCGGGTCTCTGATGTATCTCACAGCCAGCCGTCCCGACATAATGTTCGCAGTGTGCCAATGAGCTCGCTTCCAGGCTAATCCTAAACTCTCTTATTTAGTTTCTGTTAAACGTATTTTTAGATATCTGAAGGGACAACCGAAGTTAGGTCTTTGGTATCCCAAACAATCAGAATTTAATCTTTATGCTTTTGCTGATAGCAATTATGATGGAGATGACATTGACAGAAATCCACGTCAGCTGGCTGCCAGTTTCTCGGAGATCGGCTCATTTCATGGCACTATAAGAAACAACAAATAGTGTCTACTTCGACAGCCGAAGCAGAATATGTTACTGCATCCGCCTTCTGCTCTCAAGTTATCTGGATGCAAAATCAGTTGCTGGATTACGGTTTGGAATTTCTTGACACTCCTATTTTCTGTGATAATGATGCAGCCATTGCTATTGTGAAAAACCCAGTCCAACATTCTAAAACCAAGCATATTGATATTAAAATTCGCTTTATTCATGACTGTTTCGATCGAAAATTTATTCATCTTGTACAGGTCCACATAGATAATAGCGTGGCGGACCTATTTACAAAACCGGTCGGAACATCAAAATTTAATGTGCTTGCGAGTTTTCTAAAAATGCTACGTTTCGAGAATTGAGTCTTTTTGGGAGTAAATTTGTACATATTTTGTTTATTTTTGCACAAATTTAGAGGGAGAAAATAAAAAAGACAAAAATAGTGTGTGTGCGTTGCCTTTATTAAAAAAAATTCAATATTCATTTTTGCTTAAAATTTTGTCGGTTGCTCAAGTCAGATCGACATATACTTGAATATGTTTGGTCTGGTGTTCTACCTGTAGTTTCACAGAATAGCCATTTACCTAACGACTGAAAGCACCCGGGGCGATTATGATATGTTTTTGTGTTTCGTGTTCTCTTACTTAAAATTATGTCGGTAACTCTGAGTCGGAAGGACATGTGTTTTCATGCATGTTTGGTCCGGTTAACCACTTGTGGTTACAATGGATAGCCATTAACCTGAAGGCTTAAAGTGATCGGGGTGACTGAATGCTTAACACGGGTGTCTTACTTAACTCTCTGGGAAGTGATATTACTATTAAGTTAACAGCTTTTTAGAAGCTTTAAAATATTTTCGAATGGAAATTGATCCAACCTTTGGAAAGTGATAGATAAATTGTTTCTGTGTGCCTAACGGGTAAAGTTATTAAGCTTAAAAGGCTCTAGAACAGTCATTGATGTGTATGGTACTTTCCACGATGCGTAAAAGTTAAAGTGATATAAACTAAATTTGCTAAACTTAATGTGGAGAGTCATTTTGAAGACAAGTGCATGTCTCCAGATACATCTCTCCGAATGATAGGCAGAAAAGCAATTACCCAGTCATACACGAGCCCGTTAGTGTCTTGATCACCAAAAATACTGTATCGTCAAGCTATTGCTATTATTAGTATCATTGTTAAAAAAAAATCTTGTGATTGAAGTCTTTTATGTCTATTAAGGTTATTTCATTATCAAGGCTTAAAGGGTCAAACTATAACTACAGAGATGGGGGGCACACAAGTAAGTCATGTCATGTCTCGAATGAAAGGCTTGTCAGTTTACTAACACTAAGTCCAACGTTCAACCTTAAAACTAAGCCTGCCTTGTATAAAATTATTTTGATCAAGCACTAGGGGGTTGGAGTCAAATTGGGGTGATCTGGGAAAGCCAAATACGTTTTGAGAAGAGATAAGAGGCATCACAGGTCCATGAGTGATGTCCATCTAAGCTTTATGTCTAACTGAACCTTAATCATATCACTGATGCGATGAAAGATCATGCTAAGTATGGGATACACGCTATCAATCTGTCTCTTAGATGTCATAATAATGCTGAACATGAATCCTTGTGACAGCCTCTTAAACGATATGATTCCATGTTCGGATCTTTTCATAAAAGGGCGACAGCTTTACAAAGAACTGAAATTTGATCCCAACGTTATATATAAAGGGAGTTGTATCCTTTGTGTGTACTCTCTGTTTGTTTTGTCTTATTCTAGTATTCTTACCTCGAAATTACTCTCCTCGAAATGGTCGTGTAAATTAAGTTTTTCTTGATCTTGGGTTAAATGGCTTTTGAAAAATTTGGATCATATTTAATGGGTCATGAGCCCAGTTGGACTGTCCTTGGTTTTTGGCTTAGTTTGATCCCATAAAAGGATTCCGGCCTGCTAAGTTTGTAATAAATATCTTAAGGGTTTCTCCTTTTCACTTTTATTATCTTTTCAATCTCAAAACCCTCTCAGCCGAGATCCTCTTCTATAATATTTCTTGCCGAGATCAAAACCTTTTCACTAATCAAAGCTTCAAGTGTGTTTTGTGATTAGCAGGTACTGGATATAATTACATGAGGTTTACATGTCACTAAGACCTATCGTTGTGGCCTCACAAACTGTCTTTACGGATGATTTGAAGAACTCTGACCATTGGTGTTATGAGTAATTGGGTTGTTGATGGATTTATTAGTGGTTAATTAAGGGTTTTCGGTTGATTATGTGTGAGATGTTGCAGGTTTAATGGAGGTTTTAGGGATCTCGGTGGGTTGAAGGTGATTACTCGTTTCCCGAGGTGGAATCCAAAGGGGGTTCTGTCCACAGCTGTCAAGGAGTTCTCGGTTGACTTTCGTTGACCGAGAACCCCCTATCATGACAGAAAACTTTGTTCTCGGCCAAATCTTGACCGAGAACCCCTGTTCTCGGTTAAATGCTGACCGAGAACCCCCTATCAGGACAGAAAACTTCGTTCTCGGCCAAATCTTGACCGAGAACCCTTGTTCTCGGTTAAATGCTGACCGAGAACCTCAGTTCTTGGCTAATTCTTATTAACTTCTGTTGACCGATAACTAAATTGTTGACCGAGAACCCAACTGTTTGACCGAGATCCCTCATGTTGGGCCTAATTCTCACTGATTGAGCCCAAACCTTCACAGTGGTGTGAACTTGGACCAGACGAATGTACTTTAGGCTGTCTGACGAGTTTTATTTAGGCTCCTCTTAGTCTAATTCTTTACTATTTATGAACAAATTGTTAATCAATGTCAAGTTAATTTAATTATTATCTAACATGAAACGTTTGGTGCAGATATGGCTGATCAAAACCCGTTAAATTTCGTTGATACTCATAACATAGCTGGACACTTGTATGATCCACCAATGGCTCACAAGGAATTCAAGTCGATGATAGTCGGACTAAATACTTGCAGGATTTCTCATGCTCTTAGGGAAAATCCTATCATCTGCAGGAAGATGGTTACGTACTTCTGGAACAACGCGAAGATCAATTCTCAAGGGGCAGATGGAGTTATTTCAATCAACTCCAAAATACATATGAAGCCTGTTACTGTTACTGAAGCCATTATCAGAGAGGTACTTTTGTTTGGGGATCAACCCGACTACCCAACAGAGTACTCTACAGCCGAAGTTACTGAAGTAATTACAAGAATGGGGTATGATGGCACTTATCTACTGGCAATCAAGAAACTGTTTCAACCTTACTGGAGATACCTATTGCACACGTTCTTCACATGCATCTCAGGAAGAAAGGGGGGTTCAGATAAAATTAGTCACACCCAAATGTCTACCGTTGCTGCTCTAATCATGGATTGGAATTACAACTATTCCAAGTTTGTCTTCAATGAAATGATGAGCAATCTCAGGGCAAAGAAGAAGGAGATGTTTTTGATGTGCCCAAGGTTTTTGCAGATGATTTTTGACTCTCATTACACCGACTTGGTTAAAACTGTTGAGACCTTGGATATGAAGTCCATGGGACCCAATTCCTTTGGGTTGATGAAGCAGTCAAGAAAGGGAGCCAAAGTGGTCTACCAGGGATTGAAACCACTTGAAAAATTCGGTCATTTCGCTGAGACCGAAGCTGAGCCTGTCATAGCTCAGGTTGCTGACGAACACGTGGTACTCGCTCAACCACGTGCTGCTACATTTGAGATCTCCGACGATGAAGAAGATGAAGAAGAGCACCGTCAGCCAAGTACTCTTACAGATGATGAAAAGTTGAAAGCCCTCGAAGCTGCTAAAGTTCTATTTCAGTCAACTGCTCGGAAGCCTCCTCTGACAGTTACTGAAAACAATGAGGAAGTTTATGTTGAAGAGCCAACTGCTGATCTTATTCATCGCAAACGTAAAAGGGATGATTCAAGATCGAGCGAGTTGGTCAGTGAAGTCGAAACAACCAAAGCTACACCAACACCAAAAATCGCACCAGCACCAGAATCAACCACCAGCCCTCAACAAAACACCGATCAACCAGAATCACATGCTCCAGAATCACAGACTGAACCAATTGCACCTTCTACTGAGCCAACATTTATGGAGCTGTTGTCCAGTGATTTCGGTGATGATTTTGATTTTCAAACAGAGATTCCACACACTGATGTTGCAGATATTCCCTCTGGGTGGTCATCCAGACAATTTGATCAAGGTCAGTCAAGTTCTGGTGTTTCTGAAAAGGTGGCTCAAATCCTTGCTATGCAGGAAAGTTATCTTCAGAACAAAGGAAAAGGAGTGGTTCTTGAGAATACTCCTGTAGACATTCAGGCTCTACAACGACGAGTTTTTGAACTCGAGCAGGATTCGGTAATCAAGGATGTTCGTATTCAGGAGCTTGAGGCCAGTAATTCAGATAAAGACTCCAAGATTAAAGAATTGCAGTTCGGAATGGGAGGTCTAACAGCTATGTAACTCGATCTCCAACAAAAGCTATTTCAGAAGTTTGGAGATGAGTTCAAAAGTAATGAAGATATGGTATATCAAACTCCCACTACTGATCAAGATAAAGATTCTAATGCTCGTCCAGACGAAAACATTGGTGTTAGTCGACAAGAAGAATCAGATTCTCTGAAACATTACTTGGATGCACCATCTGTTACAAAAGAAAAGTCTGATAGAATTAAGAAGAAACTGCTTGAGAAGGGAAAGAAGAAGCTGCTAGTAATGAAGAACTCATATCAGAATGTTGTGTCTTCAGATCACCCAGAGAGATATGTTGTTACACTTCAAAAGGGGTTTTCTGACAAATACGGTGATCGATCTGGAGTTTTATCCTGGGGTTTCGATGCAGATAAGAATATGTGGTGGTTTAAGAGAAATTCAGGAACAATGGAGTACTATAAAAGGATGAAAGACTTTGGCTCTTGGACCAAAGTTGATTTGAGTGACTTAATAAATGCTCCATTTTCAAATCCATCACACGACAAACGAGGCACAGATTTCTGGAACTTTCTCAAGTGTCAAGTTGATAAAGGCTTTCCAAATATGCCAACTGCTGAATCTTTCCTGAAGAAAGCCAAAGGAGTATTGGATCTACGAACTGGGAAAACTATGGTAAATGTGATGTGGCCTCCCACAAAGAAAGCTACTTACCTTCCCGTACCAGGTGCCATTCCCGATGGTACATTGGATAACATGAGATTCTGGTTCTTTGATCATGTTACTGCCACAGCTGTTGTCAAACTACAAAAGGGAAAAGGTCAATATCGCTTTGTTGACCCTAAAGATTTGTTGAAATTTCATGAGAGAGATATCAAGACACTCAGCACGCATCAGATTGTTGCTGATGGTATTTTCGAAACAACCGCCAAAGAATACACAAGTATGGTGGCATCCATCATCAATAACAAGTTTTGGGCTGGAGGATTGAAAGATGCGGATATTGATTACATGGAAGAAGAATAAAGCTGCAAAACCAAGGGGGAGATTGTTGGGCCTAGTTTTGTGGTTTGAGCTTGTTTTTACTTAGTTCTAACTATTGGGCTTGGTTTTATTTTGGGTGCATATGTAAACCGAGAACACTCATGTGTTCTCGGTGGGCTTTTGGTGTTTGGGTCGGCCTATTGGTTGTTATCCCTATATATAGAGATGTAATGTATAGGGTTAATGGTTGTTGACTTCTAGTTTATGTTTGAATATTATTGTAAGTGCTTAAGAACCCGACGTATTCAATAATATACGTGTGTTTTGAAGCAATTCCGTGTTACTTTACTTGTTATTATTCGTGTTCTTGAATCACCGAGTGTTGGTATTCCGCACCAATACTCGTTTGGTTGATATCATATTTTAGTGATCCAGATTCGGGACTTACACAAGA